>NW_018164549.1:2808943-2814203 GCF_001263595.1 Phalaenopsis equestris | reverse complement strand
TATATATATATATATTTGATTTAATTGTTAAAGTATATTTCTAAACTTATACAATCGATCAAATTTAAAAATTAAATCACACAAACGCCTGCAAATATAAAATTTACAAATAAAAGAAAATAAACGAAAATATTTAATATTTCAAATGTTCAAATTATAAAATTTACCAAATAATATCTATCATTCTTCCTAAGGTATTTTATCTATTGTTAGGTATGACTCATATATCATAAATGAGACAGATGCTGAAGCGAAGCGGAGCCCAAGAGCTCAGTGGAGCAGAAAGATCTGTTCAATCGGGAGAGTTTCATTATGTGAGTTGGGGTGCGGGGGCAACACCCTGCGGTTTGGTACAGAGGTAATTTAAATAATTACATATTGTCTTATAGGATTATATATATGTTCTGTTTGTAACCTTAGAAGACTCTCTGAGCTTCTGTGATTCGTGTACCCTTTTCTGAATATTGAAACGGAAGTCGCCGCTCTGCTCTTGAGGATGTATGCATCTTTGCCGAACCTCGTTAAATTTCTATGTATTCTTCTGAATTTGTGTCGATTATTGTTTTTCTTGGCCCTAATTTCTCAACATCTATGTTAAAGATAAATAATTTTATTATTAAAAATAAAACAATTTAGTTTTCGGTTGGTTTAAATAAGTTTAGAAAATGATTTGGTAGATACAACTTTATGAATTTTATAATCGAAATGAGTTAAGTTAGGTAATAAAAAAAATAACTTAAATTTTAAATATTAGAAATCGCTTAAAAAGCCGTTATAAAATATAATTTCATATTAAAAATAGGTAAATAATTAAAAAAAAAACATTTTTATCTAAAAATAATTAAATGAGCACTAAAATAAAATGTCAATCACAAATATTATCTGTTATCTCGATTAGGGTTGTTAACGATCTGATTTCGAACCAAGCTGAGGATGGCTCGAATGAATTGAGTTCGAATAGAAATCGGCGATTTCTCGTGGTTGCTTATGTTCGATTTCGAGCCAGCCCAACTTGAAATTAAATCAAGCTCGATCCAGCTCAAAATCAAAATTAGCCGACTCAATTTTGAGTTATTTTGATATGCTCCAGCTCGAAATAAAAGCAAAATGGTTCAATTGAGTTATTTGGATCCGTCCCAACTCAAAATTTGCTCGTATCTCATTATATTTGATTCTATTTAGCAACATATATAATTTTTATATATAAAAAAAATACTTCGAGCAAGTTCGAGCCGATTTGTGTATGCTCTAAATAAACTCGGAAAAAAAAATTGATCCAAGGTATTGACTCGTAACTAAGCTCGATTATGTCAATCTGATCTAGATCCAAGCTAAAATTCAAATTAATTTTTCAATGGTTCACGATATTCGAGCCAAATTCACAACACTAGTCTTGAAACCTTACATAGAATAACTTCTCATATATTTACATATCTAACACATAAACTTTCATATTTATATGCATGGCACAAATCTTTCATCATACATAAATATAAATATAAATATATATATATTAAAATGAATGACCAAAGACTATTATACAAGTCTCTAATCATTTCTAATGTGTCTAATAATTCGAGTACAGCCTCCTTAAGGCCAAATGTGCCAGAGGGGATTCAAACGCTCGGGCCGATGAATCTTATTCCTTGGATGTCGACAAACAGATCGGATATGTGACACAATATATATAACTACGCGCCCCCGCACTCACTCACACACACATAACATATATATATATATATATATACCACTTAATTTTTTATATCACATCAAAATTATCAGTTATTTTTTACCTTTTCTTATACATAGACTTGCGATATAAATGCATTATAAGGGCATGTATTTATTGGAAACTTAAAAGCCCACTAATGAAAGTTTGAGGACCAAGCCGTTTGGGAGGCCCAAATATGAATAGGCGGCCCAAACGTGACTCATGGTTTGCTAAACCGCTGATCCCGTTATATTGAGTAGTCTAATTTTGGTCCCTACAAAGAAAAGAATTTAACTGACATATATATTTTTTTTATTGCAAAGTCCCACATATAGTTGAGAATTTCGGAGCATTTTGAAGCTGGTTTCGATGACGAAGGCGAGAATTTGAGATTACACGATCGTTACTGTCCATCTGCTTCAGCCAACTCCACTATTTCCTTTCGTAACTCAGATCGTTCGAATGTATAACTGACCCACAACACAAATCAAAGAAAAACGACGAAAAGCCAAAAGTCTCCACATAGGTCAAGAATTTTTAAGTGGGCCAATTTTACATTAGTATACGATAAATTCCAAAGGGAAATTTACATACATAACATTTTATGCATCTTACAATTAAAATTTAATATTTAAATTTATAACATTTTTTGTTAACCTATACATTCACATAAAAAAAAGTGTATTTTACTTTCTAAATACTAGTAATAGTAATTGTTTTATGTAATCCAAAAAAATTAAAAATATAAAAATATAAAAATATAAATGAGAATATTTTAATGAATCATAATTATAAGGAAAAGGCAACGCTAAAAATCACAAAAATTAGAAATAAGAAAGAAAACAAAATATGACAAAAATTAGAATTACTCCATCACTTACAAAAAGCAACATGTTTATATAAAGAGTATGAGAACATTCTGGAGCCTAGTCAGTGTTCAACAGGCTGTACAATTTGTTATGGGAGAAGTGAAGATTTTTGTTGCAATAATGGTGATTGAGATATTTAGCTTATGATTATTACTTTCCCTCAAGATCACAGTCATTAGACATGACAATGAGCTTGTAACGCAGGCTGGAAAATTGAGACGCTGGTAGACTTTTAGTTAGAATATCTACTAGTTAGTTCTGAGTAGTAATATATTGAATGTGAATTTCTTCTGAAGAGATATATTATCTGACAAAGTGATGACCAATTTCCACGTGTTTAGTACTGGCATGGAATGTGGGATTGAGAGTTATAGCTTTGGTTGTAGTCTTACCACATAATAGAGGGTGGTTGTTGATGATGAAATTTGGAACTCGTTGAGAAGTCTGTGAAGCCATATTGTGTTCGTGATAACAACGACTAAAACTCAATATTCAACTTCTCTTGAGGATCTAATAATTTTTTTTTTGCTTTGGGGTTGTCCAAGATATTAGACTTGAGCCTTGAAAGAAACAGAAGCCAGTAGTGGATTTATGATCATGAAAACCACCTGCCCAATCCAAATCATAATAAAATAAATGTTAAAGATCTCTAAGTGTTAGTTGAAGACCATAATTGAGAGTTCCCTTGAGATAGTGTAGAACACACTTTATAGGTTGAAAGTGATAAATATTAGGTTGGTGTATGTGTTGAAATATGTAATTGATATCAAAAGCTATGTTCAGTCTAGTAAATGTAATGAATTGCAAAGATCTAATTAAATGATAATATTGTGTTGGATTGTTAGTCTTATTGAGACAGAGAATTAGGTATCAATTTGAGAGGTTGTGAAGTGGTGATTGATTTGCAATTAGACATCCCCTATTGATGAAGATGTGAGTATATGTAGGCTGCTCGAGTTAAGTAAAAATTCTGTTAGTTGTGTTGAATATGGACACCTAAGAAGGTGTTGACAACACCAAGTTCTTTAAATTGAAAGAAAATTCAAAGATCATATCGAATAGCTGAGATGATGGAGGAGACATTGCCTGTCATCAAAATGTCATCCACATAAACCAGAAAATAAACATGATATCCATTATGACGGTAAAAGTGTAATGAGAGATCGATTATACTATGGTTGAAGTTTTTGCTCTTAAGATGATAATATAGTGCAATATACCATTGTCGTGGAGCCTGTTTAAAGCGATAGAAAGTCTTATCTAGGCGGCACATATGATGTAGAAATTGGGTGTCGTGGAAGTCTAGTGTGACTTCATATAAAAAGTTTCTTCTAGTGTTTCATGAAGGGAATCATTAGAAATATCTAGCTTTCAACTACCCATCTGTGATGGAAAGTAAGTGTGAGAAGTATACATACGGTAGTGATCTAGCTTTCAACTACCCATTTGTGATGGAAAGTAAGTGTGAGAAGTATACATACGGTAGTGATCACTTTCTCAAGGCTAAAAGTTTTGCAGCAATCAAATCCTTTTTGTTTTTTAAACCCCTGTGCCATAAGCCTAGTCTTGTATTTCGAAATAATCCCATTTTTGTTGAATTTAGTTTTGTATGTCCATCTACATCTAATAAGATTTTGATTTTGGGGTAGAGGTGTGAGAGTCCATGTTTCCTACCATTGAAAAACTTTGAATTCCTATGGCATGGCCCATCTCTAATGGCAAATTTGTCGCTGGTGAATAGCATGTTGCATCAGCTGTGGAGATGTGATACTGTGAAGGTCAATGCATTATTTAGGTTTTAGTTATCATGGGATGAATGGTTGGCGGTGGTTTGAGATTTTTATGTGAACTTTGTGGAGGTAAATCAGGATGTGAGATTGCAGGTTAAGGATGTGAATTGGAGTCAGAACTGGGAGGAGAAAAGATTAAATAATTGTTTAATGCTAAAGTATATGTTGATAAAAGTTTAATTTAAGGTTTTGGATGATATTTTGATCTGAGCTGGGTGTCAATAGAAATGAAGTAATGTTTTTGACTGATGAGATTGGTGAAAGTTGGTGGACAGTGAAAAAGGATTGTTCATTGAACGTGCCATGCATAGGGATGATGATTTGATGATTTTGATGGTTATCACTGCCAATCTTTATGAGACAACATTCTATGAAGATAGAGTGAGGAGCCGAAGGAGAGAGTAATTGTGATGAGAAGTTTTTGTTTGATGAGAAGTTTTTGTTAAAGAAAACAATAATAATCAAATGTTCTGAGATAAGTGTATGTGGGAGTTTTGTATATAAGTTCATAGGGTAATTTATTGTGGGTTGTTCGAGATGCATTCTTTTAATAAGATAGATTTCAGTAAGAGGAGCATCAACACAAATTTTGAGGTGAAGACGTGCAATAAGCATCAATGTGCATGCATTCTTAATTAAGTGTTTGTGTTTGTGTTAAGCTTTCCCATTTTTTTGAGGGAGTATAGGGATAGTTGTATTGGTAATAAAACGCTGCTTACGAAATTTGTTGAATTGCATTCATTACAAATATATATATATATATATTAGAAGAGGAGATAGCAAAAGAGTTGCCTTACCGAGAGATGAGTAAGGTAGTTTTTGAATGTGGGTGTCCCATATTTTATGTCAGATTTTTCTTGCAGAAACTGAAAAAATAGAGTTAGGGAAAG
>NW_018164549.1:2807816-2808930 GCF_001263595.1 Phalaenopsis equestris | reverse complement strand
AGGGAAAGATTTCTCCAACAAATCTAGCTGACTAAACCTTTTAACCACAACCTTCCTTTGTGTACATAATGCCGCCAAAGGAACTGAATGCTCTGACATTCTGGACACAAAGGAAGTCTTCGCCACGAACGCCATGGGTGTCCAACTCCCCCAGATCCCCCTCAGTTCAGAGGGGGAAGAATGGGGAGGGAGAAACGCTGCCCGGATTGTCGTCTCTCTCCCAGAGATCTGACTCGAGTCCCTTCCAATTGGGTCTAAGAATTCCTTCACGTCCCTGAAGCCTCTGCTCAGAAAGGAGAATTTGGTTGTGGGTGAAAGAAACCTTGTCCGCACTCCCACAGGGTTCTGAGTAGCTAACCCGATCATTGGCAGCCAGAACGAGCATGAGTGAAACCCGTTACCACTAGGTGTCTTATTTTTCTATCAAAACCTTATGTAAGGAAGTGTCGCGAGACATAATGAACTTCACATAGCCGGAAACAATAGTTGAACGAACTCATTGTCTTCCTAAGGCGGTGAGTTTATCACCCCTCCAAAAGTCCACCCAATTTGTTTGTGGGAAGTGTTTCTGCTTGGGCACCTAACTTGACACAGGCGAGGTTTGATGCCCGAATTGTAGAAAACCCTAATTTTCGATACTCGACTCGCAGAAAAAATTTAAAATGGGGCTCAGACCTCAAGACAGCAAAAAACATCGAACAAGATCATTATGCGGCCGAATATCTCAATCGATCAACGCGTACTTCAGAAGGCACAAATGTCACTCGCTCGGTCGCTTCAATCGGTTGACTTTAAGCCAGCCAACTAGTCAATTACTGCTAAACTTGAAATTCCACTTGTAATGTAAATATGACATAAAATCTATACAATCAATTAGAATTTTTTTTGCATTAAAATGGTTTCTATAATATTTTTCTTCTTTTTGTAATTGTACAAAACACATCTCTATAAATACGGGGCAAAAATACGAATAAAGAGACCTCTCCCTCGATTCTATATACAAAAAATTTCAGAATTATTTTACTATCTCTTACTTCTCTCCTTCACTTGACTCTAACTCTCGGGACTTGATTCACAAATGACAAACTAGGATTCGATATATATATATATATTT
>NW_018164549.1:2770984-2807519 GCF_001263595.1 Phalaenopsis equestris | reverse complement strand
CGGTTTGATGGACATATATATATAATATGTTTTTTTCCAATTTTACAATTGACTCTTAACAATAATTTACAAATATTGTAATATGATATTATTGAACCCAGATTTATCACAGTATCACATCGAACGTATAGTGCTAGTGGGTTGAAAGAGAGAGTGAGTGAGAGAGAGACTTAATAGTATAACAATAGTAATGTATCTCTACATTCTTCCCCCAAAATATCCATTTGTGCTTTACTCTTCCTATGTTTTTATAAAATTCATGTTATTTTTAGAAATGTCGATAACATCTCATATTTTTCTTGTTGTCGATCTGTCATCGCTACTCTTTCTTCAGATAGCCCATTACTAAACACATCTCTGTATTCCCCACTCTTAAGTTGCTCGTAAGTTGGCGAGACGGTTGTTGTTGCAAACCATTTGTTTGTCCATTTGGGGGAGTCAATTTCTTAGTCACAGAGATATGTTCGGAGTCCAATGAAATCACACAACGTGGAGGTGATAGAAAAATAAATAAAAAAAATCGTTTTAGCACAGGGTAATATTTCTCTCGTGTTATTCTGCATGACTCAGGTGTTATTGTAGTGATATTCATGTGTTATTGTGTTCTGAGAATATTCCTGGTGTTATAATAGCACAATAACACATCAATACCATTACAATAACACATGAATAACGCGAAATAACACGGGAGGAAAATTCCCGTGTTACCGGGCTAGATCACAGGAAAACGATTTTTTTTTTTTTCTTTCAGCTCCACGTGAAGGAATTTCATTGCACTCCAAACTTATCTCTGCATCCGGAGGCCGGACGTAATAATTTTTCTTCTTAGTTCAGTCAATTGATTCGACAAATCTTTAAGCTCGATTGAATCAATCCCTTCGAGGTAAATTTTAATTAATTCTTATACCAGATTTAACTTGATCAGCTTCCGTCCACGATAGTCTGCCATAAGCGACAAGGATGCATGGGATGGCATTATTTATAATTATTTTATTTTAATTAAATACTTTATAGCGTAAAATTCAGGCATTAAAAATTAAAATTAAAAAAAAAAATTTCGGGGTCAACACGGGACTCATTTGTCCATTTCGTCGCCCAATAGTAATTAATTCTTTTCCAAAAAAAATGATAGTTAGTTTGTAAATATGGAGCCGACTTGTTCGTGTTCGACTCGTTTATATTTCGAGCTAAAAAAGTGTGTTCGTGTTCGGTTAGCTTGCTTAGAGAGCCGAACACTAGCCGTTTACGAGCAAAGTAACATTTTGACAACTTAATCATGTAGCCATCAGATGTTAAGGATTGAGGCAAGATTTAAAACATTATTTGAATCTAAGTTAATAATTTTTTATTCTATTTTATTCATTAATACTTTTAATTGATTATAAATCTTTGTACCCTTGTAGTCAATTAAATTTAAAAAAAAAATTACACATCAAAGATATATATATAATTAATTAGTAGTATTTTGAGCCGAACACGAACAAATAAATATTTGTTTCTGTTGTTTGTGTTCGGCTCGTTAACTTAGCGAACGAGCGGAACACGAGGTGTTGGCGAACAACGAGCTGTTTTGACAGTCCTATTTGTAAATATAAATATTTAGGTGTTGTATTTGTAAATACATAAGAATTGTGTGGTATTTAAATTGCATGGGTCAATCTGAACCGTCCCTTAAAAAGGTACCATAAAAAATCCAACGGTTAGTAGTAGCTAGTTAGCTTAGATTCCTCCTTGACCACCTTCAGGTCTTTCCCCAAGTAAGCAAAATTACTGACCGGGCCCACAATCCCACGGACTACCGTCTCGCAAAAAGGAGGGGGCATAATCGTCATTTACTCAGCTGCTGACGACGGTGTTTTTAGTTAACGGCGCTACTAAAGCCTCGTCCATCGAGCCGCATTGTACCGCGTTTCGTTCTTATTCTCCTCTCTGTGCTCCCCCGTCCGCCATTAGCGCCGCTCGACTCCGTATCCATAGATTCATCGAAGAAACTGTAAAAAGTTTCCCGATTTCAGGTTTTTATGCTGTTCTGCATATCTCGCTCTCCACAACGGTGTGCATTTCGTCGACGACAATGGTTTCCTTAACCGATTCACAGATCCCTTCGTCTCCGAGCCCTTGCTCTTTATCTGTCAAAATCCAGAGGTCCCATGGGCGTTCTATGCGGACTATTCGATCTAATCTGTTTCAGAGCGGACGGGATTGCTCGCCGGAGCGAGGGCCGACAGCAGCGCGGTCTGCTGCGGTGTCTGAGGTTTTGACGGATTCCGTTGTTGATTTCCGGCTAATAGAGCTCACTGCTGGTTACATGAAGTCGGAGGCTAAATCAGATAAGAGGGAAGATGCAACTGAGCTTCTCGAGCTGTCGAGGGATTTCTCCGATTTCTCTAGCTTCAACTCCGATATCTCCGGCGAGCTCCAGCGGCTGGCTTCTGTTTGTGATAGCAAATCCCCACAGAGTGTGATGGAGGGGACGGATAGTATGGAGCATGAGGCCGCCGACGCTGATGATGTTGCCTCAACTGAGATCCTCGACTTCACTTCTCCGGAGGAGGTGGAACCAGTAGTCAAATCATGTGCGGAGACACTGATGGACTCCTCTAGTCCGATTGAATCGAAGCGCACAGCAGCTGCGAAGATCCGTCTTCTCGCTAAACACCGATCCGATTTCCGCGAGCTCATCGGTCTTTCCGGCGCTATCCAGTCCTTGATCCCCTTGCTTCGAAGCACGGATCCTGCTGCGCAAGAAAATGCCGTCACAGCCCTCCTCAACCTCTCCCTTCAAGAATCAAACAAAAACCCCATCACTGACGCCGGTGCGATCAAACCTCTAGTGTACGCGCTGCGTACCGGTACGTCAACTGCAAAGCAGAACGCGGCATGCGCGCTGCTTAACCTGTCGATGATCGAGGACAACCGCATCACAATCGGGGTATGCGGTGCTATCCCTCCACTGGTTTCGCTTATGGTGAATGGTTCGAGCAGGGGGAAGAAGGACGCGTTGACGACGATGTACAAGCTGTGCTCCGCGCGGCAGAACAAGGAGCGGGCGGTGAGCGCAGGTGCTGTAGCTCCGCTTGTCGGTTTAGTTTCGGAACGAAGTGGGGGTGTCGCTGAGAAGGCGATGGTGGTGCTGAATAGCTTAGCAGCGATAGGAGAGGGAAGGGAGGCGATTGTGCAGGAAGGAGGGATTCCGGCGCTTGTGGAGGCGATTGAGGATGGTCCGGCGAAGGGGAAGGAGTTTGCTGTGCTCACTCTGCTTCAGCTCTGCGCTGATTCTGCGCGCAACCGCGGATTGCTTGTGCGGGAAGGCGCGATTCCGCCGCTTGTCGCGCTTTCGCAGTCCGGTTCCGCTCGTGCCAAACACAAGGTGCGTTTGCATTAGAGATTTTTCTCCCGCAGTTAAAACTGGAATTTTTGAATAATTTTTTTTATAGAAAAAATTTAATTTTCAGTAGATTTATTTTCTCAGAACGTCATACATTCTTTTTTAGCTTTTATATATTAACATTCCATTTTTTTTTAATCTGCACGGTATGATCTTTGAAAATTACACACATAACCCCACCATTTGGGTAATGTTATAAATCTTGAAAAGTTATGGGGCCCATTGGGAAAAAAATATTGCATAGTGCTAGTTTATTTCTTTGTTGTTCATGTGTTATATGTTATTCAGATGTTATTTTGTTCTCGTAATTTTCCTAGTGTTATACTAAACATAATAAACATCAATAACGCTTGAGTAACACACAATAACAGTGGAATAACACACAATAACACTTGAACAACACGGGATGAATATTCCATTATTTTACTAGACAAATTTTATTTATTTATTTTTTTCATCAGTACTCCGAATCAAATGAAAAAGTAAAATAACACTTGAACAACACCACGGGATGAATATTCCATTATTTTACTAGACAAATTTTATTTATTTATTTTTTTCATCAGTACTCCGAATCAAATGAAAAAGTAAGGTCACAGAAAAAAAAAATATATCAGCCCGATAACATGTGTTATTTATATGTTATTCATGTGTTGTATGTTATTCAGATGTTATTTTGTTCTCGAAATTTTCCTGGTGTTATACTAAACACAATAAAAATCAATAACACTTGAGTAACACACAATAACAGTGGAATAACACACAATAACACTTGAACAACACTGGATGAATATTTCATTCTATTACTAGACTTTTTTTTTTTTTTTTTTTTTTTTTTTTTTTTGGTTTTTTTCTTGGATTCTTTCTTCATGGAGTTGATGCAATATTTTTTGCCCGTTGGGATGTATAATTTTGTTGAAATAATTCTGACGGAATATTATTTTAGGGGTATCTTTGACATTAAAAATTTTAACTTTGTTCTTTAGTTTAAATTTGCAGTTAAAACCCTCAAATTTTTGTAATTTATAGTAATAGACGCTCACATGTGTCTGTTTTACTGTCTCGCAGGCGGAGACGCTATTGGGATATCTGCGGGAGGCGCGGGAGGAGGGCGGTGGATTGGGCGCGAACGCTCGCCGTATGCGTAGGATGTGACACGTGGCTTGTTCCCGATTGTGCTATAGTTTGGTTTATTTTGTTCCGCGGGTGTAAAGTTGGTTGGAGGGTACAGTGTGGTAGTGTAAATAAGATAATTGTGGTGGATTTGTGTGAGTTTTTTCCAGCAATGATGAGGATGGAGGCATGCAACCACCACATGATGGAATTTATGGGACGATATGGGTTGTAATGCTAACTTTATTTTAGGAAGACTTTGATTTTCTTTTTTTTTTAATGAATTTTTAATGAGGGCGGACTTAAATTGGATATTTTTTTTAAAAAAAAAATTAAATTAAATTATTTAATATTTAACCTTTTGGTTAAAATTCTAAAGAAAAAATTTGGATTAATTTTACTGATATAATAATTGGATTTAGTTAATTTTGTGTGAAAATGATTTTGAATTTGAAGTGAATTAGTGAGTATTTTAGGGTTTTAAAAGCTTTTTTAATATTTCAATAAATAATTTAATCGATTTTATGTGCTTTTTTTGTTTAGGGTTTAGAAATATTACTTTTAATGCCAAATTTATTGTTTATTTAATTGTCCCTAAAATGTTATTGGGCTAATATAATTATTGATATTGTCCTTAAAAAATCATATTGATCTGCATGAATCTCGTTATACATTTGGGTCAAAGGTTTTAAAAATCAAATTTGAAAATGTCTCTGATGAAGTGTTGCAGCGAGACAAACAAAACAAAATAGAAAATGGTTTGATATAAGTCAAAGTGAGTCTATATCATACACTTAAAATTTAAAGAGAAGTTTTAGAACATGTTGTGAAAGGTCAAATGATCTTCAAATTTGGTAAGTTAGTCAAATCAATCGTCTCGATGAGACTTATAAGAATTCAACGAGTCTAATATCCCATAATTCTGACATCATTAATGAATTCAAATACTCGTAAAATAATATGCAAATAAAGAAATCATTGGGCGGTTTGATGGACATATCAAATTCATGTAATATTTACACGGGATGTGACTTCCAAAATTTATACATAGATCCTCACTTTCTTCATGAGGGGGACCTGAACTTGGAAGAAAATGTTGAAGGGAGCTCCATGTTCTTGGGGATTTTTGAGCTTATCAACATCGAATCAAATAATCTCAAAATATGACAAGCTCATAGTTGAAACAACCGTCTTAACAAGAATTCAACGAGCCTAAGATCACTTAACTTTAACATAATTAATGCATTTAAATACTCATAAAATTATTCTAATCAAAAGAATCACTCTAGGCAACCCGATTGAGTAGTTCGAATTCATGTGATATTTATAGAGGAATGTACTACTAAAATTTATAAATAAACCTCACTCTCTTAATGAAAGGGGACATGGACTTAGAAGATAAGATTAAAGGGAGCTCCAAGCTCTTCAAGATTCCCATGTTCCACTCTTCGAATCGTCATTGTCAACAGACCAATGTTGCTCGGTCGTCGTCGCTATCATCGTCGTTGAGCCGTCGACACCGTTAGATAATCGCTATTCGGCCATCGTTGTCCAACGGTCCTGGCGACTAGTCCAGCATCAAGCTATTGTCGACACTTTTATTAGACCACTATTTCCCGGTCGCAGTCATCATTGCTAAACGAATATTTCTGCATGGACATCATCACCAACATTTTTGTAACTTCGGCGCCATCGGACCATTTCTACCTGGTTTTCTCCACCACAACCATCAAACCATCATTGCTCGATTGCCTCTGCCACCGTACAAGTGATGCATGATTGTAGTCATCGGGTTGTCATCACCGTCATCGCCCAGGGGTTGTCTCGGGGCCATCAATTTCATGTTGCCATCACGATCATGTTGTTGTGATTGTCGCCGTTGTTGCGACACACCGTCTCCATCTTTTGATCATCATCTTCCAGTTGCTGCTATGTTGGATCGTTGGTGCCTGGTCCCAGCCACTATCGTGGTATATTGTTGTTATCACTAGATCACCATGCACAACCACCACTACCATCACGGTGCACCATCATTGATAAATCACTGTCATCTGACAATACTACCAATGTTGTCGAATTATTGTTGCCTAATAATCACCACCATTGATCAAATTTTCAACACAGTGTCTGTGTCTACGCTTTCAACTCTTCTTTTGCATGCATGTGTGTTGAATTAATGTATAATGTAAGATGTTAATATATCACCCTACTACGTAACAGACACACAAATAAAAGAAAAATTGATATAATCTTGAAGTCATTATTGATCATTATCCCTTCAAAATGAGTGTTTTTTCTCCTATTTAAAACTACAATGTTTGAACTCCATAAAAAACTCTTTATTTTGGTTCACAATGAGTATGGCCAAAGAGGATGGACATTTCAAAGTTGTTTAAAATCTCAATCACTTCATTGTGGTCCAACCTCGATCATTCTTGTCCACAAAAGTCAAGATAACTATTTATGGTTGTGCCGCCAGCTTTTCTATTAATTGCACTTGTAGTATTTCTTAGCTCATTATCTATCAATGCTATAGAGCCAAGTGGAATAATACTACAAGCACAAATGAAATATTTAAATGTATGTTATCATAAATCTAATATAAAAACTTTCATGTGTCAATTCTTAGCTGTTGGGTCAAGTTTCACGCAACTTATGACTCAATCATGTCCCTCTTCAAGATATTTTGCACATGAAGTGTAGCAAGTGGATCACTAGACTTTCATGTTAGGATGAAATTTGTTGGTTTAAGGCTATTTATTAAATAGATAATCAATGTGAATAAAAATGTGAAGAATGTAAATTTAGCTAATCATTTTTTTTCAATATATTGTTATTATATGGAGCCTGATTGTGTTGACGAGTATTGATTTTAGCAAAATTGTTTATTATATACAATGCTCCAATATTAAGAAGACAACATCGCCACACCCGATATTGATTTAGAATTCGAGAGCACGATCTTCCAACGCCAAGATGCAAAGCCCCAATGTCAAAATCAACAACGCTGTAACGCACATTCCAACTATTAGAACTTGAGAGCACGACAATGTAGCGCCCTTGATGCAAGCTCCAACGCCCATTGGAGCACTTTTTTGCGACACTCTCGCGCTCGCAACTGATTTTTGGGTTGTACCTACTTGTTCTATGGTCTTTGTCAACATGATTAAGATTGGATTTTGATTTTTCTCTTGTGTAAAGAGGAGAATGAGTGCCCTAAATTATTCCAAAGTGTGGAGAAACATGAGTGTGGGGTAATATGTACAATTCTCCCCATTGTCTTCATAAATGATTTCTCAGTGGTTTTGCTCCGTGAGATTTTCCCGTCTCCGAGTTTTTCCACATTAAATATTGCGCTCTTTATATTTTTTGTTTCCCTATTGTATACACTAGAACTACAAACATGAATCTCAAAACAATCGAGCAGCCCATGATAATGGTCGAATAATCGAGGTATCAGATCAAAAAAGCACAAACAATGGTATCAGAACAGTTCATTCAACAACTGACTGTCTGGTTGAAGTCAATCGGCCTACTATGACAAAGGATTCAATCGACGAACCACACCCACAGTCTCGATGTTCTAAAAGCTTCTTATAAGGGCCCCTGATTGTAGCTAGTCGACCGACCGACCTTTTACTTCGGCAGGCGCAACTGTCATACGATCGATCACCTCAATTGACCGAACTTAAACAGATCAACTAGTTTGTTGCTGTCATATTCGAATTCAAATTATAATACATATTTGGCATATAATCAACACAATTAATCACATTAAGGGCGATTTTCATGATTGTTCTTTTCTTTCTGTAATTGTACAAATAGATCTCGATAAATAGAAGACAAAAATACGAAGATGGGGACTCTTTTGGCTCTAACTCTCAAGGCGTGTTCACAAAAAACAACTTAGGATTCAACATCTTAGAAGGTGATGTGGTTAGCATGGACAAGCCCTAGATGAAAAGCAGAGCCAACTATGAAGGAGAATATATGAAGAGAGTAATAGCGCCCATAGAGTTCAATAGAGAATTTATGTGTTGAGACATATAAGAAAAGGTTCAGGCAATGTGAACTCAAATAATGGACTGGTTCGAGGCTCTTCAAATGATCTTGATGCTGCAAAACACCCAACCATCACCAATGGAGGGAGAGTCTTGGAGAACCCACCCCCAGCCAGCACCCAACAGTTGGCCCGATGACCGACATGGACCAGAAGATTCCCAATCAATAGACAACACCGCATCTACGACGATAGTCCCACATAGGGTGGATTGAGTAGGAAAATTCGCAAGGCGGCAACCTCCTCCTACATAGCGGATACATTTGAGCCCATGGTCGACATATGGGATGATAAATCCCGCACAAAATCAACGGCATGACCTCCAAACGCTCCCACTGAAGAATCGACCATCACCGTCAAGGACTCAGTCCTCCTTGTGCGCTGCTCCATGTCCCTTGAGGAAGACAACCGCCACTTTGATTGCTCTTGTTTAAAGCCGGTGGTGGGCAAAGGGTAGGGGGTCAATGCCCTTCTGCAATGATTACTGGCAGAAGCCCCGCTTATTCAGCCTGCAGATCGACCACTACAACGGGGGAGGAGTCTGCAGCCTCCCGACCTATTTATCTGCATTGGAATAATATCAAAATTTTTTTAAAACCATCAACGACCAAGGAAAGTTTTTGCATACCCATAAATCTGTCTATAGAAGAAATGGACATAAGAGTCTTCTCACCCTCTTGCGAAAAGGTAACTCCACCATCCCGTAGTAGCGGCAGAGGAGAGACGATGATTAATGTATACACCCCAAAACAACTAACAAACTGTTAAGCTACCAAGTTGTCAAGCTCACATGTCGAGTTGCTAAGATGACAAGCTGAATTGTCAAGCTGTCGAATTGACAAATTCATCTACAAATTGCAAAGTTGTAGAGTTCAGTTACAAGGAATAGCATGACATAAAGCTGCAGATCATGATATAAAATTGCATGATATAATATAAAGACATAAAATATGACATAACATTATATAACTATATATTTATATTTTTATTTTACGTAATAGTAAAAATACAATTAAGACTTATAAATAGTGTTCAAAACCCGAGAAGGGCTCTCTCTTTTGATGGGCTCCTCCTTCTCTCTTTCTCTTTTTCTCTTTCTTCTCATCAAGAACAGTCGGATTTGGGCATAACTCACAGATATTATGAAACCCGATATCATATCATCACAGGAATAAAATCACATGACAAATAAAACAAACATTAATATTTCAAACTAAAATATAACTTCTTATATGCATATTTTTAATATGTTTATAATACTAAAGTACTATGTATGAAATTATTAAATTTTAAGATTATGATATATAGGGAAATAATAATTATGATATTTAAGTCAATTTTCATATTTATTAATGATTAGCTTAATTTTCAACCATAAATAGCGCAGTTATGTACGTTATTTACTGGTCACCTATCAACTTAATTAAATTAGTTATGATGCTCCTTCGATCACACTGTACTTAACTGGAGGCAGCAATTCATTGGCTGTTAACCAACATTTCGCTCCCACTTCATTAATAGCAAACTATGACCTGCTTTTCTAATCGAATTTATGATTGGGGCATTATAGTAATTCTCTTTTTTTTTTATATAATTAGAAAATAAATATTTTTTAAATATTTTGATGTATTTTATATCAAAAAGAGATTAATTTTATTATATTGTAAATAAAAATGTGTCGGTATTGATCATGAAAAAATCTAATGATTGAGAATGAAAGAATACGACGAATGAGAGCTCTCAACGGAAAAATATGAGCTCCATTTTTCTAAACAAGTGAGGCTGTCTGTGCCAAAACCAGTAAGACAAAAATCGATTGAATCACGAGACGGATCAATGACAAACTGAAGATATAAGAATTAGTCGAAACAATTAGGAAGATTTCGTTCCTTAACATCGCTAAACATCCCAGAGACATCCGAACTCCCCTCATCAAGGGTCAGTGGCCGACAAATGGGCCATATCAATTGGCTGACTCATGCCGACCAAAATCAGCAAACCATGTTGATCCCATCAAGCCGACCGAATCTCAATTGATCGAGACAGACCAAATTGAGCTTAACCAGCCGACCAAAGAAGTAGCCGGGGGATAGAATCATACATATAAAGTTTCAAGAATAATTTTTATAGCCCACTTTAGAGCAGGGGCAAATATATAATATATTATATTGTACTCTCTCCCCTATAAAAATAGAGATCATTTCATGAATAAGACATGATTGATATAACGTTTTAATGTTCAATCATCTCTCTCTCTTTACTTATGGTATATTCCAGAAGTGTGATTTAGCGACAAATCAAGATTCAACGACAAACATTTTAAAATTTGTCATATATGAACACTTATTACTACTATATTATTAGGGCATTTACATAGAGACCACCCAATTCTTTTGTATTTATATATATAGCACATTTATTTTACATTTATACCACTAAAATCTTTCATATCACATAAAAAAATATTACCATTTTGATTTTTTAAATAGTAAGATGCTCTTCTTCATGTAAATATAATTTGGTATGCATGTATAAGTTCAAATTTGTGTTAGGTAAATATATAGAAATTGAGTGATAAACATATAAATATTCCTTAAATTATTTGTTGTATTATTGAATGATAACACTTGATACCATAAATTAAGGATATATTTTCGTACAATAAAAATACCATTAAGCGGATCTTCCGTGGATCCAACGACTTCGAGCGGAGCATGATGACCAAACAGAGCTCTACTTGAATAAGCAAAGATGCATAGAGGACGATCGAGTGATAGTAGTCAACCGACTGGAGACTTATCAAGCGACCGACTAAGTGTCAACTAACACAGAAGCCAGTCAAAATAGAGATTACGAGTCAACATATATTCATCAATTATTGTCATGAAGCTAGTTGATTATGAGTCAATCGATTAAACAGGGTCAAGACAATAATTTTATTCCCATACTAATCCTAACCCCATTTAAATAGAGAAATATTGAATGTAATAGAGGTCATTAAAACCACATATAAAAATACATCATCCCTCTCGTATGTCACTGCGAACATTTTTCTCTCATTTTCACACTCCATTTCTTGTGCGTGCTTCACGAAAAAAATATAAGTTCGATAATTTGAAGTAGAATTACCTTGCTTAAATCATGTTGATCTGTCTCTACCTAAAATCGCAGAGACCAATGCCTTCGATACTGGCTACGAAGGAATTATAAAGCAAAAATCATTAAATTAAGAACAATTAGTTCAATTTACATCTCTCAAATGGAATACCGGTCAAGAAAAAATATTCTATCATCAAGAAAGAAATATTTTTATCCTAAAATATATTATAAATTTCAAGATGATTTATTAAATATAAAATTTTTATTAAGAATTGATTGTAATTCATTTATATATATATTATAAAAATATATCAAAATTTTTATTTCTAACTTTGCTAGCTGACAAGTATAATAATTTAATTTTTATTTTGATATTAAATATATTAAATATTTTTAGATATTATATTATTAAAGTTAGGCCCACATGTCCCACAAATAAAGTTAGGCCCACATGCATAGACATGGCCAGCGCCATTCCAGCTGGCAATATTTAGGAGTTTGTTTATCTTATTTTAAATATATATATATATATATATTTTTAATTTTTTTTGAAAATTTAAAGAATTTATTTAAATATTTTAGAAATTCTAAAAATAAGCTTAAAATAAATATAAATATATATTTAGAAATTAAATAAATTTAATTTTATGTTAAAATATAAGCAAATATATAAATAAAAGCGATTCCTTACTTGGTTTATAAATATATTATTTATTACCAGCAAATTAAAATATAAAAATGATGTAATTTCAGCCACAAATATATGTATTTTATTTATGAATCAAAGTTAATAATTTTATCATTAAATTACGGATAAAGGCGATAATGATGTAGATATGCAAATAATTAATTAAAGCGTGGGCTTTTGGTGATAAATTAATTATATCAAAGTTTGGTGTTGGTTGTATTAGAGAAGGACATTAACCCTTTAATTATTAAGTTTAATTTAAACTAATAGTAAATTATCAAGCTAGGCTATATATCCTTCCATTAATAAATATTGATTATCTAGTTTATCCACTAAGATAATCTTTCTTGATTTAGTCGATCTGAGGGTTTGGAACGCACTAGACCGCTTTATCGGATGGTTGTCCCGAGTTTGATGGATTAGTAATAATGTTCGGTTGGCCGGCTGCACAGGATAGCTCGTACTCGAGTAGCTCATCAATTCTAGGGGTGTCGATTTGGGTTCATGGGTCGGGTTTAGGTATGGCCTGAACTGTTTGACTTGAACCGGACTCAAATTTTAAACGGGCTAGAAAGGCTAACTCGAATCCGACCCTTGTAACTTAATATAAATTTGGGTTAATTTTAATAAAAGTGGATTATATTTATAGAATTTGTACAACACTTTGCATCTTTAAAGGGTTACCTAATTACTTGTGCATGTTTCATTTGTTGACCGCTCTATAATATGGCTTTTGAATTTAGCTCAAAGATGGCCGCTTGAAAATTGATCAAATTTTGGCTCGGATCGAAATAAATGAGCCCATACTTTGGATCAATTTTTTTTAGCAGATTTTGAACAACATACGGGCAAGAACTAACTTGAAATCAACTCCAAGCTTTTTTTTATATAAATAATATTTTTAATGTCACATAAAATCAAATATAACGAGATACGAGCCAGTTTTGAGCTGCACTTAATCAATTCCAACGGACTTCAAGCTGACCCCAGCTCGGCTCTACTCTATAATTGCTTGGAGGTGCTATTAATTTATTTATGCTCGAAGGTGTAATGCATTGTACAAAATAAAAAAAAAGACATCCTTGAAAGAGTATTTGGTTTTGGTTTATATACAAATATATAACTTTGTCAGGTTGGTTCCACTGGTTTACCTGACAAGTCAATCCTAGATTTGGGCCGCTAAAAAGAAATAGGCTTGCCAGACTCAGAAAGCCCATTAAATAAGTACTACCCACAAAAGTTGATAGTGATTATGTGTGAGAGTGTATATATATTAATATGTGTGAGAGTGTATATAATATTAATATGAGTGTATATATATAATATATATATACGCAGCTTTTCGAGCAAGTTAGAGATAGGAACTATTACTTGCAATGACCAAGAGCTTCTTCTCTTTACAAAACTAAAAATAGTAACACTTCTTCCTTCTTAGAAGAATAAATAAAACTTATCTAGGAAGTAACCAAAAAAATCTTTTGTTTCTTGCATGTCGTTCCTATCCTCTCTCTCTCTCTCTCTCTCTCTCTCTTCATTTCTATCATTCTCTCTTCTCATTTCAAATGCTCTAATTTAGATGGCTCTTTCATAAATAAACTAAAGTAATTCAAGATCCATTCACATTTGCACAAAACTATTTAAGATACATTTTTACATATAGATCTTTGATATGCTCTTAAATTTTAAGCTATGCACACAACTGTACATGATTCTTTAGAGTTAAATGTATACTCATATACGGTGGAACACAAACTCGATAGAGTGATTGGGTGAACACGTCATGTGAGGTCAAATGTGGTCAAACCCAATCATGTAAACACCAGGTTAGGTTATGACAACTTGCCACCAGAATCCACATAACAAGACAACTTGCCGCTAGCAATTTGACCCGGTTGAACTGCCTAACTAGTCCATCTCAACTCGCAACTCAACCCGCATACATGACGACTTCTGTTGACAAGTTTTGTTACAACCACACTCCTTTACATACTTGTGAAGGCTGAGCAAAATTTTTAGACAGTTATGATATTTTACTTAAAATTTTGGATGATTAAAATGCTGTGCATCGTGCCTGCCTCCACTTCGCTGAACTTATTTCGACAAAGAATTTTCTTGGCTTTGCCTGCCACCACTTTAAGGGCTTTTTAGGCAGATTTTGGATCGAACTTCAAGTCGGTTGCTTGCCTTTTTTTTAATACACATTCAAACCTTGATGACTCCAGGGGTCAATGCTTTAATTGGTCGGCACCAAATTAATAATTTGTCCCATAAAAGCACCACCTACTTTCCACATTATTTCCCCTCCTCTTGAGGGAAAATTATTGCACAAGGACATGCGGTGTCCGATCTACACCGTAGATCACGATGATCTACGATTATGATGTATTTCGGTGGGTCCCACTTTAATTTTTTTTATTTTTTTTACAACAAAAAAATTGATTGCATTATCACCGTAGATCACCGTGATTTACGGTGTAGATCGTATACCGCATGTTGTATACAATAATTTTTCTCACTAGATTAAAATAATAGTGTATTTTCATAGCACTTAAATATTTAAATAAATATCTATATTTAATTGAAAAAATAACATTTCTAGATATATAAATTTATGACATTCAAATATTATAAATATAAATATAAAAATTTAAATGTTAGTGATACAAAAAAATATCTAATATATATGTATATATATATATATAATTAAAAATTACTTAGAGAAAAGAGGGAGAGAATTATTCTGGAGCCACGCGTGGCAGTCTCCGGCTTCACTTTTCAACGTCTATGCTGAAATCGGTTGAGAAAAGCTGCGACCAACTTCATCAATTCAGCTCCTTATTTCATTTTTTTAGTGGTTATTTGGCTCTCGCCTCAGCAATTTCTCCATCGCTGAAAGAGACGGAGGGAGAGATATCACCATCATTCGGTATCTACTTCCTACAATTCCGGTATTACGCTTTCTCTTACCTCTGTAAAGAAGTTTTTATTTTGGGTCAGATTTTGTCCTCTATAAGTACTGTTGCTGCCATGGGAAGTTCTTGTGTTCGTTTAAGGTTCCTGGTTTTTGAAGTTATGTGAGCTTGTGGCGCTTTTTCTTGGCTTTCTAGGGTTTGGTGGTGCCTATTTCTAGTCGGAAGTTGAAGATTGAGGTTCTAAAGGTAAGCATCATCAAGCTTTTTAGGGTTTATCTTTTTCTCTCGAACTCTGACTGTCTGGCAACAGATGAGATTTAGGATTTACTAAATCCTGAAATTCGGAAATGGTCTCAGAATGGATTTTCTTACTTCATCTTGTAAATTCAGTGAAACTGTTTGACAATTTCTGTCAGGATTTAGAAATGATTGAAGTTGTTACCGAGCTGTGCCTTAAATCTGAAGCACGCGAAGTTAAGTCCACTGATTCTTAGGATTTATTTTGTCCAGAATGTCCGTCTGGCAAGATTTCGCCTAAATTCCACCATAAATCCGTTGCCAGACAGCCCTAGGGTTCCCCTTTTGGTCTTTTCATTCGTTGTTACGATTTCTACAGAGTTTTACCCTTTTATATTCTTCTGATCTCATTTGTCTGAGAAATATTCAGTTAGCTCTCCCAAATCCTTTTCCCCATTGGCTTCAAATGGCTTTAGGTTTTTGTTAGCTTGAAGAAAGAAATCTCTAATTGAAATCTCATCATCTTCATCTTCTTCGTTTTATAGGCACACCAGCTGCTCCTCCTCATTCATGGAGTCCTGCAAATCCATCCCGCAAACACTCATCTCTTCCCTCTTTTCAACTTCCATGGCCGAACCAGAAAATTCTCAGAGCAATTCTATTCAACGCAGCTCCAAAAAGCCAAATTCTACTTCCGAGCTCACTCACAAACCCCAGCAGGTTATAGATAATCCCAACGGATTCGTCGGCTCTCTGGAAATCTTCATCCACCATGCCAGAGATATTCAAAACATCTGCATCTACCACAAGCAAGATGTTTATGCCAAGCTCTACCTCACTAACGACCCTGAATCCTCCATCTCTACCAAGATAATCAATGGCGGTGGCAGGAATCCAATCTTCAACGAGAGTGCGAGGCTCAGTGTTCAAACCATTGATTCGTCACTCAAATGCGAGATATGGATGCTAAGTAGGGCGAAGAATTATCTCGGAGACCAGCTCCTGGGATTCGCCCTTGTGCCTCTCATTGAAGTTGTCACGTGCAATGGCGAGTTGACTCAGGAATTCTCGCTCTCTGCGACCGATCTCGTTCATTCTCCTTCCGGTTTCGTTCAATTGACTGTTTCTTACACAGGCTCATCGCCGGAAGTTATGGTCGTCGCCGCACCAAAAGCTTCCGCAATCGAAGATGGTGGATCAAAGGCCTTAGTCATCGATGAATCTATTCCTTGTGAGTATGATAAGATAGAATTCCCTGATTTGAAGGTTGTGAATGAAAATAAGATGATGGTTTTGGAATATTATGGGATTCCATGCACCAACGTGGATTCTCAGAACGGCGACGATTGTCCTGATAACGATGCTGGTGTCAAGATAGTCAAGAGTTTCGGAACGGAAAAAGAATACAATACTGATGTGTTTCGTAGTGATGAATCTCCCATAAGTTGTGTTTCAAGTGATATATCTTCTATGATGGCCCCTACAAACTCTGAAGCTGTTGTGAAGCCACTCATCGAAGTTAATAATATCAAACTCGAGCAGCCGGTGGTGCGGCAGGAGATAGTTGATATGTACATGAAAAGCATGCAGCAGTTCACCGAGTCATTGGCTAATATGAAGCTTCCGATGGATATCGAGAAGGGCGGTGGCATGGAAAATGGTAATGGCGTTTCGGGGAAGAAGTTGGAGGTATCGAAGAATGGGGGCGGTAGGGTTTTCTATGGAAGCAGAGCTTTCTTTTGAACCTATGGTGCTCAACCTTGGGAGAAAAGAGATGATCATTTATGTTGTAAGTTTGGCTCTCACTTAACAATGTATGTTTTTATTTGTATTTGAGCTGAGTGCTAGGTTTTGCCACTTCTTGCTCTACTTTTAGGATGTAATCTTATTTGCTTTGCTTTTATGAATGGAATCCTCTAGTCTAATTAAGATCTCTATATAGGCCTATGCATGTCTCTTCAATATAGGCAGAATTAGATCTTATATTGTTGCAAATGATAACCAAAATGCTTATTAACTAAACTCATTGGGTGAGCCAAGGGTGGCATTTGTCCCCTTAGTTAAAGATAATCCTTTTATAATTATCCATAATATAAAAATTCTGTTACTAAACATATTATAACTAAGCAATGGCATAAAATTTTGGCTTCCCTAAATCTTGGGTAAACTTTATGTATTTCCTAAATGTCTTTAAGGGCAAAAAATATGGAAAATGGGAGGACAGATTTGGTCGTTGGCACATACATTGAACGCTTATCATGCAAAATGCAATTAGTAATGGCTAAAACAAGTTTAAGCCTCACTCTTGCAGCACTAAAGAGGACTTGGAGGAGACCAAACTGTAGGGATATGCATTATTTGGTCAAACTGAAAAATCGAACTTAAGGAAACAGGTTTGATTTGGTTTCAAAATTGCATTTTGGATTCTGGTTTTTAAAACCTCATTATTTATTTTTTCATTTATTGATTTGGTTTTGATTTTCATTTTATTGAATAAACCGAAAAATTCAAAATTCAAAATTAAATAGAGGGTTCATGAAATTAAAATGATATTATATATGTAAGATATATAATTATTGATGTTTGTTCATAACCAAACATCAACTAACAACTAAATCACTGTTTGTTCATAACTAATTGTTTAAATGGGGTTAAATTTTGGCTTGATCTGGAAAAAATAAAGAATATGTTAAAAGAGGAAGTATAAACTTAAGGCCTTTTTATGGTGTCCTATAAGTGCATGTAAAAACTAAGAAAAGACAGCAATAACAAAGAGTAAAAGAATAATTGAGTTGCTGAGCACGTAGTGGCAAACTCCGTCTACCCGCGTGAAAAAAAAAAATGTAGAAGAATCAAATGATCTTGTAAATAAGAACACTGAGAATTTACGTGGTTCAGTTCAATGGAATTACATCCACGGGAGGGAATCAAGAAACAATTCACTAAAATAATTTTGAAGATTACACCGTACAAAATCAAGGACGAACTAATTTTCTCAAACTCTCTATCGATCTTAATCTCAATACAAGCTTTCTTGGTTCCAAGTTCTCTATCGATCTTGATCTCGATACAAGCTTTCTTGGTTCCTCATATTGCTCTCAGAATTTCTCTCTCTCTTAACCCTCTCAACTCATATACATCATTACATATATATAGGCCAATAACTCATACAAGAAGACCAGTTAAACACCTTTAAATAACCAAATGACTGTTGTACCCATTAGCTATTTAGACTTCCTTATAAATGTGGTTGTCTTAGTTCACATAATTGGGAGTCACCATAACAAATCTTCACCTTGACTTCCAATTACAAATCTTCATGATATAGATTCCCTCCACCTAGCCCTGAGGGGCCCGAGCCGTTGTCTCCCTTGACGCTTCCCTTAGAGCCTTGTCACCCAAGCTCAAGATTGTCACACTATGTGCTCTGTCCAGGATGTTGTTTTTTTCTCTCTCGGGCATCTCGGCCGACAATGTCGCAGGCCCCTGCAATGCTTCCGCTACATCTTACTGCACCAACAAGGCTCTCATCTTGACTCTCCACAAGCTAAAATCGTTCTTTCCGATGAATTTTTTGATGTTGAACTTAGCAAATCTCATTGTCGTGACTAGAATTCCGATAGACGACGTCAATTGTGGCAATGCTTCTGCGACACCTTGTTGCACCAACAAGGCTCTCATTTTGACTCTCCACAAGCCAAAATCATTCTTTTCGGTGAATTTCTCGATGTCGAACTTAACAGATCCCATTTTTGTGGCTAGAATTCCCACAGACAACACAGCTTGTTGTGAAATCTGTTGCCAAGTAAGTCGCAGGACAACAAGGGAAAACCGCAAAAAAAATGCAAACAAGAACACCGAGAATTTACGTGGTTCGGTCCATAGAATTTACATCCACGGGAGAGAATCAAAAAACAATTCACTAAGACAATCTTTAAGATTACACATCACAAAATTAAGGACGAACCAATCTTCTCAATCTCTCTCTTGATCTTGATCTCGATACAAGCTTTCTTGGTTCCAAGCTCTCTGTCAATCTTGATCCCGATACAAGCTTTCATGGTTCCTCACCTCGCTCTTAGAATTTCTCTCTCCCTTAACCCTCTTAACTCATATACATCATTACATATATATAGACCAATGACCCATACAAGAAACAGTTAAACACTTTTAAATAACCAAATGACCATTGTACTCATTAGCTATTTAAACCTTCTCATAAATGTGACTTTGTATTAGTTCACATAATTGGGAGTCACAATAACAAAAAAAAAAAAAAAAAAAAATTTTAAAAAAGTTACAGCTTGGAAATAAAATCATAATTGCAAAAGAGATCGTAACAATAAAAAAATAAATAAATATAGCCATCAAACATCCAAATTCAATTAAAATGTTTTCAAAATAAACCTTGAATAATAATAAAAAAATAAAGACAACTCTAGTGCCTCTGAAACAGTGACCTTTATTTCAGAAGAGCATAAAAATAAATGCACTCACCTGACAAATCCAACACAGTTTTGCCAGATAAAACACTAACTTTCCAATATTAATAGAAAAAAAGGTCGATCACGCTCATCACTGACATAAGTTGCAACACTCATCTCAATATACCCCGCAATTTGGTTTTACATCTCAACCCAATAGAACTGAAATAAAAAACTCAAACATTCTATATTTTTTTTGCAGAAAACTTTAATCTGACTTTTTAAGAAACCAAAGCTCTTGTTAGCTCTAAATAATTAACAAACCGCTTTATATAATTTTATAAGCAAAATTCAGAGTCATGCACCTGTATCCATTGGACTCATAGAATGCCATAAGATCTGAAAACGAAGCAATGGCAACTTCCTAACCAACAATTCCTGAGAAACAATAAATAAATGAATGGTTATCAGAAAATTTAAAAAAAATTTCTCCGAATCTTCAATGTATAGGAAAGAAAAATATCTTACATTTTCACACCAGTTCTGCCTGATCACCATGAGGACATCCAAATAAACATGGAAACATGAACGCAAGTGTCATTCCTCTGTAAACATGAAATTGCATGTATCAGAAATCATAAGTATTTATTGAAATTTTGAGAATTGCAGGAAATGTCCTTGTAGCATGCTCAAGAAATCTTTTAAATGAATGCTAGAATAAAAAAAATTAGAATGCCAAATAATAGAAGAAAAAATATTTTAATAATTTGAACACATGATAAGTATAAAATTATAATTATGATAAGAGAAACCAAAATTTTTGCTCATACTTGTGAGAGAGGGGGCAATGATTGCAGAAAAGAGGGGCCAAGTATAAAATCACATTGATATGGTTGAATCAATGTAATTTTGCGCAAAGAGTATATGTAGCAGGAAGAGAGAGTTTTGCTATAAGGAAATTAATTGCAGAGCACATACAGTAATAGAAGGATTTTATATGATTTCAAATCTTGAAATTGCATATATGCATTTAACAAAGTACCACAAGTGAATAAAAGAGAAAAATTGATTAATACAAAAATCAATAAGTAAATACATGTCAATTGGAGTGCATGTTTAAAAAAAAAATTGCAATACCAAATCGAACCAACACAGTTTTGTCAGTATGATTGCTTTTATAAAATATAAGGTTTTTTTTTTTTAACAAGATTTGACCTACTTTGAATCATTGAGGTATGTTTGTTTATGTTACACGCAAAAATAAACAAACAAACAAACAAACAAACAAATTGGCAGGAATTCTAAATCAAAGCTAGAAATTAATATTTTAACTGATCAAATTTTAGATTACCATTAAAAAAGAAGAGGAAACCATTACTTTAATAGAACAATGCTCTATCTTTCTCGGAAGGTAGGAGCCTTTTGTCTTCGCTCATAGGGCGGTAAACAAGCCGAGCCTGTGCAAGCTCAGGCTGGGCTCGTGTTCTGCTCCTTCGTAATTAGCTCATATTCAAAATGACTCATGAACTGTGTGTTCGTGTTCGGCTCGAAAAACTTATTCATGTTCATGTTCAGCTTGTGTTCGGCTCGAAATTAGTTCGTTAGAATATAAAATTATTTTAATATGTAAAGTATGAGATTCGAACCTTTAATTTTTTAAATAAAATGAAAATGATAATTTTTCTAAAAAACAGTTTTTATAAAAATTAATTAATTATAATTCATAATATTTAATTTTTATGAATATTTATTATGTATATATATATATATATATTTATTTATTTTAGCGTCAATATTTATTTATTTTCGAGCCAATTCGAGCCGAACATGAGCGAACAATTTTTTGTTCGTATTCGGCTCATTTACATTTCCAGCTTAAAAATTTATTCGCGTTCGGCTTGTTATACTTACCAAACAAGCCGAACATGAGCTGCTTAACGAGTCGAACATGAGTTGTTCGCGAACAATGAGCAAAATTGACAGCCCTACTCACTCATCTTCTATACTTCAATCAAATTTTCTAAATTGTTGAAATTTAAGTAAATAAATAAAAAAAAGATTTTTGTTACTATTCATAGTATCCATCCTTCCAAAAGAATCACACACACACAATCATGCCCAAGATAGAGAGTGTAGAGATCGAGAGAAATGAAGAGATAGAGAAAGAAAGGGAGAAGCGGAGGGGGGAGAGAGAAGGATTTGCCCCCTCGATGTGAATGGGGTGTTCTTGGACTCTTAGACTCATTTTATTCTATAGAAAAATAGAGGTTACAATTGGGGGGAACCAAAGTCCTCCAATACATATCCTAGCTTTGCTATTATAGAAGATAGAAATACAAAATTACATTATTAGTCTTGCTTTAAAGAGGTAAGCAAATGACATTCTATTCTCCTTATCTTGGACTGTCAAATTGCCTCAAAATCCGTGCAGATCATTTTTGGTGTGTGCCTGTATATATATATATATATATATATATATAGGCACACCAACAAATGAGACAGACAGACAGACACACACACACACATAACTACTTGGAAGTATATTTGGGGAAGTTGGGCAAATGAAAAATAACTCTAAAATGATTTCCAATCCGACATGGAGCTGATAATCAATTAAATATTAAGCCAATTTCATTTTTTATCATGTCAAATTTTGAGAGATTTTTATCCATTTTTTTTAATAGCTTTGAGACCCACTATGCCATAAATATCCAAATTTAAACAAAAAAGATATTAACAAACAAAGTTAAGTGTTCTAAAAGGGAACATTAAAGTAGTTGTAAAGTCAAGAAAAATCGATCCAGAAATGACTATTGAAAAGAGAAGATGGAGAGTTAATTGTTGAAGGTAATATTATAAAAAATAGCACACATGGCTTAGTCATATACATGATAAAGGGTTGAACTAGTGAGCAATACAGTAGGGCAACTGAAATAATGTGCAGGAAATATGAAGTAAAAATGAGATCGATTAAAGCTAATAAGCTCAAGAGTTTCAAACATATAACAAAAAAAAAAAAAAAAAAAAAAAAAAAAAGGGTTAGAACCAGCTGTGGCTCAAAACATGAATATATTGAAAAGCGAGATTCATTATGTAATCCCACCAAAATTTGGATATGGTTAATGATGATCTTAAATTTAAAGAGAACAACATCTAGGATTATTGATTTAACAAAGGCTAAATATTTAAAGTTGTACTTCTTGGGTACTTTATATGGGCATTCTAATTTGATTCATAACTTTTTGGACAACCCCTTGATACAATATAACAAAGAAGAAAAAGCTACGCCTCTAATTTTATTATATCCATTATCGATATAATTTTAATTTGTGTTTTTTAATCAACGCAATTGAAGAGGTTCCTAAGTACTACATATTCCTAAGCTCAACTAGTTTATATTATCACAATGTTTAGATCCAAATTAAAGTGAAAAATAATCCCAGAATGGAAGTGAAACAACAATCGAGTTCTTAATAGGCGCTACTATGAGTTTAAGCATTTGGGTTCAAAATGTTAAAGCCATTAGTGTATCGACCAATTTAATACCCTTGGGTTGATGCTTCCTAACAAGCAATATCAGAGGTGATGGTTCAACTAAGAACGAGCGTGTTTCAAATAACTTGTGGCTCCCAAGGGTCATAGGGGCTTTTAATGTGGTTGAAATGTTCGAAAACTTGTAATTTTCACTTACTATGTTTGAATAAGCTCTTGGTATATGGTTCTTGACGGTGTTAAAAACGTTTTGTTTGAAGGATAGTAATGTAGAGGACTTATGTGGGAGAAGATTTTTAAGATCCAAATGGAAGTAGAAGATAATTCTACATTAAAATTGAAACAAGAATCCTGTTTAAAATTATAGTGGTGATGGCCCTTATAGCTGTTCATCTATTATTGCATAAGGCTCACTTTGAGCCCGCCATACTTAATCTTTATAGCACACAGGCATCAGTTTATATAAATAAATATTTGCATCTCTCGATATATAATTATATATTGAATTGAAATCTGAAAAGATTTGAACAAATTGTACTTCTCATCTCCGTGACGTGCAACATATATTTCTCACAATTAGTTACAATAGTCATGTTCACGCCATAACTTTGTGACAAGCTTCTTTCTGCTAACTGAGTTGAGGTTTATAGTATGGTGTTCTAGTTCACCTATCCTATGGTAGGAGTTATTTGAAGCCAGGATCATGATCCAGGAGGTGAGTATTAAGTTTTTACACAACTATTCTATCAACATTTTAGCTGAGTTGCATAAGAAAGCATAAGAATATGGATAGGGAAACAAACTTCACATATAAAAGTCTGTCTAGTCAAGAATAATCGATGAAGCATGCTGATACAATTATTTAAATTGGTTTTTCACCTCTTTTATAAAGAAAGTGGAAAAAAATAATGCTGCAAAATCTTTCTAGAAATGACAAAACTAAAAGGAATTGCTTACCTCTAATGATCTGCTTATTCGTAATATCATCATAACCACTTATGTAATCTATTGAACCCTTGGATATTACATTCGAAGTTGTAGCGCCAAGCCCATAACGAAATGAACTCAATCCATCGAGTTCATTCGTTGCAGAGTGCCAAGTTGGATCTCCATAAATTGAACTACCACCATATGAATCACTATAACTACCTTCATAGATATTTCTTGTAGTTGTAAATGAAGTATTGAGAGAACCAATATCATTACTCCTTCCATAACCACCACTAAACAAACCAAGAATATTATCCCCAGTCCCATAGCCCAAATTTCCAGTAGTAAAGTCTGAACTGCCGCCCGTAGCATGACCCACAAGAGGGGAAGATAAACCCAACCAATTGATGCTATCGTTGCCAGAACCAGCAATGTTCCCAATGCCAGAGGTTGAGAAGGAATTTGCTCTTGCAGGATTAGTATTAAAGTCAAGGACACCATTGTCCCATATAGTGCGAGATGCTGAACCAACTGATAAGGCAAGATTACCACTACCTGCACCATACCCAATAGGACTAGTAAATCGGGCCGCATTTTCACTGTAAAATGGTCTTACGGTCCGTCTGGTACTCAAATTTAAGTTTTCGCCATAACTCGGCCTCACACCGGGCTCGAAATTCATTCCAATTCCATAACCAGTACCAAAAGAAGGGAGCCCCTTCCGACCACCCATCAATGGTCCAAATCTACCATCCATTCTCATACCATAGCTGCTGATAGAGCTCGGGGTGTAGCCCTGACTATATCCATTGTGAAAATTGTTGAAGCTATTCAAACCATAGTTATGTCTTCCTACTGGAAGCCTCATGGAAGGCCCTGGAGACTGCTCTTTCGGGACAGCTCTCTTGACCTCCACCATCTTTCCATTGAGTTCATGAAAGGTTTTGTGCAGAACTTTATCGACAGTATCTTCTGAATCAAAAGTTATGAAACCAAACCCTCTTGGCCTTTGAGTGTTGTGATCATACATTACAACAACATCTGTGATGGTCCCAAATTGTTCAAAATATTTCCTGAATTCTGCTTCTGTTACAGTGGAGGCAAGACCTCCCACAAATATTTTTTTGGTACGGCTAGGAACAGGTGAACCTGGGAGGCTGCTGTTGTTTCTATTGAGTAATATGTGCTGATCATCCCTAGGAATAGCTTTCTTGGCTTCAACCTGCCATGCATTTTTACAAGCAGAATCATAATGAAGGTTAATGAAACAAATTATACAATTTTAATGTTCAGAATAAGAGATATTCAATGTTTCTTTCGGTTCATAATCCGTAATAATTCAAGAAACCAAATTCAACCGGAGTAAAAAGATAAAAGAGTTTTGTAGCAATGTATGTAAAATGCTTCAAAGTGTTTCTATCAAGAGCTTCAAGCATGCACATTTCAAATACATAGCAATGGGAGTTACCATACCATCCTGCCATCAATTTGATGCTTCTCCAGAAGAACCCTCTCTGCAACAGCAGGGTCCGCGAATACCACAAAACCGAAACCCCTCTTACGGCCTGTTGTCCGGTCCTTCATGATCACCGCCTCCACAACCTCTCCAAAATTCTCAAAATATTCCCGAAGGCGATCCTCATTGGTATCCCACGAAATCCCCCCGACGAAAAGCTTCCCAAGATCCGACTCCATTCCTCCTCCTGCAATCCCAAACCAATCAAACAATCATAAACACACAAATTGCACTTCAAATCACCATCAAAATCACAACAAAATAGATCCAATCCGAAATTCAATCCTATCACCACCCAATCGGATTTCTCTAATGCCTGATCAGCCCATCCAAGCTCGAAAGCCAACCCCACGTCCTCAACCGGATTGAAAACAGTGCACAAGAGACAGCACCGCCATATATCAATACAGAAAGCTCAGATCCTGATCGAATCGGGGAAGTAATTGAAAGGCAAAGAGATCGGATTGGTGATGAAAAAGCTCACCGAAAGTTTCAAAGTCCACCTCTCTTCTCGCGCACCTAGGATCTGGAAGCCGACATGGTGAGATCACGGAGGCGCCTCATCCCCTTTCTCCGCCTTCATCTCTCGTTTTATAGCTCTCGGAGCTCCTCCTCCTATTTTTTCTTTCTTTTTAGCTGGCTTTAATTCCTTTTTTTAATTTCCTCCGCTCGATTCGTTTCACGAAGAAAAAGGAGCGGAAACGGGAAGATATATAAACACCGAGACCGGAGATACTGTTCTAAATATGATGTTCTGGTTGTTTAGCTGTCTTGCCAGAACAGGAAACACCTACAGTTCATGTGAAACATGGATGACATGTCAAAATATGCAACATCTGACTTATTTAAGAAATTTGTTAAAAATTTACAGAGGGATCTTTTTTGGAAAATAATGCCTACAGTTCATATGCAATGTTGATGACATGTCAAAATATGTCATTTCTAACTTATTTAAGAAATTCGTTAAAAAGTTTAGTGGAATTTAAAATAATACTAATTTTAGTTTTAGTAAACGAGTGTTAATACTTAAATTTGAATGCTTATAGTTGTAGTGAAAATAAATAAATATTATTTTAAAAAAAAGGCCTTTAGATGGGGAAAAAAATTGTGTAAAATAGACGTAGGCAGCGCTGCGTACGATTTCTCGGTATACCGAGGGTATAACGGGGTTATATCCGCGGTATAAACCCTTGTAACCTTAATATAACCTTATGTAATTTACTTGTAACCTAGTATATATGATAACAAAAGTGCGGAATTTATCTGTAGGTTACAAGTAGGTTACACTAGGTTACATAGAGGTTACAAAGGGTTATAACACGGGTATAACCCCCTTATTCCCTCGTTATAACCTCGAAATCACACGCAGCGCTGCGTACGTCTATCGTACGCAAATTTTTTCCTTTAGATGGATCTTACACACACACAGACATATATATATATATATATATATATATATATATATATAACTAGTGAAAGTTCGTATTAATATGCATATCACTCAAATATTTAAAATCACGTAAAAAATATCATTGTTGCAATTGTATGACAAAATTATTTCTTCGGGAGTTTTAAGGTGTTGGGATTGTCCAAAGAACCTGCTGACCTCAATCAGTCGGTCCGGCCGTCTGGTCCGACCAACTCCAAGAGGCCCGGACCATGCTCCAGTGGTCTAGCCTGCTTCGTTCGGCCCAACCAACTCCAATCAGCCCGACTAATTTTCACTCGGCCCGACCATGTTCAACTTGGCCAAGACAACTTTCAATTGGATTGGTCAGGACGAGTGAAGTCGGTCAACAAATAGAATGTTATTACTAACAGAAGGAGCGCGGCATCGATGAGCATTGTCACCTGATGTTCAATGCCTACGAAGGGGGTGATGGCTGGCATCAAGATTTGGACCTCAATGGATGGATAGAATGCTCCACCGAAGAAAGTGGCAATAAAGTAAGTAGGATATATGTGAAAATCAATCAACTCCTAAGGTTGAGTGGCTATTGATTGCAAGAATAATTTTGGTTAATGATTTACAAGCTCATTATTTTGCAAAAATAATGTTGAGAGTAAGACTCATTGCTCGTGAACAGCTGGTGCTCAGTTCATTAAGTAGCTCGTGTTAGAATCATTTATCGAATAAGCCAGTTGAACTAGAACAAAATTTTTAAGCTCAAATTATAAAAGAGACGAATAGTGTCCAGATCATTTCATGTATATATTCACGGTAGCTCTCATGGTTATGCAGTCCTCGGCTTTCATTGCAAAAGAATGGCAATCTAACATCTCACGTCTATTTTTCTAATTTATTTAAACAACCAAATTTTAAGCCGAACACAAACATGAAAATGTAAATCGAGCCAGACACGAACACTGTTCACGAGCAATTTCGAATGAGCCAATTTCGAACAAAATTAATTTTGAATGAGCGAACCCGAGCCGAGCCAGTGCCAACCCTACTCACAACATGATGAAATAGATACATTAAAATACTTAGCTTGATAACACTAATACAAATATTACAGAACTAACTTAAAAAACCCCCCCAACATTCTGTTAATTGCACCACAAGCAAGCACAATGAAAAGCCTGCCTCTGAATACAGAAAAACAAGAAGCAAACACTCACACTCAGCAATTCAACTCGGGCAGAAACAGAAGCTTCAGCTCCTTATTTTCACCAACACAGAACTACCCCCCGGCACTTGGCTTAATTTCCACCTGCAATATTATAAATCAAATCAAGGACACATTAATCTATTATTTACAATCATTAATATACTCTAGACTATGCTAAATAATTGTATTATTTGATGAAACATTAGAAGTTGATCTTAATTAATTAGCTTTGCTCTATTATATATGAAACATTAGAAGTTGATCTTAATTAATTATTATATATACTGTAAAAGTAAGATGGCTGCTTCTGGAAAGTAGCAACCTGGTACCTATAAATGAGCTTAGTTTGAGTTGGCTCATAACTTGTTCGTGTTCTGCTCATTCGAAATTTGTTTTGTTTGTTCGAATTCAACATATTTCAAAATGACTCGAAAATAATAAATTCATGTCCGGCTCAAATTTATACAAATTAGTTCTTGTTCGAGCTAAATTCAAGCCACCCTGCCTACTTTGATCTTTTAACCTAAGGGGATTGCATTCCTTTATTTAAAAGGCAATGGGGAAAGTAACTTTTTTTCAAAATTCCGATGTGGGACAAACATATGCCTAACATGCGAGAGGTAAATTTCTTAAATATTTAATTATAAATATTATCAAAAATTACCCCCAAAAAAAAGCATTTCATAACAATCATACAAACCTACTTCATTCATCATTCATCCTTTGCCTTCACAACATACTTGCAGTCTCCAGTCTTGATGCACTTGATCAATATGTTGGCCGAATCAATCCCTACGAGCCCATCAATCAAAATGTAAAAATTACACATATATCACATATATTTTACATATTTACACAGCTAACACCTAAAATTTGATATTTACAAATGTACCTGCAAGATACGCGCCATGAACATAACCATTATAGTGCTCACTGGTATGCTCTCCAGTGAAGTAAACCCTTCCAACAGGAGCCTAAAACATTTTATCAAAAAAAATCCAAACATCACAACTTATTTCGACCGAGCACAAAAGAGGGTTAATAATGCAATTAATTAATTACCCTAATTTGATCATATTCATATCTGTTAACACCAATTGGCCAATTTGAGAAAGTGCCCTTATAGAACCTATCTGACCACCACCTTGGTACAAAAATATCAGTCGCCTCTGGTATGTTCTTTCCAAACATCTCCCTCAGCACCTCCATAGCCTCGGCTTTCGTCACCGAGTCAGGTTGCTGCTCGATCCTCCTAGACTCATCGTCCGTCACGGTTACAAGCAGAACGTGTGCTCCCGGGTACTCCCGCTCGAAATGCTACGTATGTATACACCAATACAATAAAAAAATTTGGAGAGAAGTGCAAAATTCCAGTAATTTGAAGAAAGTCTTATTCTCTTTTGAAAGTTTTGTAATTTGCATGTGAATTTTGGCGAGGAAATTGAAATTGATTACCTGCCAAACAGCGTAATATCCACGTCTATCGCTTGCATACAGAAAGAATTGAGTACCATTGCCGGTGGGCCAAAATGAGGAGGGGAATTTAATGAAAATTTTTGTGTAAATGGCCATGTCAAATTCATATATTGCAAGGATCTTCCATTCCTGCCACAGCATGTTAACAAAAGAAATTATTCATCTTATTTGGCGGGCATTTACATATATACCGCCCATTTTCCAATGCATTACATATTTATACAACTTGACGTTTTCATGCATAAATAAGGCCGCATATATGTAAAAAATGAAGTTTAGGTGATGATAGAGATGGAAATACATAGAAATTGAGTAGTATATATGTAAATATTTATCATTTATCTTTACTTACAGGAAGCTTTGGCACAAATTGTATGAGCTTGGACTGAAGCACACCAAGGCTCACAGAAACTATCACATAATCTGCTCTATAGACAGAGCCATCTTCTGTTTTGACAGTAACGCCGCTTGGATAATGTTCGATTGCTCTGACCACCTAATTAAGGAAATTCATTCTTGCACGTAAAAAATATATTATTGCAAAAAATAATGATTTTACAACTCAAATTTGATGATTTTTAGCATAATAATTTGATTCAAAACTCTAGATCGCCAACATCAATTTCATTTTATAGTTAAATGCACATGAAGCAACTAGGGGTGTAAACGAGCAGAGCACGAGCTGAGCATGGCTCGCTCGTGTTCGGCTCGTTTATATTTCGAGCTCAAAAGGTGTGTTCGTGTTCGGCTCGTTTGCTTAACGAGTCGAACACAAGCTGTTCACGAACAAAAAGTCCTTTTAACATTCCTAATCATGTAGGCATAAGACGATTTGAGCAAGATTTAAAAATTATTATTTATATGCGAACACAACTTTGTTCGTGTTCGGCTCGTTAACTTATCGAACGAAATTAATGAGCCGAACACGAGGTTCTTAACGAGTCGAACACGAGTTGTTCGCGAACAACGAGCCGTTTTGCCAGCCCTAGAAGCAACTACTTTCTTTATGTTATTATTAAAATAACCTCAATTTTTACAAAAGCTCATCAAAATCAAATATTTAAATTATAAGAAAAACCCTTTGTTTGTTTTAATTGAAGGGCCCAAGATGAATAATGTAACATCTAATTTATCTCAGTTACATATAATTAAAAATTTACATTTTTAAAAATAAAAATAATAAATATTTACCTAAATTAAAAAAAAAATTAGAAATTTACCTTGTTGAGAATAAGCCTGGGGTCAACTATGGTGCCATCTTTGTTGGTCTTGAGGAACTGGTGAGCCACATGATATACCACCGACTCATAACCTCTCTGGTCTGCCACAAAATACACATCTTCACCGAAGTTTGCAAATGTGGCCAGCGGAACTGTGTTCTGTAAGCTCGTGACACGTGGCGGCTCCGCAAACTCATAGTCAAAGTTGTAGTAGTCCACCACCATCTCCGCAGCAGAGGACGGCACGCTGCAATAAATAATCATGATTAAAATTTTAATTATATTTAACTTGTAATTAATATTATGGAAATTTACATTTTACACAATTAACATCTGAAATTTATATAAAACATATTTTTAATTGAAATTAATACAGTATAATAATATTTAAAATTAAAACAATTATTAATGTGAAAATATATTTTTTTTTTAAAATAATCAAATTATTTAATATTAGTTAGAAACAAAGTCTTCACAAAATCTTCTGTGTTGTCTATTTCTTTGATCACACACTTTGGCATATCTAATCTTTTCTTCGTCATTATACATTTACTCATACCAATATATATATATATATATATATATATATATATATATATATACATATATATTTATAATTAAAATAAAAATTATCTATTAAAATAATAGTTATATTAAATTTATAAAAATATTCAAACTGAAATATATGAAATTATAAAAAAAAAATGTACAAAAGTATTATTTATATACCAATTTTGAATTATATATAAATATGGATTTTACAAAGGTTGAAATTTATTTCCAAAGTTTCTTTCATTTTAAAATTTAACTTTTTTTAAATAGTACGGTTGTAAATCGTTTTTCTTTCAAAAAGCTTGAAAGCAGGTCATCCTCATGAAAAAATATTAACTAAAGAGTACTGATGCATCAGTACTTCAATGGTGAAGTGCCACGTGACAACAAATATTTAACCCATAGGATGGGCCTATAATCACTAATTGGGCTCAATCTTTTCAGACTTCGGCCCGACTTTAAAAACCCAACCCAATTATTGAATGAAGGCTAAACAATATGAAAATATTTTTAAAATGAAAATCAAGGATACAAGTTTATTTATTTATCTATATTTATAATTTTGATTTAGCATTTTTTCCTAATTTCTCAAACAAAATAATAAAAAAATGTATTTAATATAAATAAATAGCGAAATTATCGGTGCGCAGGTTTTATGAAGAAATTTTGGTCAAGGCCTTCAATTAATCAGCAATCATTAATTGTTAACTTGATGTCATTATTGATAAAAAACAGATTTATGTGATTAATAAATGCACGGATTTAAAAATTAAATTAAAAAAGAGATCTGATGCTCGGCTGAAAGAGCTGGGGCCTAATAATGTCATTTGTCAATAGTGCTTTAAACGAGCCGGGGCAAGCTCAGGCTGGGCTTGTGTTCGGCTCGTTCGAAATAGCTCGTGTTCGAAATCGGCTCGAGAACAATGTGTTCGTGTTCGACTCGATCTAAAAATTCTTGTTTGTGTTCGGCTCGAAATTGGCTCGTTAAACTTAAATTGAGAAAAATAGTTATAAAATATGAGATTCGACATGGATCAAATATATACAAAGGAAGGCACTAACCACATTGCAACATGAGTTGTTATAATTTAAACTTATACATAAATATATATAATATATTATTAAATAAATAATATACGTAATATATTGTTATATAAATAGTTATATAATTTTTTTTTATTTCGAGCGAACACGAGCGAACAAAGAACTGTTCGTGTTCGACTATTTTATAATTTAAACTTTAAAAATTTGTTCGTGTTCGGCTCGAATGAGCTGTTCGCGAACAACGAGTTTGTTTGACAGCCCTATTTGTCAATTCTGATGAAAACAGCATCTTTTGTTAGATAAAATAAATTCTTATTAATAGAAAATTTATTTTTTTTTCTTCTGAAAGTTAAATTTTAAAAACAGAATTAAATTAGATATTAATGATTAATAATTAGAATATATTTTATATTTAAGTCTCCTGATAAAAAAAAAAAAATCTGTCAATTCCTTGGTAAATCTTGCACCTTTTATATGAAAAATTATGTAGAAATATTTACGAATTAATGATTAAAATATGCTTTAAATTTAATTTTATAATACCTATTTATTTATTTATTTTTAATTTATTTTATCATTTTTTTATACATTATAAGCGTTCGAATCCGTTTTTAAAATTCTTCACGCTTTTTTAAACGAATATTCAGCACGTGCAGCGCAGCACTTTTCTGTCAGCTTTGTCGGGTTACAGAATATTTCTTTTTATTTTTCTAAGTATATTAATATAGGGGTGTAGTGTCCTGTTCAGTTTACATTTACCGTAATCAAGCAGCCATAAAATATTAAGTTGGGGTAAATTTTAAAACATCATTTTAATCTAATTTAATAATTTTTATTTGATTTTCTACATTAATACTTTTAATTAATTATAAACATTGTAGCCTTATAATCAATTGATTTTTTTTAAAATACTACTCATAAAATATATATATATATATATATGATGAGTAGTATTTCTAAAAAAAATAATTGACTATAAGGCTACAAAGATTTATAATCAATTCAAAGTATTCATCAAGAAAATAGAATAAAAATTAGTTTTGACAAGCCTAGAAATAAACTCAAATTTAAAACACATCTTAACTATTAAATATTAAAAAAACTTCAAAAATAAAATGTCAAAATAATTCCTGAGTATTTACGTGAATTATTTTAGTCTAAGAATTTATAAAAGTATCAAAATAAATTGTTCCCTCTCCTTTAGATTTTAATATATATATATATATATATATTCATTTAAAAAATTAAGAAAAACTTAGAACAATGTAGAATGAGGTGGGAGGAGTAACTGATTCTGAAGCCGCTGGGATGCCAGTATGGAGATGTCTCCCCGGCCGCTGGTCGGCAAAGAGTTCGAGTATTGCTCGCTAGCGTTACTCACTTCGTCGGCGGTGTCGATCAGCGACTGAATCTCCGCCGCGTCGTACAGCCCACCTCTGCAAATCAGCAGATCGAGAAGAGCTAAGCTCGCTATGTTACTCAGAGTTCGTAAGAAGAAATTTGTAAAGCCCTAAAAAGCTGGATAGAGAAACCGACCCTTCCTTGTAAGTATTTGAGGACAACTTGCTGTAGTCGGAGTAGTATTTTTTCAAGTTAAGCTGGTTTGAAATAGTCCAAATGGGGTTGATCTTGTCTCCATTAACTCCCTCCACCCAGTTTGCTCCCTTCTCCACATTGAGTCCAGCAAACGGAACCTTACAGATCCGGCCGCCGATGCGATTCGTTGCCTCCAGTATAACTATGTTAGTTATTCCGGCGTCTGATAGCGTTTTCGCCGCACTTATCCCTTCAAATTAAACACTTAAGTTTCAGATCCAAAGGGGAAATAGTTGGTTGGGATCAGAGTATGAAAAAATAGCACAAAAAAAAGGTAGGAGAAAAACACAAGTTCTGAAAGCTTGAGTGAGTTCGACGGCTCACCGGAGAATCCGGCTCCGACGACGATGACCGACGGGCCGGCCGCCGATGTAAGAAAGACATGAGACGAGAGAAGTAAAGCTGCAGTGAAAAGAATGGACTCCATTGCTTCCTTCATTTTGATTTTAGGGTTCCCTGCAAAAGCTCTTATATCGAGAGGCAGAGAGGGAGCCATAAAGATAACGTGAGGCGATTCGTGGACGTGAGTCACCTGTCCCTGGGCCGTGGGTCACTATATCAATTTATAAAATATGGGCCTTTTACTTATAGGCCACTAATTTCTTATATATTTATAAATTCTATTAATTATGCATGCTTTGCGTTTTAAAAATACCGTCTCATCATTTAGAAACTGCGTTTGAACAGCTTATCCACAAATACAGTTAATTTTTTACACTAAACGAGGAAGAGTCTGTGTTTCCAGATAAGCGATTTATCTGAATAAGCACAAGCTGCTCAGAACGCACCCTTAGTCATCAACTAATAAAAGTGTGGCTAATATCCAATATATTGAAATAATCTTCCACCCCTTAAGCTTGGTTTGTGGTAGGAACAATTGCAATGACATTATTGTCATTCCCTCTATCACAATTATGTGGTTTGATCCTCCACAAAAGTATTGGGGTATTTATGTAATATGACAAACTCAAGCCAAGTTAGGTTTCATTTATGATTTTTTGATCCCTAGGAGGCTAATTGGGCCTCCTTATAATATTAATAAATGTGGTATTTATGATATTTTTTATATAATTAGAAAAGATTTAGGTCCCAATGTAAAAAGTAAAATTTAAGTGTTAGCTACATATAACCTATATATATATATACACACACACTTAAAGAATTAGGGGATATATATGTAAATGCCACGCTGTTTTTAAATTATTTTAATTGCCGCATTTAATGCATAGGTGGAATCATTGATCAAGGGCTTTACAAATTATTGCAAGGGTTTATATGCATGTAACCCTAACAATTTTTATGTATTTACAATTCTATCGCTTAAAATGAAAAAAAATACATTCTATTTTTTAAAAAATTGTTTATGATTAGTAGATGATTAGTGGAGCATTTAAGCATGAATTAACCTAAATCCCACTAAACAGCTACAAATGACAAATTTTAAAACCTACAAAAGCATAATATCAAACATTTATATATCATATATGATACGAGCTATCATTGAGATTAAAATCAAGTATTTAACAAGTTACTTGTGGAACAACAAACAGTTTGTATGTGAACATGAACAAACAAGTTCGACTTTGTTCATCTTTAGTTCATTTAATCTTCGAGTTTTTAAAAATTATTCAGGCTTGTTTATTTACTAATTTGAAAGAATATAACCGAGTCTGAATTAAGCCGAGTTCGAGTCGTCCATCGAGTGCATTGGTTCATTTATAGCCCTAGCCTTAATCCATGCAACATTATCAAAATTTTAATTTTATTGCAAAGTGTTGTTATTATTTGATTATTGTATTATTACCAATCAAACGTCTGTTTGTGATATGCATACCCATTTAAATAAATATCTAATTATAATTATTAATAAATTAGAGCTTTACAAACTAATTATTCAAAATACTAAGGGTCTATTTGGGGCAGCTGCAGCTTATAATTTGGAAAAGTCTGACCACAGCCAGAAAGCTGTCACCGCACCTAAATAAGTGCAGTGTGAAAACAATGTTTTTAGCATTTTGAAAACGCCAAAACACAGTTTACCCAAACAGACGCGTTTTCAAAACGCCACCGCACCAAAATAAACTGCCCCAAGTATTATTTTTTGCTCACTAGACTTTAAGCTATAGTTTTGAATATTTAAAATATTATATTTAAAATTTAAATGATTAATATATAT
>NW_018164549.1:2746625-2770964 GCF_001263595.1 Phalaenopsis equestris | reverse complement strand
GGCGGGGAAAAAAATGCAAGCCGGTACCAGAAAATATATATTTTTATGAATCTACCCATGCGACGGGCACTCATAGAAAGATAGCGAAGTCCTTGAAAGCGACCGCACTTATGTCTCTTTTTGTTGTTGCAGACAGCGAAAATAATTGACTGGCGAAACAAACGAGTTATTGGTAAATGACTAACTGCGACAGCTAATCTTTGCTTTTTTATAAAATTTAGGGGGATTTATGTAGTGTAATAAAAAGTGGAGCTTGAAAGGGCTAACTTGGGCCGCCCATCTCTTGCCCGTCGGTCGCCCCGCCGAACATCTCCCAACAAAAGGACAAATTGGGTCGTTCATCTGACGCTAGCGAATAAGGCTGTCAAAAAAGCTCGTTCTTCGTGAACAGTTCGTGTTCGACTTGTCAAATAAACGAGATGCTCGAATTATAAATGAGTCGAACACAAACAACTCTTTCATTCGCTCGTGCTCGGCTCATTTTTGCTTGAAAAAAAAATCAGATGGTGATTTATATAATAATATATTATATATATTCTTTATATAATAGTATAATGTACATATTTATTTGTAAGTTTAAATCATAACAGCTCATGTGTTAATGTGGTTATGTGCTTTCTTTTGGGTTTGAATCCAATGTTCTCACTCTCTTTTTTTCAATTAAATTTAACGAGTCAATTTTGAATCGAACACGAACACGAACACACCGTTCTCGAGCCAATTTTGAACATGAGTGAACACAGGCCAAGTCTTAGCTCTCACAAGCTCGGCTCGTTTACAAGCCTACTAGTGGAGACGGCTTTAGACTAAGTTACCCCGCATTGCTCTCTTCTCTCTATAAATAAAGGGCTTATTGGATGTAAAAGGGGGCCCTTTTTAGGCTCTCTCTTGCCCTCATGTAAAAAGCTTGCTCTCCCTCATTTTTCACATTGTATCCTCATTTATGCTGAATAAAAGGGGTCGAGCCCTAGGGAACGACCCCGATTTATCTCCCGACGGGATCTTCTCTCTCCTTCTCCGAGAATCCATCTGGCTCTATCCCTTTAAGCACGGTCCAAATGACAATTTTGAAGTTAACACGTACATACCAACTAATTTTTATTAAATTTCATATAACATCTTCCATTTTAATATTACATACATATCATCCAATTCTTTTTAATTTCGCATCTACAGCTCTGGTTACCTTTCTGTTAATCGTCTCGAGTTTTTGACGACTTTTCAACAAGCTCGCAAGATAGCAACGTGATGTCGATGCACAATGACCTCCAAGCATCCCATCTTTCTTTTTTCTTGTGCATTCCTACACACTCTAGTATCGTCACACTTGTATGGGATGATAGCTCGCAGTAAAGAATTCAAGCATAGTTTCCGAACTTAGGCGGAGAAGGAGAAAGATGGGAGTTTTGGTGGTTATTGTATGTTGATGTCTCGTCGTTGCCTTGCGAGCTTGTCAGAAAATCGAGACTATTAACAGAAGTGTAACGAGCGCGGCGGATATGAGAACTAAGAAGAATTGGGTGGTATCAATGTAATATTAAAGTTTAGGGTGTTAGATATGAAATTTAATAAGAATTCGGCGGTTTTTATGTAAATCCCCAAAAATTTTGAAGCAATTAATTATTTAAAAGCAAAAATATTCTGAATATAAAAGAAATAACACTCATCCTTGGTGGCTCTTTTATAACCTCTTGAGATATTATTTTTTAAAATAATTAATTATTGCCCACCTTCATGATGAGATTATATTTAATTTTTTATTTCTAGACATAAGTATTGCCCACCTTGATGATGTAATTATATTTAATTTTTTATATTTATATTTAACATTGAGACATTACACCGCAGTGTTGTCTGTTTGGATAAACTGTGTTTTGACAACTTTTTTAAAAAAATGCTGTTGAAACTTGTGTTATTCCATCACTTCTGGCTAGTTGCGGTGGCAGCTTTCAAGCTGCAGTCTGACTTAAAAAAAAAAATTATAATAGTCACCACAGCTTTTTGAGCATCAGATTATTATTTAATAGTTTCACAGCTTATTCTTAATAAATTGCAACTACCCCCAAACAAACACTAAGCCTTTGATAATATTAACTGCGTATTCTAAATGCAAAAAATTCAATATAATTTTTCGCGAACAGCTCGTTTTAGGCTCGTTGAGAAGCTTGTGTTCGATTCGTTCGTTAAGTTTTTTTGTGTTCGATATATAAATGAGCCGAACATAAAAAAAATTTGTTCATTCGTGTTCGACTGGTTTTGGCTTGAAATATATTCATGAACAATATTTTTTTAAAATTTTAATTGACAACAAGGTTAAAAAAATTTATAACCAATTAAAATTATTAATTAAAACAATAAAATAAAAATATATCAAATTATATTTAAATAATTTTTTAATATAAACAATAAGATTTAAATCTTCTGTTAATCATTAACATTCTACGACTACATGATTAAGATTTTCAAAACGCCTCTTTGTTCACGAGCAACTTCTTTTCAACTCTCTAAGCAAACGAGCCGCACACGAACATATTTTTTTTTATTTGAAATATAAACAAACTAAACACAAAGAGTGATATTTTTAATGAGCCGAACACGAGAGAGAGAGAGAGAGAGAGAGAGAGAGAGAGAGAGAGAGAGAGAGAGAGAGAGAGCGCGGATTTACACCTCTAGCTGGGAAGCATCCTTCATTTTTCGAAAAAAAAGAAGATATAAGTAAATAAATATAGAAACAACCACGAGTTAAACGAGAGAGATTAAAGTCAACCAAACGAGAGCAGCTTTTCAAACTCCTGCAGCGAAAGAAAAAACTGATTGTTGTTGTTTTTCTTTTTTTGGAATAAATCTGATTGTAATAATTGCATTTCGCATGCGACGCCCAGTGGAAGAAAGCACAAAAAGTTGAAAGTAACCGCACGCGAAAGGATTCGCCACAATGAACATGGCACTCAAATACCCCACATAAAAAGAAAATAAATGACCGCATAATTTTCACATCTACAAAGATGCAGAGAACCGCAAGCATTGCACAATCACAATTTTATGGGAATTTGAGACAATAATTTTGCTTAAGAAAATTTTGAGATTATTTTAAAAATTTGAGCGCATAAAAAAAAAATTAAATAAGAGATGAGAATAAGCCCACCGTAGAGCTACGTTCAGATTGAAATATTCGACTGTGTTACGAGAATTATACCATCTGCGTTATTTGTAAAAATGATGTGTTATTCGATTATTTTGTTGTGCTAGTTGAATATTCCACGCATTACTTAATTTGGAGCTGAAGTGTTATTGAAATATTGTCCAGCATTATTTGAATTGGGGCTGTGTTATTCCAATAACATAGTGAAAAATGAAATAACACGGGAATATACCGAATAACACAGCTCCAAATCAACTAACACAGGAAAATATTCCAATAACGCCGCAAAATAATCGAGTAACACCATATAATACTCAAATAACACATCATTTTTACAAATAACGCAAATAAAATATTCTCGTAACATAGCCGGATATTTCAATCCAAACGTAGCTCAACGTTAGGAGTCCTGATGTAATATTTTTCCCATCAAATAAGACTACAAGAGGAAAAAGTCACTTTCAAAAAAAAATAAATGATAATTTGAAGAGGAATTAATAATGTCTGTTGACTTTTTGTTGAGCGATAAGATAAGATGTATCATTAGTGATTAATCAAGGTATTTATTATTTTATTAGTAGATGAGTATGTTAAAGAAAATTACAAAGCATCGGATGGTGAATATGATGAATGATTTTGACGTTCTTTGAAAAAGAGTAATTAAATTTGACAGTTACTGATTACTAACTACTATTAGCATTTATCATGATAAACATTTAATTACAAAGGTTAAGTTAATTAAAATGCTTAAAATTAATAATCTAATTAAAGACCAATAATAATAGAAGAGCTCAATCTTTCATATCACATTAAAAAAAAACCACCATTTTAAACTGTGAAAAGTGGAACACACCTTTTTCTTGCATAGCTAAGATGATATGTATGTAAAAATTGATGTTTAGGTGTTAGTTGTCTAAACACATAGGAATTCAGTGGTGTGGTTGTAAATCTTCCAAAAAACTAACGCATTACAAGCATATAAATTAAGTTCGTCCAAGATTGCTTCAGCTAAATCATGCAAAAAATAAATGCCTGCGCATGAATCATTTTTTATTGCAAGGAAATTTTACTTGCCAAAGAAACTAATCTATTTGTTCAAACGGAAGAATGTACAAAGAAGAACGAATGGAGGGGGACGCTAAGAGCTACTAACCATTTGGGGGGGCTAGCGAGATCCAAAGCTTGAGATTTAAGGCAGAAGACTTCACCACCCCACTTTCATCACCCTGGCTTTCTCCAGAATGTACTTGCCTTCTTTATATTTCTGAGTTTCATCGTATGCCTTCTCCTAAGAAAATATATGCACAAACATGCAAATATGTATTGGTTGGTTTTCATGCCAGGGACAAAAATATGTAACGAGAGGGAGCAAAATTACTAAATGGCATAAGAAAATAGATATATTTGCTGATTATATAGAGAAATTGCAAATTTCAGGAGAGGCAATTGTCCGCCCAGGACATAACTAGTTAGTTTTCCAAGTTCCACTAAACAAATCTTATCTGCATTTCATGCTCCCTTTGTTGAATAAAATTATCAATTGAGCAGAGGCAAAATGATGTACATATTCATTTATAATCATAGTTGAATTTCAACATTGATGAGGAAGTTCTCTAATAAGAAACTCATAAGATTCACAACTATATAATAGAAGTATGGTAACTTTGGAAGGCTATGCTTTGCCTTAACACAATAGTTGAATTGTGTTTGGGCTAAAGAAACTACAAGTAGTAAAGTTAGGAAGATTAAACTGAGTGAGAGATATAGTTGAGTATCACTTATGCTATCACAACTATTAAGAGGCAAATTTGGATCATTTTTTATATTTGTTTTCTATTATTTTTAAGAAACATATTTATTTTATGTTTTTCAAGTAATTTTATTTTTTTATTTTTGAAAAACAAAACTTCAAGCTTTTTTTTAAAATATTTCAAATAACTTTTATGTTTTTATTTTTTAAATGAAAACCAACCCTAGCAATCAGTTACTATTGCCATTGGCTGCCATGGTCACCTGTCTTCACTGCCTTGTGCAAGATTCAATAAAAATAAAAACAATAATTAATTTGGATACCAAATATATTTTTTATGCCATATAAAAATATAAATAAAATACAATAAAATAAAATAAAAATAAAACCATTCCCAAAATCCCTAAGCCTTTGGTTTATGTTTCATGGATGATTGATATGAAAAAGAAAACCAGCTACAAGTTCATTTATAATGCAATTGATGAAGTAAATAAGCTAGAACTTAGAAGGAGAAAAGTGCATTTACAAGAAAAAAATTAAAAATCATAAATGAGAATGGAGAGTTTCACCTGGATATGCATCTATACACTACCGGCTATCATCTCAAACCTCAATATCAATGAAAACAATGGAAAAATATAAGAGGATTTATTCTTATTGATGCAAAGAAGGGTATAAATACTCATTACAAAACTTACTGGCAAGAAAAACAATAAAAATAGAATATAGTACACAAGGAAAAGAATAATAATAAATATAAGGGGCAACTAATCTCTCTAATTAAGGAGAAAAATAAATAAAGATTCTGAAGATCCTTTATATAAGTTATAACTCTCTAAATATAGAGTTACAACAAATATGGAATATAATCATAATTATTTACGAGATCTTTCAACACTCTCCCTCAAGCTGGCCCTCAAGCTCTCCCTCAAGCTGGCATGAAGATGTCACTCATAGCAAGCTTGCTAACTAGATTCTCGTGTTGCACTTTGAAAAGGTCTTTTGTTAGAATATCTGTTATTTGGCTAACAGTGGGTATGTAGGATATACATATCACACCACTATTCTCCTTGATGAAATGTTTGTCAACTTCTACATGCTTTGTTCTGTCATGTAGAACTGGATTATGAGCTATAGAGATTACAGCTTTGTTGATTATAGAGATTACAGCTTTGTTGTCCCAGTAAACTTTAATAGGTGCTGGTATAGGAATCTTCAACTCCTCCAGGAGTCTTTATCCATAATACTTCATAGAGTCCATGTGTCACAGAGCGGAATTCTGCTTCAGCACTACTTCTTGCTACCACACTTTATTTTTTACTTTTTCAAGTAACCAGATTTCCGCCTACAAAGGTACAATAACCTAATGTGAATAACAAAGGTACAATAACCTAATGTGGATCTTCTATCATTTACATCTCCTGCCCAATCTGCATCTGTGCAGGCCTCTATGTTCTCCCTTTTTGAACAAAAGTATTTTTCCAGGAGTTCTTTTGAGATATCTCAAAATTTTGAATACAGCTTCGAAGTGAGAAGGTCCAAGTGAATGCATGAATTGACTAACAACACTCACTGCAAAGGCTATGTCAGGTCGAGTGTGAGCTAAATAGCTTAGTCGTCGTACCAATTTTTGGTAGCGTGCTTTATCCATTACCTCATTAGTTGTTGTTGTTTTCAACTTTATATTAGGTTCAATTGGCGCATATGTTGTCTTGCAACCTGTTATTCCTGTTTCTTTGGGTAAATCAATTACTTACTTGTGTTGATTGACAAAAAATTCCCTCCTTGGATCTTGCAAACTCCATTCCGAGGAAATATTTCAGCTTTCCCAAGTCCTTAATATCAAATTCAGCTTCAAGTTTTCTCTTCAAGTTGCTAATCTCCAGAGGATCATCCCCTATCATGATTATGTCATCTACATACATAATCACAATGACTACTTTACCTTTGATGAAATGTTTGAAAAAAAGAGTGTGATCACCTTGGCTTTAAGAAATTCATGTCTCTTGCTAACATCACCAAAACGCTCAAACCAAGCTCTAGAAGACTACTTTAACCCGTACAGGGACTTTTTAGTTTGCATACTTTACCTTTTCCAAATTTTTCTTTAAATCAGGGTGGTAGGTCCATATATACTTCTTCTCGCAATTCTCCATTTAAAATGCATTTTTTACATCAAATTGATGAAGTGACCAGTTGAAGTTAACTACAAGAGAAAGAAGTACTCTAATAAAGTTAATTTTAGCAACAGAAGCAAAAGTCTCTTGATAATCAATACCATGAGTTTGAGTAAGCCCTTTTGCTAATTGATATTAGTCTCGCTTTGTATCTCTCCACACTTCTATCAGTTTTCAATGTGAACACCCATTTTCACCCAACCGTCGTTTTATCCTTAGATAAATCAATGACTGTCCAAGTGTTATTTCTTTTAAGAACATTTATTTCTTCCATCACAGTTAATTTCCAACTTGGTTCACCAAATGCTTCTTGAACAGTTCTTGGAACAAGCATACTAGAAATCCTAGACAAAAATGCTCAATGATTTTTTGATAGTTTTTCATATGACAAATATTGAGTGATAGGATGTTTCGTGCTCGTTCGGATTCCTTTTCTGAAAGCAATTGGAAGATTGAGATCGGGAGTGAAAGTAGAGAGAAGATTACTCTGAGTTGTGGGGTCATTATTCGGCAAAGGTGATTGTACATCTACTGAGAGAATAATTGGGGCTGTAGCAACTTTATGAAATTTCTTCCTAGTATAAACTTGCAGCTCATGTTGAGAATTATGATCCGTTGGAAGGATTTCTCCCCGTCTCTGATAAGGTAACATTTGACAAAAATTGATTAGCAGTGCTCACCCCTGTTTCCATATCAGAATTAGTTAAAGAAATAGGTAAAGTTTTTCAAAAATTATTTTTTTCAACTAAGTTCTGCCCCTGAAGAAAATTGTTTTGAAAAAAAGGGTGATCCTCGATAAACTTGACATCTATGCTCTCAAAATTTTTTTTTTTTGATAGGGTTAAAGCATTTGTACCCGCGTTTATTAGAAGAACGCCCAATAACAACACATTTTTCAGTTTTGGGATCAAGTTTTGAGCGAAACACATTTCGGACATGCACATAGCAAACACACCCAAAAACTTTTAAATGGAGATTAGTTGTTATCTTAGATGTGAAAAAATTATTTTTAACACTTGTAAAAGTGTTTTAAATTTTAGAACTCGAGATGACATTCTGTTTATTAAATAACAGAAGTCAAGGAGTGCATTATCTTAAAAATATTTAAGAACATTCATGGAAAACATAAACGTTCAGGCAACTTCAAGTAAATGTCTATTTTTCCTTTTAGCAACACTATTTTGTTGTAACGTGTCACGACAAGTGGATTGATGCAGAATAGTTTTTTTCAAAATAAATATTCAATCTCATTATCCGTTCTTAAAATGTCAATTTTTGTTTGAAATTGATTTTCAATTATGTAGAAAAAATCTTTAAATTATTGTTCAACTTTAGATTTCTTTTCCAATAAATAAACTCAGCTCGTGCGTGATCAAAATAAATGTTACAAATCATTTTTTTTCAGAAAATGTGTTAACTTTGGATGGACCCCAAACATCACTATGTACCAAATAAAATGGTTTTGAAGCATAATATAGTTTTATTACAAACGAAACACGACTTTTATATAAATTACACGCTTCACAATGAAGTCTTAAACAATCAATATTTTTAAAAAATTTAGGAAATAAAGATTTGAGATATGGAAAGTTAAGATGTCATAATCTTTTATGTCATAACATAACTTGATCATAATCAAAGCTTGAACTTATACTACCTAATCCATGAGTTGTTTTATTCGAAGAATTAGTTCCATCATAGTAGTACAAGTCATTTATTTCTCTAGCAGTTCCAATCATTTTCCCCGAGTTCCGATCATGAAAAACATAATTGGAAGGAAAAAAAATGAAATAATCAGAATCTTTAGACAATTTGCTAACATAAAGAAGATTATATGTAAGTTTTGGAGCATGTAAGACATATTTCAAAGAGATTTTTTCTGAAATTTTAATATTTCATTTTCCTGCATTAGGTGAAAAATTGTCATCAACTATTCTGATTTTTTCGGAACTGGAACATGGATAATATGAATCAAATAATTGAGAATAGATTGTCATATGATCATATGCTCCTGAATCGATGATCCAAGGAGTGGTACTTCCTAGAATAGATAAAGCCAAAGGATTACTACTTGTTTGCGCTATAGAACCGATAGGAGCTTTAGATGATGGGCAAGATTTCAGCAGTTTAAGAAGATGACTTAATTGTTCTTTACTAATTTGGGATGACACGGCCTCATTTGTTGTAGGTGAGCTATGTTCACCAGATTTTTTTCCCTTATCATTAGGTGTTTTATCATGCAACTTCTAGCATTTTTTGCGAGTATGGCGTGGTTTTCCACAGTAGTCACATCACGGGTTATTTTTTGTCCTCTACATGCTGGTTGTGAGAAGTTTTCCTGCTTACTTGAGCTTCAGGAATAACCAGCGTTGATCCTTCCATGGACACGGTTAAACTGCAGTCTTCTTCCCCAACATCACATGTCTCCGACTCTTCTCTCCTTACCTCGGCAAAAACTTCACCAATTGAAGGCAGAGGCTTTCTTCCAATTATTCGGCCACGGACCTCATCAAATTCAACGTTTAGCCCTAAAAGAAATTTGAAGATTCGGTCAGTATCTACTATCTTCTTGTACTGGTTGCATTCATCGTTTGATTTCCACTCATGATCGTTGAATAAGTCCAGGTCCTGCCAAATTCGCTTAAGAGAATTGAAGTATTTTGTCACAAAATCCTCACCTTGGCAAATTTCCCCAAGTCGCAGAGTCAACTCGTAAACTTGGGATTGATTTCCAAGATCAGAGTACATGTACATAACATTGTCCCATAATTTCTTGGTTGTAGAGTAACACAAATAATTTGCACTTATCTCTTCAGTCATGAAAATGACCAACCATGTCATTATCATTGAGTTTTCTGCATCCCAAATGACATGAGTTATGTCTTTCATATCAACTTGTTTAGTATCACTTGTGATATAGCCAATCTTTCCTCTTTCTCGGAGATAGATGCGAACAGATTGTGAACATCGAAGAAAATTATCACCATTTAGTCGGATTGTAGTGATCTAATGGGATGATTTTTCAGATGTATTTCTCAGGAGTTTGGACTGAGATGGCTGAAGAAGCTGGCTTGTCCTAGAAGTGACTTCAGACAATTTAGGGATGAAGGACGGTGAATTTGCTCGAGCCTGAGATTCGCCCGTCGAAGCAAAAGATTACCGCCTTCGGAAAATTACTGCCTTCGCGAAAAAGAAGAAAAGGGAAAGTCAAAGACCCCACAGAGGATCGGACGCTTGCTAACGGAGAGAACAGAGCTCCAAGATCGAGAGAAGCGGACGAAGCAGTAGTCGAACAGATCAAGTGGTGAGCGAACGACTTGAGCTCTCTAGGCGAACAACTCAAGATCGAGCGGCACAGAGGAAGCAGTTAAGGCGTCGAACAGCTCCAAGATCGAGATCGAACAACTCCAAAATCAAACAACGCCAAGATCGAGCGGCACAGATCAGGCGAACAGCTCTAAGATCGAGCTCTCCAGGCGAAGCAGACGACTACAAAGATTCAGATCCTAAATATTCAACGTGGCTCTGATACCAAGAAAATAGTGGAAAAATATAAGATGACTTATTCTTATTGATGCAAAGAGAGGTATTAATGCATCCGTATATAAGATAACAAGTAGCAAAAATATTACATGGGTAACTTTAGCATGAGATTAAATTATATAAATATTATTTGCTATGCTAATTGTGTTTATTTGAAAACTTAGTAATAGATATCGTTTGGAGAATACAATCCTAAATTTCAAGCTTTACTATTACATTACTGAGTCTAATAAGCTCGTTATCATGATGTGAGCGAAATTACAATATGCATAACCAAGTTCATGCCTAGAAAACAAATTATTTTGTTAGCTTAAAAATGAACTTATTGGTTATAAAATAAATAAATATCTGCAAAATACAATTTGAAAGATGATAAAATATATTAATTTGCAATGAAATATCATCAGATGATGAAAATAAAATTGCACCATCACAAATGAAAGAGAAAAATCCCAATGTTAAATTCTTTTATGAATAATAAGACCAAGTCAAACCAATAAGTAACAAAAAATGGTTAGAATTGAACTTTAAGCAATAGAAATTCTAATCAACAATATAACAATTGTTTTAAAATTTAATCAACAACTACAACAAAGCCTTAATCCCACTACATGGGATCGGCTACATGAATCCTTTTTCTACATTGCGTCTTATTTAGTGTCATATTTTCATTTAGTTCTAATAAATTAAGATCATTTTTTATACAATAAGCCCTTTAAAATTTAATCAACATTTTAAATTAATTTTTTATTGATTAGGAGAGCATGAGATCGTAGAGATCGAAGATAAGGAGAAAAATTCAAAGGATGCAATACAGCTGAAGATGAAAAAGTAGAAAAAAAATCACTATATGATTATTCAATTGAAGACACAAGTTGATGAAATTGGGAAAACTTTCGAATTCATAAAATAAAATCTTGGTGACTTCTACTACTTATAAAAAATTAGAAGTGTGGATACCTATAGTTAAGATCTTACTTTGACTTGCTATGACATACCGTGATGTTAGTATGCCAATTTTTTTAATTAATTTAAGTCCTTAATTCTAAGGCTCGTGCCTCAAGATTTATATCTTGCCTCACAAGTAGTAAACAATTCAATACCTGATAGTGTAATTTCAAACTTTGATTTATTTAAAAATCACATACAGCTAAAATGAGTATATACCATGTAAAGATACAAGCCATTGCATTAAAAGACCGTATTACTAGCAAAGTCATGATGTATGGATTTAAATCATCAAACCTTATCAGTTCAGTTATAACTAGAATGAGTTAACTCTCTTGTTTCAGGAAAATCTTTAATGAACTTGCATCAGAACCGCCAACATTACAAGGAAAGTTGAAGAAAAAAAAAACTATAAATTTAATATTTTAACCGCCTTAGATAATGTTTGAGAATATCAAAGGCTCCAAAAGCATTGGTATTAACATGATATTTTTGAGAGGTCGAAGAATATCGGAGTTGCTTTTCTTTGTAGGGAACATTCCATATAAAAAATAATAATAAACCAGAAGTATTATCTTCTTCATTCAGAAAGGCAAACTCAATAAATAAATGACATAAATTATGAGAATCTTACATATCTCCATCCAAGTATTTGTTGGCAGCTACTGCAGTAGATATCATTCACAGTATGAAGTCCAGACAAAAGATGCCTTTCTTCGTTAGGACCCAAAGAAACATTCACCCTGAAATACAGCAAGATCACTCCCACTGGGATCATAATGCTTATAAAACAAGTAGTTAAGATGTTATCATCCAATTAAAAAATAATAATTTGTTAACTCAACTGTTTCAGATATGTAAAAGCAGGGCAATTTAAGTGGTTTTGGAGCCACAATATAACGTAAAAATAGGATTTTAGGCCACATGTATATGCAGCATTTATCACAAAATCCTTTTACAATAAAATTTATGAACCAACAGCAAAATACATAGAATCGAGCGGTATGTATGTAAATCATCTATCAAAATTAAAAATGAAGTGTTCAAAGGATTTGGTTTTTTACATAACAAAATATTCATTATCCAAATTCTAATTGATAAGTATAACATTCCTCAGTGAATTGACTTTCCATTGTCTAAACATTAAGGGTGCGTTTGGGACAGCTTATTGATTGTGGCGACATTTTGAAAACACCGGCTGCTCATTTGTTTAAGGCTTTGTCAAAACGCCGCCCTTTTTTTTCTTAAGAAACCCGTCCGCGGGATCGACCCCGCGGTCCGCGTTTCTTTGCTAATTTTTATTTCGCTGCCCTCCTCTCTCTCGAGTCGCTCCTTTCTGGTGTCTCATCTTGCCTCGCGATCCCTTCTCTCTCACGACATACAATCACGATCATAGCTAGCTGTGAAGGTAAAGAAAGATCGCAACTTACAGAGACCACCGAAACTCCCCTATCTCGGTTACAGTTTTGAAGAACATCGGACGGGGGTGGAAGAAGAAGCAGCGAATGACGAGCATACGAAGGCTTTTATCTCCTATAAAAGCTTCTGCATTCTCGATTTCTCTCCCTTCTTCCCCCTTTTCTATTTTCAGAAATTCATGCAAGTTTATCTGAGTCGACTCACCATTATCTCACTTTCCCTCATAATTTTTTTTTTTTTTACTTGTACTTGTTTAAATTTTTTAATCAATTTTTTAATCAGTGCAAATCATGCGAATTATGGGCCTTCCAATCTTTTCTTGAAGCTTAATATGCCCTTGTTGTTATGTCCGACTAGAATTTTGGGAACCCTATTTGGGTATAGTCCTCTCGTTGATTTGGGTGGCGTTGTTGCTTCTTTAGAATTTTTTTCCATTAGTTGTTGTAGCTGAAAAGTTTATGATTACTTCAAGCAGTGTTTTGTGGGAATCGTTATTGTTGGGTTTGATAGTGCTTTGATTTAGGAGCATCAAGAGGCACTGTATGCGTTTCAGATTTATACATGTTTAGAATAATATTGAGATTGTCAGGCTATTGATTTTATCTGTATTTAGGTGATTCTAAGTAGAAAGAGAGACTTAAGCAATTATTTTTTAGCCATCTTGATTTGATTATCAACATTGCTTGAAACTTAAGGCAAACGATGATAATTTTAAATCCAAATCTCCATTTGTTTTGTAAATTATGGTTCTTTTTTAATTCTTAAAATTAATCCAAAGAATTTCAGGGCAACTTTGGGTTCACAAAATCAAATTTAAATACTCTTGAAGATTATTTTAGAACAATATGAATTCCAATTTCAACAACTATTTTCAAAAGTATTTAAATTTTCAGAGCGGGGTAGAGCTTTTTGTGAGACTGCTACTTAGTTTTTTTTTGTAACTTTTGTAAACCATTTTTTTCTTAATGCAAAATGCACACCTTTAAGAATTGGGCAAACTAGGCATGTTTGATTCATTTCATTTCTCAATCAACCGGCTGAGATATTCCCTCAATTTGTTTTAGGTGTTTGACTTTTGTTAATGTTCTAGTGTAAACAACAACACTGTGTCTGTCAGAATAGTCTTTTATCTACAAAAAGCTACAAATCAGTTGTTTTACCAATGCACAAACCAAACAGTTAAACAGATTATCTAAAACAGAGCAAAACGGTCATTTATCTAGAATCAGCTATTTTTGAAATGCACAAACCAAACAGCTAGTCAGCTTATCAGGATAAGCTGATTATCAACAGATTCTTAAGATAAACTACTTATCTGGAAAAGTTGGATAAGCTGCAGCTGCCTCAAACAGACCTTAAAGTCCCGTTTGGGGCAGCTTATTCGTGCGGTGGGCATTTTGAAAACGCCTCCTTCGGGCTTGTTTTGCATGTATCTCTCGCGATACGAAATCGTTGAACACCATTCCACGCCATTCCTTCATTATTCGCAAACGCCCTTCAAACCCTACTTTCCGCGTTACGTTCGAGCGTAGTACCCTCTAGCCCCTCCATCAATCTCATCCCTGATATCGTGACCTTCGCTTCTCTCTGATCTCTCACCATTCTCTCGCGATTTTCTCCAAAGCCATCCCGGTCGCGGTCTAAGGTGGAGATCGAAGCTGGCTCCAGGTGAGGCTTGAAGCCGGCTCTAGACGGAGATCAAAGGTTTCCTTCAAATAATAGTTCCCCGCTCCAGTTTAAGAACGAAGCCGACTCCAAGTAAGAGGGTTAAAACTTTCCTTCATCCCTTCTCTTTTCAACACCTTCCCTGTCCACTTACGACATTTTTTGTCCTCCTGACTCAGACGAAAGGCTCCAGGGAGTAGAGGATCCAAGATCTCCTTCAGCCCTTCTCTTCTTAACACCCTACCCGTCCACTGTAAGCATTTTTGGTGGAGTGATAAATCGTTTCTTTGTCAAGATCTAACATTTCTTGTTCATTTATGAAGTTAATATATACATATTTGGTATAGATTGTTGTATGAGCAAGATTATAAACTTGCAGAAATTTATGAGTATTTTTTAAAGTTTTTATTTCTTCAATTTATGTTATTCTAAAAGGGGTTGTTTCAGGAATTCTATAAAGGCTATCTGATCTATTCCCTATGAAATTTCAATTGAAGAACATGGATCTATGCATACGGATTTCCAAAATCTTAAATATGACACTAGAATCCAAATATTGCACTTGCACATACTACAAATCCCTATGATGTTTGTGCAACTAGTATTATATGTATGGTATTGAAAGCTTGGATGTTAGACTTTGAGGTGGTTTGTATGTAAATCTTATAGGATTCTGAATAACTCCTTTTTTTTTATCATCTCTTTACAATCTCTTTGCAATAAGTCTTTTTCATTTTTAATGATTGAGTCAATGAGGTAACAAAAACTAATGTTAACGTCTAACTGCATCCAACAAAATGATGGAGCCTAACATTTCACCATGTTCTAAAACATACTTCCTAACTTCAAGCAAAAAAATTAAAACACTTGGAACAACACAATCGCAAGTTTCTGTCAACATTACCATTGAAAAACAGTCCAACGAAGCCCCCAAAAAATACCAAGGAACAAGGCACGAAAAGAAACTGAGAAAAGAGGCCGATCTGGCGAATACAAGAGCATCCTGATGTCGGACTCAGAACAGATCATAAAACAGAAAAGATAACTCACACTCTCGAAGAGATAGGCGCGGCCAAATCGCCCCCGAAAGTCCTTAGAGACGATCTCATCCTGAGAGGCCGAATCAACCTTGCAGCACTTACATTTGAACACCTTAGGTCCCGGCAGCGTTTCCACGAAGAGCAACCCCATCGATCCACTCTCCACTCAAGCTCCAATACACGCCGTGAAACCGATCGACCCAAAACTATCCCAAATGGGGGCCGAAGGGTGAAGAAACTTGGGAAGCGTGAAGCGTTTCTATCTTAGGAAGGAGGGAAGAAAGACGGAAACGAAAACTTCGACAGGTACAGATAGAGGGGAGGGGGACTGGAATCCGAGTGCCGTTTTATAGGCAACGTGCGCTTCGGGATGACCAACGGCGCTTTCGGTTGGAAAATGCTGGCACGTGTCTCACTTTAAAGAATTCAGGAATTTTTATAAATTTTATACGATTTTAATGTATTTATATATCTGAAATTTAAATTTTAATATTATATTTCCAAATTTATTAATATCTATATTTATACATTAAAAATATATTATGTCATTTTAAATGTTTAGGATTATTATGTGATAGAGAAGTCGTATTGCTAAAGATATATTAATGTTTTTGTATTATATAAAAATTCAGGATAAATAATAGCTCATAGAGATTACACCAAGTACTTTACAGGAAAACCTATATTAGAAATAACTATAGAGAATAGCATGATTAAAATGGTTATATTAATCATATATATGTTAGAAGATGTTTCCTGTGCTTGAATAATAGAAAGCTATATTACAAAAGTCGTAGTCATAGACTTGACTTTCACTAGAGGAGCAGCAAAAAATGTTAGGAAAGTGATGGTGATAGTCTAACAGCAGAATGAGCGATAGCCGAACAACGGTGAACCGACTATGACGATTGGATAACAAAGGTTGACGGTGGAAGTGGCATTAGTCAGGTGACAATGATCTGATGGCAGCTATGATAGCGATCAAGCAATTGTGGAGGCTGAAGCGGCATTGGCGGTGTGATTGTGGTCATGTAATGAAGAGAGGATGGTAGTCTAATGGAAACAGAGGCTGAAGATATTGATCCAGTGACGACAACGTGGGTCTGATGGCAAGAACTGGACCTGTTGTGTCAACAAGCAATTGTGTCCAATGATAGCGAATGTAGTTGTTTGTAGTGACATCAAGAGCTTCATTGGTCGTATAATAGTGGTTTGATGATAATGTTATACCGTGATGACTGCAATGACATTAGTTGGTTAACAATGATTTGATGATGGAGACAGGCAACGATTGTGCAACAACAATATTGTTGGTCAAGCGGTTGCAGTCTGACGATGACAATGGTGGCAAGGGGGCAGCGGCAGTTGAACGACAATGGTCCGACAATGGCAACAATGGCGACAGTAGTAATAGCAGTCGAGTAACAGTGTTCTACTGAGGATGACAAATAACGAATGATGATGGTCTAGCGATGACATAGCTAAAAAATTTTCAAGAGTTTGAGCTCCCTCCAATGTTCTCATCATGGCCTAGTTCTAGCCACTTTTCATACATTTTGGGAATGACATCTGCCGTAAATACTTTCAGGATCTAAACAACTTCATCGAACAATCCTGGTGATTGCCTTGATCATATGTAGTTGTACCAGTGTTTGAAAACCTCAATAATGTCAAGTGATGTTAACTTTATTAGATTCATTTCATTGAGATGCTCAATTTGATTAGAAATTTGTCAGATTTGAAGATCATTTAATCTTCTAAAATATATTACAATGTTTTTTTTTTTTTTTAAGTGCATGACCTAGGCTCAATTGGACTTAGATCGGATCTTTTTATGTCATTTGGTTTGTCTCATTAGAACACTTTATTTGATCATAAATTCAAGTGTGCACAATTCTTTATTTATTTTTTAAAGCTTTTAGTTCCAAAGGGAGCGTTAAGATTAGTGCTTGTTCAAGAGGATTTTCTTAAGCCACATCAATGACAGTGATATTTTAATGTAATATTAAAATTTTATGTTACCCATATAATCATGCGAAGCAATCAGACAAGGGCTCGAACACTAGAGTGCAAGTCCTGTTCTAACCAAACCCTAATTTCTCTCAACCTTCATCTCCACGCAGAAGATACAACCAAAGCCCTCTCCATCCACCCAAGATACAGAGCCTCATCCCTCTCCTCAACCCCATACTTCCCACAATAATTCTCCAACAACGCCCTAATGGCCGCAATCACCAGCGAGCTCAACGGATAGGGCACGAACCCCGCCATTCTAAACCTCGCCCTCCATTTTCCGTGCACCTCATGCCGCTCAACTCTCTCGGCCCCCTCGCAGGCGATTACGTTCACGATATCCCTCGCCAGACAGTGCTGCTCCACCGCAATCCTTTCCTTGCTCGTCCTCGAGAGCGTCGCGTCGATCGATTCAAAGATCGCCGTGTAGTAATCGAGAGCCTCCATGAATCGCGGGAAGAAAGCGGAGGTGTTCGTGTTTGATTCCTGCTCCACCACCGTCACCACCTTCGGCGCAAGGCTCTTCACCAATCGCAACAATCTGTCGCGGTGATTCCACGTGCTCACGCTCTCATCCGGCATGCGGTGGAGCTGGAAGGCGAAGTTAACGGCCAAGGCTTCCCCTCGCCGGATATCGACATTCTCGAGCTTGAACTCGCAGCCGATAATGGCTGACGCAGAGCGGAACTCAAACGGCACGTTACATGATTCAGCCAAACGAGATAACTGCCGCCCTGCGGCGGCGGCAGCGGTGGCGGCGGCGGAGGTGGTGGAGTCGACGATCCCGGTTATTCTCAAGTGCGGCGGGCCTCCGGGTCTCGTAGCCAGGGCTTGAATGAGAGTCGCCCATTGACCTCCGTGCGCCATCTGGAAGTCGATAATGTGAACCTTCTCCTCATTCCTGACGGCATCAGCAATGGCGCCATTAGCGGACAAGTAACCGAACTTGAAGCAGGGACAGACCTCGTATAGAAGATGCATGTAAGAGAGCAGATCGGAGCTAGCTGGTTCTCTGCAGATCAGGGATTTGTAGATAGCGCTGCCGGAGGAAGAAAGACGAGCGACAAGTCCTTCGAGCATGTAGGCTGCAACCCGTTGGAACGGTTCGCCAAACACTGAAACCATTTGTTTTGCTTCGGCGATGAGCCATTCTGCATTCAGAATATCATCTTCTGCAAGAGCTCTTGCACAGGAGATGAGTATCTCCTTGAGGTCTTTGGGAATATGGATTAGGAGCTTATTACAGTCAGACCAAAGGAGCAGACTTTCGAGTTCCTTTAATTTGAGGCTGAGATCAAACGAGTCTGAGGTTGAGGATGAAGAGTTCATGGGAGATCCATGAGTTTGATCCGAATGGCTCTCGTTGGGGGAGGAGAGACTGGGGGGAGATGGAGAGCAGTAGGTGTAAGTAGCGACCGCTGAAGAGGATTCCAGAGTGAAATACTGAAAATTAGGTGATTGGGGAGAGAGCTTTTTCATGGCCGCCCTTGTAGCTTGCATGGTGACTTGCTCAAGTGATTCTCAGACATTAATGAACTGAATGAACTTGGATGTTGAAAGAAAATATGAGAATGGGCTTTCTGGTGAGAGAGTTCTTCTTCTTTGGGTATTTATCTGAAAGGAGATAAATTTGATTCTAATGAGTCAAACTAGATTCAAAATCAAATTAAATGAGTTCAAACTTACTTAAACTTTGAGTCAGCTCAACTTGGAAAGAGTCAATTGTGAGTCATTCAACCAACTCAACTTAAAATTAAATGCACAAGTTTAATAACTAAAGCCAGAAAGCCTAATTTTCTATCAAGCAAAGCAATTGCAATTAATTTCAGAGACAGATTGTGCCACCCAACAATTGCTGTTGCACTAGCCTCTTGTCTAACATATATAGCATCAATAAAGCATGATTATTTAGTATTTCTCTCTTTCACTTATATTTTTAGGTAATTCCAAATGTTATCATTGTTTTCTTGGTATTCTGAATATCAAAACACTATAAATAGTAAAATTCATTGATGTCATGCTAAATCATCATCAAATTTTTATTCAGCCCCTAAATGCGGTAAAAGGTGCATGCCCATATCAACTTCACTATAGATGAGTGCTTGTGGTTCATGAAGAAGACTTCATAGCATATTACAAAAGAGTCTCATATCACATATTATGAAATAACAAAAAAATGTATAATGTAGGAGTGATTTCTGTGTATTATGCCTTCTATGACGACTTCATTGTTGATTCTTCCACAATATACAACCAAATTTTATTAATAAGAAGATAAATATTGCTTTTAATTTATAGTAGGGATGTAGTTTTAAATGTCTTCTAAATGTGCCTTGAAATATCCTTGCGCCAGGATGAAAATTTTAAGGCAATCCTTCGGTTCCATTGAAGAGTTTACAATATAATTCTTCTAAGGAGTCATTCAACTTAAAGGTATGCTAGTCTTGCTTATGGAAATTATCATTGATTTAATCAATAAATTTGACAGTTTTGTTCCTTCTAGGCTATATTATTCCAAACAACTGCAAAATGAGTGATAATCCAAAGTGGTAGAAACTAAGCAACGAATTCATTGTAAATGAAACACCAAAAAAGAACAATTTTGATGTGGAAAATCTTTTCTTTTAGTTTTGTATTTGTGTTAAATCATTTAAATAGATATCATGAGGTCGGTTCGCATGTTTTGAGTGTTAAGTTGTCGAGCTTGCACAAAAAAGTGCACCATGAAAGCCTAATCACGGTTAAATAACAGGACTTTGAATTGCTTTGAGTGTTATGTTGTCTTTAGTTTTATTTTTTTGATTTTAAGTTGTTTCGTATGCATATATATGAATTAGAATAGTATTCTTTTATACGAGCTAATCATAATGAATCTGCAACTGTAACAAGATGACATAGTCATAATTTGATGAACATGCATATAATTCTTTCAAGTTTTTTGTGCACTGCTCTTCATATTTGGTTTTCTTTCTTCTTTTTCACTTTTTATGTTTGAATCAGGTTGTCATGAATTCCCAACATTAAGCACTTTCCTTGTACAATTTGCTTTTTGGTTCTCTTTTCATTTAATATGATTAAATAATCATGAATAAAAAGGAAGATTTACATACATACCACTCAATTCCTATGTGTTTACATATCTAACACTAAACCTCTGTTTTTATATACCCTTAGCAAAGGTGTATTTCACTTTTTAAAAGTTAAAATGGTAGAATTTTTATGTGATATGAAAGATTTGGGTGGTATAAATATAAAAAAGAGTTAGATATGTAAATAAATAGGATTTATGTTGCATGTATGTAAATGCCTCCAAAATAAAAAATGGTTGGTCACATATTTTAATATTACAAAATGGAAAAAAAAAAGTTTTTGGGTAGGCATGTGAACATAACATCTAAGTTTTAGATCTCTTGAATCAAAATCATAAAAGTTAGTCACTATAGTTAATAACAGAGCCCCTCAAACAAAACATAAATCCCGTTAGAAGGAAGAAGAGACTCTAGATTTGTTCATAACACAACAATTTGTTGTAACTTAGATGATTTTGACATATAAAATGAAAAATATATCAATTGCAAATAGCAGGGGAGTATGAAATTAACGTCAAAGGATTAGGAACAAATATAAGATACCAAAGAAATGTTGTTAAAATTTTCTATTCAGCAAGCAGTAGGAATGAAGAGAGAGAGAGAGAGAGCTAATGAACATGAAAATTTGGCATAAAACTAATGATAACAATAATGAAAACGTTAAAAACAGTGTTTTTGTAATCCATCATTTCAGTAATCTTGTATACTCAAAAATGGTCTGCAAGAATCCAACAGCGGTGTAAATAAGCTAAAATGTCATTTGCTCTTCTCTTTTAATTAGGGTTGGATATGTAATTTTTATATCTTTTTGTCCCTCATATCTTCTATAAATATGAGGGATTTATGATATAAGAGTGGGACTTGGCTCTCCCCAATTTGTAATACATTTTCCTTATGGCATAAAATGGCCTGGAGAGCCCGGGAACACCCCATATTCACCCGTCGGGGTAAGTCTTTCTCTTCTCTCTTCATTTCTCCCTCTTTCACGCTCCTTGTCTCGGTCCAACATACTATTCCTTGGCCGCGGTCTACCGAATAGATTTGGATTCAACAAATCTGATGGTGACGAAATTGTTTACCAACAGGATCTCAAACTTCAAAGTGAATTTACTGAAGCAATGCAATGAAGAATCAAAAGAACCTGAAAACTTAGGAGAAATATGTGCAAAAGAAAAAAGAAACGACAGCTTTCAATTCATATAAAACAAAATTAAAGAATAGGCATCTGATACGTTTAAAAAAACAGGGGAGGGGATCTTATGCGCCTCAATTTCTACAATAAAAAACTTAAATAATCTCTTGGAAAGAAATTTTCTACAAGTTCATCCAAAATTATCTAAACAAGGAGAGATTCATAGCTCACAGGGCTACAAAATCCACTCAGAAAAGATTAAAAAAATGAAAAAAAAGAAAAAAACGGGACTCATTCTCTCCAATTAATTAATCATCAAGTCTCGACGATGAACTAGCAGATTCAAAACCAGTATACATAACCCTAGAAGCCGAACAGTTTAACAATGTTAGAAACCCGGATCATCCTCTCCATGAAAATGCGAGGCGGATGGATTTTATAGAAATACTACGAAGAAATAAACCTACCTATAAATGAATAAAAAATTAGGAACAAATCAAACTCGTGGTATGTAAGAGATCTTCCATTAAAATCAATAGATGCAGCAGACAATGGCGATTTCTCAAGATTTTAATTAATAAATACAAAACCAATAAGGTGTCTTTTCTTAAGGATTCACCAAATCTGACATACCTTATGATGAATTACAGTCTCGCCATTGCATTCCGCAGAGCTCAGAGCTGAGAGAAAGAGAGAAAGAGCAACTTAACAGCAGACGTTGCTCCTTACCTGATTTATAAGCATCAAGAACAGTATATGACCCCTTATGTTGCTTTATATTACACTTGTGCCATTGAGCCCATTTGCACGAATCTTAAAGGCTAAGGATTTGAAATTGTTGACCAAAAGCATTCATTATTTAAAACAATTGCTTGTATTAATTATTATTTTTTAGGGGCCATTTACATTCTTATCACATAATTTTTATGTATTTGAATATCTAGCATTAAAATTACATCAAAATATCACTATATTAATTTTTAAAATAATGAATTATAAGAAATTAAAATCTATGTGTTATTAGGGCAATCAAAAAGGTTTGTTGTTCGCGAACAGTTCGTGTTCGGTTCGTCAATAAGTTCGTGTTCGGTTCGTTTGATAAGTATGATAAGTAAACGAGAGATAAGTAAACGAGACGAACGTGAACAAATTTTTTTTTCATTTGATTAGCTAAACGAACCAAACACGAACAATGATGTGTTCGTTCGTGTTCGAATTATTATTGTTCGAAATATAAAATAATTTAAAATAATTATATATAAAAGATTGATCATATTTTAAAAAATTAAATTTAATAAATTATAATATATAATAAATTAATAATAATATTAATATACTATATTCGTAATATACTAATATAGATATTATATATTTATATAATATAAGTTATACAATTAATATAATATATTATTTATATATATATTAATATTAAGGATGACAAATTGGCTCGTCGTTCGAGAACAGCTCGTGTTCGGCTCATGTTCGGTTCGTTCGTTAAGAAACGAACATAAACATTGACTTCACGAACAATTTTGAACACGAACTTATTTCAAACAAACCGAACAGGAACACAAGCTCTGTTCGTTCGTGTTCAGTTCGTTTACTCCCCTCTACGTTGGATATGTAAATACATAGAACTCGGGTGGTATCTACATAAATCTCCTTTTTTTTTTTATTTGTTTATGTTATAAATAGGATTGGTGGTGATGATGTGTCATTCAACAAAGCCACATTTTCTTAATGCTCTCAATTTATTTATAATTATATAAAATAAATAAAGAAAATGAATTTTCAAGTTTGAAAAATGCGAGATACATACAAAAAAAATTGGAAGGAAATGTGATATGTTTCAACTGACATTATTTCCCATTTTTGACATTACCATTTTCTTTTGTAATTGCACACAATCCTCATGGTGCCTTAAGAGTCATTGTAAAATAGTAGGTCTTTGACTATTTTGTATTCTAATTTTACATAAACAAATACAGAAAATATCATATTTATGGCGGAAAAATTTGAGAAAGGTAAAAATTACTGAGTCACGTCACAGCAAGAAATTTACTGTGAAGCAAAACTGAGAAGAATAGTAAATTGAAATCCAACCCTAAACCCATACGAAGGGTCGTTGCCCTCTCACTCATACGGCTTGACAAACTCTGAGTTGATAATTGATTGTAAACCCTAAATAAGGTTCCTTATAATAACATGCGTGCACATACACGCACACACAAATATATAGTGTGCGCACTTAGGTGGCAAGTTGGTAGTCATCTGCGTTGTCAGTCGCAAGGCCCCTCTAACTCGGGTTCGATCCCTACAGGGACGGGTAACACATATAGGGAGTGGTATCCCCATATATATATATATATATATATATATATATATATATATATATATTAAAGTAGAATTCTTATTTTCTTC
>NW_018164549.1:2731928-2745929 GCF_001263595.1 Phalaenopsis equestris | reverse complement strand
TATATATATATGTTAGTATGCAAAGTTCATAAATAAGTATTTGATAATCTACTTAGCAGAGAGTACTATCACCATAATTTTCTTATGATACAGTGTTGCATATTGGTGCTCTACATGAAAGTGAATTAATCTCATATTTACTTAATCAATAGCTATTTTTAGAAACATATTCCTGTTTTTCTTAGAAATTCACATTTCCAAATTTGAATATTAATAAATAATTACTAGCATTGTGGTTACTAAGTGTTTGTTTGGGGCAGCTGCAACTTATTAAAAAGAAGTTGTCAAACTGCTGAAGAATAATTTAATGTTCAAAAAATGGCGTTTGCTATTACAAAAATTTTCTTTTTTTTCAAAAAAGTCAAATCATAGCTAGAAAGTTGTCATCGCATCTAGCCATGACCGGTGGGAAAATGCATGCTTCAGCTGTTACTTTTTAAAAAAGCCGTCAAAATGTTGTTTATCTAAAAAGACAAAATTATGGTGCGGTACCGCACTGCCGTCCCAAACAGACACTTTCTTTGTTCAAAAAAATACAGTTTTTATATACCCAAACAGACCCTAAGACTAATGTTTAAAAAAAAATACAGTTTCCTTTCTTTGTTCAGATTTACATACATTTCACATAACTTCAATGTATTTATATATACAACATCTAATATTTTGGGTGACATAAACGTACAGATGAAATATATATTAATCTTTTAAAAGATTAGTAATGATGATGTTAAATAGTTGAGTGTTTTGGTATTAGACATGTAAATACATGAGAATTTTGGGGTATGGATGTAAATGCCACATTTAAAAATATTGTTTTGATAATGTGATACTTTTGTGGATTGACGGCGGTAGAGTAATGGATTATCATTTTAGCGTTGCATGAGAATTTAGCACAAACTCAGATGAAAATGAATCAAGCTGTAATAACACCAGAAGTTTTTATGTGAAAAACCCATAAAAAAGGGAAAAACCACGGGGTCTGGCCTAGTTGTAAAAATCTACTATAAGTTGATGATTACAGATGCCCTTTATCTCACAGACGGGAAAGGATTACTAGCTTTCCACGTTACAACATCGACTGATGACGTCTAGTAAGCGGTGGTTGACGGAGGTGAGCAATGATCGGCGGCGTTCAACGGTGGCCGGCGGTGGTTGACAGAGGTCGGCTGTCGTTGTCGACGGTCAGTGGTGGTCGACGGTGATCGACGATGGCGATGATGATCTTGGACTTGAGTTCCTTCTCAAAGCCTCAAGTTCTCTCTTAAGCCTCCTCTCCTTTCATGTGAGGGGTGAGACTCTATTTATAGTCTTTTGAGTGCAATTAATGCAGGAATATGAACCATTTTGATCGGACGGCCCGGAGAGCTTTCCTTGTTCAGATGAAGTTTAATGGACATTTGAGTGCCTTAACGATGTCAGAATTAAGAAATCTTGGGCTCGTTAGATTTGTCTTTTCGAGACGCTCAATTTGACTATAAACTCGCTAAATTCGACATCCGTTTGACCTTTTAAATGCCTCCGGAAATCCTCCAAGAGTGGTTTAATGATTTGATCTGGGCTTCATCTCACTCAAATTGGACTAGTTTTTATATCATTGGGTCCGTCTCATCGAGCCGGTCAGTTTGAATATAATTTTACTGAAATCGGAGCTCTGGATGACTTTTGATTGAAATTTAAATATTTTTTGTTCAAAAGGTTGCCTCGAGATCATTGCATGCCTCAAGATTCGTGCTAAATGATGAACATTTATTAGTGTCGTATCATGGATAATTGCAAAACTAAGTGTACTTCTGTAAGGAAATATGACATTTTTGTATGTGGATGATATAAGGGTAAGAATCCAGTCTATTGGAATTTTTGATGGGTCCAAATGGTTTATGGTTAGCTTAACGCCTTAACTATGGCAAATATAGTATTATTCTTAGGGTAATATTTTCTTAATTAATGTTTAAAATAGAAAACTATATCCTTACATACTTACCCGCCTACTACCTAGCTATTTTTATTTCTAACATCTAAAATCAAGTCGGTCGAGTCAAGTATTGCAGACCATGATCAATCGGCAAGCTTGATTCAATATAGTCGGACGAACAGGTATTGCCGAACTGAGGCCCATTGATTTCAAACGACAGAGTCAGAGGGTAGCCGAGCCAAAAACCTATGCTTGTAAAATAATTAAAATATCACATAACAATCATATTAAAATAGGAGCAAACATGTAATTTTACATATTGTACATCTCTTTTATAAATAGGGGAATCATTTTGTTAGAAAAGACTGATCAACAATTCATATTATTATCCATTATTATGCATTTTTTATTTTTTTCTCCTACGCTCTATTTCTTGAGTGTGATTTACGGACAAATAAGAATTCAACAGTATGTGTGTAAATGACTCATTAAATATGCATTAAAGGTCTGTTTGGAGCAACTGCAGCTTATTAAGAAGCATTCGTAAAACTGAAAAAATAATCTAATGTTGCAAAAAACTGTAGTGGTTATTACAATCTTTTATTTTTGAAAAAGTCAGATCGTTGCTAAAAAGTTGTAGGCAAAATTACGGTGCAACGCAGTACCGCCACCACACTGCTGCCCCGAACGGATCACATGGGGATATTAAAAGCCTTGGCATGTTGATGAAGTTATATGTACACTTTTCTACTGATGTTAGCTAACTCAATTTATAAATATTTAATTGATTAGAATAATAGAGTTATTATATAAATAGTTATTCTTTCGTAGAATACGGAAGCAACGTACGGAAAACACGGCCCATAATTAAAGCATAATCCAATGGAATTTTTTTTTGCTAATTTCAGAAAATAAATAAATAAATAATTTGTCTTACATTAAAGTTTTTTTATTATTAATTGCTTAATTAAGTCTTAATTTAATTTAAATTGATATATTTTCGAATAATATCGTTTGATGAAGATAATCTTGTTTAATATATGACAAGTCGTGCGCAATGGAAGATAAACTTTTAATAAAAATATTAATTTAATATTTTAAAAAAATAATTACATTTTTATTTTAAAAAGGAATAAAAATTTGGAAAAAATAATTAAAATTAGAAGTAAAATTTAAAATTAAATCTTGTTTGATGATGCGTAGTAGAGGAATAATTTGATTATTAGGTTTATGTATGCACATAAACATGCATATATGTGTGTTATCAATAAATTTTAAAAAGCACGAATCTCAATGTTATTGTTAATTAAAGATCTTCAAAGCATAAATTCAATATCTTCTAAGACCTTTATTCTAACCAATTTATATTCAAATTGACTGTCTTGGCAAGACAAACCAATTGATATTAAAGTTTTGTTAATATTGGTTCTAACAAAAGCCCAAATCAAGCGAATAAGCAGGTTTCAAAGTCTTGAATCGTCAATTGAATAATCAAATAAACTCCAAATTTGATGCATTTATAGGCATATCTAATGTCTCAATGAGTGTGATCTAATGAGCCTAAAATCACTTAATTTTGATGTCCTTAAAGCTAAAATGAACAATCAATGATCGATGAGAATCAACATATAGATCTTACGATCATGTGGTTAGAAAAGTTACGCATCAAATGAAAAAAAGTCCCTCCTTCTGAGACAATAAAGAGACCCCGCCCCCCCTCCTCACTTGAGAGAGGGGAAGAATAGGAATTCTAGAGCTTGGTATGGACTAAAGACTTGGCGATAGCTATCAACCTCCGTAGATGCTAACCAACATCGACCACCGTCCATTGATTATTGTCAACCACAATTGATTGTCACTGCTTTGGTATGTCAAAACAATGCGACAGTGAAGAAATTCACACAACAAAAATCAAACATAAGTGAATTAGATTTCATTAGCACTGGATGGGAGAGAGAAAAAGCCTGCTGGTTACAACTTCAACACTTCTCAGCATACATCTCTCGTAAATCATAAGCCCCTTTATGAAGGATGACTAGTACATATTAGTAAATTAAGCCAAAAAAAAAAAACCAAATTACCTCTCATTACAATAAAAGTCATAAATACAATAATCTACATCTCTTCTTTTACTTCCAAATAAGTGAGAGATGGTCAAATAAGCTACAAACTCCAACTCTGTTGCTTCAAGATGGTTGTCTACGTACTCCCTCCCAAAGGGATCAAGTCTTGCGTAGTTCTTCAAAATGTCAAATTGGGTAATCAATCTTAAGCTCAGATGTTCACTAAACCTACAATAGTTGAACTTCTGAACCGACAGTACCTTCATGAGCATGTCTGCTGGATTTTCCTTCGAATCTATCTTTTTTTAATAGAACCTTGTTGTCATCAATCAAGTCCTAAATAAAGTGGTACATCACATCAATGTGCTTGGCATGAGCAAGATGAACTGAATTTGTGGCCAAGAATATTTTACTCTGATTGTCACAGAGCGCCATCAAAGTCTCCTAATCAACCCAAAATCATCCAATAGACCCTACATCCATATTTCTTTCTTTATCACCTCTGTGACTGCTATCTACTTAGCTTCTGTAGTAGACAAAACAACAGTAGACTGAGCAACATACCTCAAAGTGACAGGACCACCTACCAATGTGAATAAATAACCAGTTATAGATCTTCACATTCATATAACATGCACAGTCTGTAATAGACGATTCTCTCGAATATCAAGCTAAGATCAACAGTGCCTTTCAGATACTTCAGAATATTCTTCATAGATTGTTAATGCTCACTTTTCTGGATAATGCATAAATCTGCTCACAACGTTAACTGTTGTGTACTTCTGTCCCCTTATAAATTAATCAATTTTTTTATATCACTACCTTGGTGAATGCTTCAACCCATACAATGACTTATATATTTTAAAAACCAAGTCTTTTAATGCTTAATATTCAGGCGGCTGCAACATGAAAATTTCCATATTTAGTTGACTATCTATGATCACCTTCGACAGCCATCAACCATCGCTTATCGCCATCGATCACCATCGACCATCGTCGACCACCACCCGCCAGCCTCGACCAAACTCCATCAGCCGCCGCCCACTTCTTACAATAAGTTCATTCGTGCACTGACGTTGCAATTCCAAAAAATGTTCTCCTTTCCCGTCCGTTGGAAGATGAATTGTACATGTAATATCCAATTTATAGTGGATTTCTTCAGCTGAGCGCCCCATGATTTTTTTTTCTTTTTTAAGTTTTCCACATAAAAACTTCTTATCTCATTACTAGTTTTGTTCTCTTTTAAGTATGTGTTGAATCTTCGTATCATGCTAAAATGACAATCTGCATCTCTATTGCCTCCAATTTTCTTGCACACATAAAAAATATATAAAGAAAAAATTACATAAATACAACATAACTCTCATGTATTTAAATATTAACACCAAAAATTTGATATTTATTGCAACACTTTGGCGTTATAAATTTATGCACGAAAAGAAGTATATAACTTATAAAATGATAGTGATTGCAGTATTATTAATGTGATGTTAAAAATTTGAAGGGCATGCTTGTAAATATGAATATTTTGGTGTTCGATGTATAAATTCATAAAATATTGTGGTTTGCTTGCGAATGTCCTAAACATAAACTATGGCATGGCTAAAGTGTCTTATAATGCTCAATCATGTGCATGTAAGTGCGGTCTAATTATTGTGTGAGGAGAGCGCATGTAGAGCTGCGTGGTCTCTCCGATCACAATCGCGATGCACGGCTGTATGACAGTGGCCGCGAGTTGTGTGCGCTCTCCGCACACAGCTATGCGTGCGCTCTCCGACACAATAATCTCTTGTAAGTGCGGGCGAAATTTTTAAAATAAGAATTAAGAAAATAATTTAAAGAGAAATTGACGGGACATTTAATTCTCTTCAAGTCACGTGGATTGCAATCATTCATTCCACGCGTGCTTTCAATATTTTTTTTTAAGTTAATATTATTTAAATAAGCAACATATTATTAAAATTATCAGAAGAAAATAATATTAATCATAATAATTCACAATCTTTGTTCAATTTTCAAACATTTTTTTTTAATTTTTTTAATTTTAATTCTTGAAATATAATAACCTGGAATTAAATTATTTGAATATGATTATATTATTTATTGAATATTATTATATTTCTTTAATGCTAATAGTCATATTCAATTTCCTCATAATCTATATGAAGATAAATTATTCAGTATGCAACAAGTTCATCTACATTCTTTCCCGGCAATAAAGAAGATCGTGAAAAATAAATAGTATTATGACAATGACAGGCTACGATGTGTTAAGGATGGAGCCCGGTTCAGTCCGCCCGTTCCCGCGCACATGCAAAGACTCATGCTCTCGCTCCCGTTCGCGAAAGCTCGCGACTCTGCTGTTAGCGAACCGCTCCTCTGTCGCGAATTGTCGCAACGTCTCCCTTCCTGTACGCGATAAAAGACATCGCACGACTCCTTCAGTTTCTAAGTCTCGATTTTTGTGTTATTCTTCAGACTTCCTCGGGATAGAAGAAGAGAATTGCAAACAGTAGTTCCTTGCGACAGAAGAAATAAGAAAGAAGAAGAAGAAAATTGTTCTCCCTCGGCTTCTTCTTGGTGACTTGTGGCAGAAAAAAAATTGTGTTTATTTCTCTTGTAAGTTTATCTTTTTCGGTATATCTCAGTGTATAGCTTTTTCGGTGTATCTCGGTGTAGAGAGAGAAGAACAGAGAGAACAACAAAGTGAGAGATTCCTCTTGTAAGTCGAGACGATCGACTGGTGTAAATTCCTCAAGTAGTAAAATCCTCTGCAACTCCGTGGATGCAGACAATTTGCCGAACAACATAAATCTGTGTGTTCCGTTGTGTTATTATTTTCTGGTGTGAATTTTCTCATTCTATTTTTCTCTTCGTCAAAGATCCTTCTCCTATTTCAAATTTCTATGTAAACAACATGTGAATCTATGAATTAAAAAAAAAAAAAGAAAAAAAAAGCTTCTATGAAATTACAAAGGAGGAAAAAAATATAAGGCTAGAATAATCTATTCGGATCTAACGCCACAGCAAGATCCGGCCGAAACAAGTCTTGAAATGTACGGTGACAAATTGAGTTGAAGTAGTTCTAAGGATTCTGAAACCAGGGCTAAGAATCCACCAAAGTACCTTGTAGTAAGAGAGAAAATAGTTGTTCTCTTGTGAATTGGGGTGTAAACGAGCCGAACACGAACGAAAAGAGCTTGTGTTTATGTTCAGTTTGTTTGAAATTTAGTTTGTTTGAAATAAGTTCGTGTTTAAAATTATTTGCGAAGTCACTGTTCGTGTTTGTTTCTTAACGAACGAGCCGAACATGAGTCGAACACTAGCTATTCGCGAACAACAAGCCAGCTTGACATCCCTAATATTAATATAGATAAATAATATATTATATTAATTATATAACTTATATTATGAAATATATAATATATATATCAGTATATTACTAATATAGTACATTAATATATTATTATTATTATTTTATTATATATTATAATTTATAAAATTTATTTTTTTAAATATCATAAATTATATATATATATATATATATATAATTATTTTAAATTATTTTATATTTCGAACAATAACGGTTCAAACACGAACGAATGCATCATTATTCGTGTTTGGTTCATTTAACTTACCGAACAAAAAAAAATTTGTTCATGTTTGTCTCGTCTACTTATCGAACGAATCGAACACAAACTCATTGACGAACTGAACACGAACTGTTCGCAAACAACGAGCTTTTTTGACGGCCCTACTTGTGAACTAGACTCTAACTTATTTTATTATCAAGAAACAAAAAAAAAAAAAAAAAAAATAGAATTACCAGTTGAAGTATATAATTACGGTGTACTTGTTGAACCGATAAGAATCAATTGCATATGGTTTGCTCTTATTTATACACATAATAACTTGAGCCCATGTTTTAACACCTAATGGATTGGAGGAGCTTGCTTGTAGATCCTTAATTGGATATCTCTTATAACCACATGTACTCTTCATATATAAATTTATATTTGTGATTAGCATATTTTAAATAAAAAAAAATCATCCAAAATTGATATTAAGATTATTAAACTTATGTATGCCCACTAGACTTTATATTCACCCAGGAAGCATTACCCTCCTTATGATGATTATTGGCATTGCAACTTAGGGTCCGTTTGGGGCAGCATATTTACGCGTATCACATTTTCAGAACGTCTACAGATTGTTTGGTAATTGCGTTTGGTGGGTGGATCCGGAAACACACAGGCGAAACTAGAGTTACTTTTGAAGGATCGCGGTCGCGGGATCGACTCCGCGGCTCGCATTCCTTTACAGATTATTACGTTGCTGTTATTGCGATCTCGATCTCGCGTCCCTCTCCTTGTCCTAGCTCTGTGATCGATTTCCCTCACCGCGCCTCTCTTGCCCTTAGCATTGCTCTTCTCCTCTCCCTTCTCACTCAATGCTCCAGTTACATTTCTCCGTAAGTTCTTGTGATTTTTGGCTTTGTGTACTCATGCGGTTGTCGATGGAATCGTGGCTTTCGGCATGCGATTTTTGGCTCTATGTGTAGGAATTTTTTGCTAGATTTTACATATTGATGCCCGAGATTTTTTCCTCACGTGATTTGTGGCTTTCCTCATGCAATTTTTTTTGTCTGTTTGAGATTTGTGATTTGTCTATTGCGGTATTCTGGATGGATTTCGAGCTGTTGATCTGATAAACTGGGGTAACTTCATATGATAATTTGGCTTGGGTTTTAGCAAACTTCCATCTCATATATGAATCAGAATCTATATGTATCATTTTTGAATTATCGGGCTTCTTAAGTAGCTGCTAAGGAGAACTTATAGTTGGTAGCATTTACAAAGGTTTCTGATATATTGATTTATCACCACTTGATGCTAAATGGAAGCTAGAATTGACACATCAAATTTTAATGATCCTTATGACATGGAATTAAAGTTAGTTGCATTAAAGCAAAAACTTGAATGGTGCTTCATTCTTCTATCTCCCAACTTGTATGAACCCCTTGATAGCAATATCGGTGGTGATCATTGTGTTAACTTATTGCCTTTTCGTCTGAAAAAAAAGTGGGTGTTGTGATTGTGTGAGCTGTCGGTGTTCTGGCTGCACGTGTTGTGGCTGTGGAGTAAGTTTTCTTTGGCATCATCTGGTATTCGATTTACGTATCATTTTTATCAGTGTAATTAAAGCATGCTATTTTATTAATTTATTAATTTATTTATTATTTATAATTTTAATATATTTATGTGTTAAGTCATGAATCTTAGATCAAACAAAAGTAATATTAATCATTTTGAGAACTATAAATACCCTCATAGAACCAAAAAAATCATATTTATATGCTTGATGGACATTATTTTATTACTAATGTATTTATTAAGATCTATGCCTCCATATATCTATCTTACTTTATTGAGTGCATGTGATAAAAGTCTCTACAATCTTGACAAAAATGTCCTTTACGACAAACAATGATTATAATTTAGGAGCATTTACATACATACCACTCAATTCCTCACTATTTACATATCTAGCACCTAAATTTTTTTTTTTTTATATTTATACCTTTCAAAAAATTTATATCACTATAAAATACAGTGATATACACCTTTTCATATATAGGTAGGGCTGCTAAAAAAGCTCGTTGTTCGCCAACAGTTCGTGTTTGATTCGTCGATGAGTTCGTGTTCGATTCGTTCGATAAGTAAACGAGACGAACGTGAACAAATTTTTTTCGTTCGGTTAGTTAAACGAACCAAACACGAGCAGTGATGTGTTTGTTCGTGTTCGAATCATTATTGTTCGAAATATAAAATAATTTAAAATAACTATATATATAAAAAATTTATGATATTTTAAAAAATTAAATTTTATAAATTAAATTAATAATAATAACATTTAATCTACTATATTAGTAATATACTAATATAGATATTATATATTTATATAATATAAGTTATATAATTAATATAATACATTGTTTATATATATTAATATTAGGGATGTCGTGTTCGGTTCGTTCGTTAATAAACGAACACGAACAATGACTTCACGAACAATTTCGAACACGAGCTTATTTCAAACAAGCTAAATTTCAAACAAATCAAATCCGAACACGTACACAAGCTCTGTTCGTTTACACCCCTATACATAGGTACAGAAAATTTTTAAGTTTACGTGATAAATATATAAATACGTAGGAATTGAGGGGTGTGCTTGTAAATCTTCCAACAACTTATTAAGTAATTTGCAAATTTGCAAAATAAACCAAAAAAGTTCTCATCATCAACAATACTAATATTTACTTGAGATCTTTGCGTTGACTAAATATGATATCTTTTTACTAGGAGTGGAACAACAAGCATGTGAAATGTTGACTTATACCCCCCTCTAAAAATTACATATTATTTAATTCTGATAAATGTCTGACATTAAAAGCTAATTGTTCGCTTTTTATTTCACATGAAGGCATTAAATTTAGAACCCATTTGTCGTTTATAAGTTTAGTCAATGAGGCATGCTGGTCATCATTTTCTTACAATTATAATGTACTACTCCTTATGATGATTTTTTTTTTTTTTTTTGCATAGTTAATTGCACAAAACCCCATGTAAATAGGAAAAAAGATAATGGTTTATGTTTGTTGAGTTTTTTTAGGCGAAGGGTTTCGTATCGTTCGTGAGTACATACAATTCAGTAAAGATCTCGTATGTTGGAGAGATGAATGAAAATGTTAAATGTTAAGGTGAAAAGAGGAATATTAAATGTTAAACGACGCCTTTAATAAGTGATTGATTGATATTCTTATTAGTCATGATGATTTCTTATGATAGATATCCTTGCATAGGTGGCATAGTTTGTCCTTTTGAGGATGATGACGACAATCGTGTCGGTGGGCGAGCTTGATTCAATCACTTCAGTATGTGGTCTTGATTCGACCACTTCTGCGGGGTGGCCTGATTTGGCCACTTTGGCAGGTGAGTTTGATTCGACCACTTCGGCAGTTGGGCTCGATTCAGTCAGAGAGTTTTAACAAAAAACTCTCGCATATCTATATTTGTGTATACAATGTTGTTGTGAAAATAAAAATAGTAAACCCAAAAGAACTTTTAAAATTTTGAGGCATATGTTGGGATTTATTGAAATCATGATGTTAATCTTATTATTATTGTACAATACAATAATTAATTGTAGTTTTGCCTAATTTGTATGTCGATGTTTTATAACAAATTAATTCTAACAGTAACGTCAATAAAAACTTGGTACACAAAATCAGGGGTGGAAATATGTTATGTCTAGGATGGAAAAAGGTTTGGAGCTTTTTTTTTATTATTTTTGCATTTCATATGCATACATTATTATAATGATAGTGTAGGTACAATGAAATGAACTAAAATATAAAAAAAATACAAGAAAAATGACAACAATCATTAAAACCATCATTTTTTCTTTTTTATTAATTTTCTCAATCTTATCCTATTGCCCCCATTCATTAACATCATGTTTTCAAATTCATTTAAAAAACATTATACTAATTAGTTTTCATGTTCACATATATGCTTAATTTGGTGCTTTAAATCTTCTCATTAGACCAATGTTGAATGTTATGGAGTTGGTGAATGCCTAATCTTTAAACATATCATTTTCTATTACCTATTAAAAAGATGTTTAAACTTTGACCACTACACAATATATGTTATATGGGCCTTATAGATTGAAGCTTAGTTCAACTTGGCAACTTGAACATAATTATATTAGAAAGGTCCCATACAATATCATCATTACAAAATCTCTTATCTAATGCTTGTTTCTCTTTTCCTTGACTTTTTGTTGTTGCAAGCATAAGGGAACCAAGATAGCCAACTATGATATGCAAATTTTAATTAACATTTATAAGTACTTGTAGACTCTCAATAAGATTATTGTGTTGAAAAATTGTCATTATAAAGAAATAATTTTATTTTTTAGGCTCACATAAATTACATAAATATCTGACACATAATGATAGAAGAGCATGACACATAAAATGATGCAGGTTTTACATAAAAAAAACTTAAAAAGGAAAGAAGACATGACCACATGAAACAATCCATAATGCTGATAGAAATTTATTAAAGTGTGTTATATCACTCGATTGGTGAGACACAATTTAAAAAATGCAAAACACAAATGTGATCTCATGTGATTGTACCTGAAAATGTTATTGAGGCGTTGAAAGTTGATTATGACAGTCAATCAATAGAGGATTTGTAATGATTATTATACGACAGTGGATGGACGATAATAATTGAGTGAAGATAAAGAGATGATGACTAACAAACAATCACGATTACACAAGATGATGGTAGCCGAACAACAATAATTAGACTGCCACAATTTGATAATGGTTGATAATTAATGATAAATGATTTATTTTTTATGAGGTGCATCTTGAATTTTTTTTTTCCATTTGATTTTTATTACGCATAAAGTATTTGATTTGGACTTATTTGGAGTTGAATAAGCTTACTTTCGACAACTGATGCTCGAGACATATATATTAGAAACTAAGGAGTATATCACTGGAGTTAAGAACTTTTCATAGTTGCCTTAGAATTTTACTATATAAATATTCTTATGATTAGGGCGACATAAGAGATAAGAATGAGCTATAATAGTGAGCTCATAGCTCATCATATATTTTATATTGTTCAATTTTTCTTCATGTAATTTCCAAATAAATTAGATAAAATTTATTGCTATTATTACTCCCGTGTCATAAAAACTTTTAACCGTCTTATGAAATTTTTTGTTAATCTTCTTTAATTGAATCGAGTCTTTTGTCGAAGTGGTTAAATCGAGTCCACGTGCCGAAGATTTGCATACATACCACTCTATTTCTACGTATTTGCATATCTAACATCTAAACGTGATATTTTGATGATTTGAAAGATTTGGGTAGGGAAAATGTAAATGTTTAGGTGTAAGATATATAAATACATAGAAATAGTGTGATGTTTATGTCTATGCCCCTAAATTTAATTGTGCATTTAGGATTTAGTAAATCATATAAATCCAAATTTATGAAATTTTGAAGGGTTTAAATCCTAAAAAAAAAACATGTTAATATCTAAACTCTAATAAATGTGCAAACTATTTGTAATATGATTTATTAAATCTCTCTTCCCACAAGCTTCAACTTCTCTAAATCCCGTAAAGCCGGCTTCATACGGGATTTATCAAATCTCAGATGTAAGGCAAAACTGGATTTAAGAACCCATAGGATTTAAGAGGCCTTTTTATGCCATTTGGCAGAAATTACACTAAATCATGCATGAATTCTGCTTTAAAACGGTTACCAAACAGCCCATAGGGGTTTAAATGATGTGACTTGGCTTGCGAGCTAGCTCAAGCTTGATATGTTAACAAGCTCATGAGCCGAGCTCGAGCTCAAGCTTGTCCTATTCAGACCTGATGCGTGCTAGAAAATTTGCGGCGGTAGAGTAATGGATTATCGTCTTAGCGTTGCACGAGAATTCAACACACACTCAGATAAAAAATGAATCGAGCTGTGATCACACCAGAAATTTTTACGTGGAAAACCCGTAAAAAGGCGAAAAATCACGGGGCCTGGCCCAGTTGTAAAAATCCACTATAAGTTGATGATTACAAATGCCCCTTGTCCCACAGGCGGGAAAGGGCAACTAGCTTTCCACTTTACAACGTCAACTGATGACGTCTAGTAAGTGATGGTTGAAGGAGACCGACAGTGATCAACGGTAGTCGATGACAATCGATGACGGTCGGTGGTGGTCGTCAGAGGTCAATGGTGGCTGATGACGGACGGTGGTGGTCGACGGAGGTTAGTGGTGACTGGAGGCGATCAGCGGTGTTCGACGGTGGTTGACAAGGGCAAGCGGTGGCTGATGATGAACGGTGGTGGTCGACGGAGGTCAGCGGTGACTGGCGGCGATCAGCAGTGTCCGGCAGTGGTTGTCGTCGATCAGTGGTAGTCGACGGCGGTCGACGGGG
>NW_018164549.1:2728981-2731165 GCF_001263595.1 Phalaenopsis equestris | reverse complement strand
TATATATATATATATATATATATATATATATAGTATATTTGACGCAATATGCTGATAGCTTTTATAATCTTTTGTTTTTGCTTAAATAATCCTATAGATAACCCAGCTTTAATATAAATGAGGCTCAAATAAATACAGTAATGCCAAAACAAGGAAACGGAAGCTGGATTGGCAAAACGTTGGAGAGGAAAAGCTTGAAATTGAAATTTTTTTTCTATATTTCTTGTTTTTTTTTAATATTAATGAACATTTAAGAACTTCATCCCTTTCTCAGCCTATAAATAGAGGCAAAGTAGAGAGGTAGAGTTGCCGCGGTGCGTTGTGACGGTGCATTGCGGTGGCGCGTTGCTGCATTGGGTTGTGGCGGCGTGACGCCACGGCGCGACGCGCTGCGGCGGAGTGTTGTGGTGGGGCATCGCTGTGATGCAACGCTTTGCAAGAGAGCATCGCGGTGCGGTGCGACGCGTTGCGGCGGAGCATCGCGACGGGGCGCCACGGGGACGCAACCCGACGCAACCCATTGTGGCGGAGAGTTGGGCCGTCGCGTTGCGGTGGAGTGATATGTCGTGGTGAAGCGTTGTGGTTGTGCGCCGCGGGGCCAAGTGGGGGCGGGGGGCGCGTCGGGGAAACATGACGGGTTGCGGTAGTGTATCGTGATCACAATTTGCGGCAAATCATTGCGGCGAAGCAGTGCGGTGCAAAATTGCGGCGAATTGTTGCAGCAAAGTGTCCCGACAAATTGTTGCGAAATTGTTGCGGTGAAGCGTTGCCCGACAAATTGTTGCGGTGAAGCGTTGCGGTGCAGATTTCCGGCGAAGTGTTGCGGTGCAGATGTGCGATGAAGTGTTGCGGTGCAGATTTGCGGAGAAGTCTTGCGGTGCAGATTTGTGGCGAAGAGTCGTGGCAAAGTGTTGCGGTGCAGATTTGCGACGAAGTGTTGCGGCGAAGAGGAAAGTCGTCCTCGTCCTGCGTAGCAGGCAAGCAACGGGATCTTCTTTCTCGTTGCGGCGAAGAAGAAAGTCGTCCCCGTCCTGCGTAGCAGACAAGCAACGGGATCTTCTTTCTCGTTGCGGCAAAGCGTTGCGACGACACGACGCGTTGCGGGGAAGAATTGTAGCGACGCGATGTGTTACACTGGTACGTCGCGACGATGTGTTGTGGCCTAATGACGCGTTGCGGCGGTGCGTCACGACGACACGTTGGACGGAGCATCGTGGTGGTGCAACATATTAGATGTCCAATGCCACGTAAGAAGGTTACCTTGGAGATAAATCGCCGCTGACCTTTGACTAGACTGGGGCTATGCATCATAATATTACTTGATGATGTTATTTTGTATGAGAGGAGCCAATGAAAGTCCACTGATGACTTCTTAACCCATCCGAGGTTGTTTATGAAGCATTGCTCGCTCATGAACCTGCGTAGAAGGGATCATGTGTAGTCCACTAAGGACTGTTAACCTATCCAGGGTTGTTTACCGGAGTTAAAACTCGACGATGTTAACCCAAATGGAAGATGTTAGATCAAATCCCCATGGGATTGATCATGCTCTGACTAAGATACAACCGAAGTTGTGTATTTCTCGGGTCAAGAGCATGAGATGACTTGTAGATGAGCCCTTATACTTTATAAAGATATTTTTATGTATAGGAAAGCAAATGAATAATACTCAAGATACCTCGATTATGCATGAGTTGTGATGTAATAACATATGTGGATTATATGACTGGAGTATTACTGATAATACTTGCGAAGATTTTCTGCATTCCAAGTTCGGGGCAGAATTTTCCCATCTGAATCCTTTAGTTTGAAAGTTCCAGGCTTGATCATGGTAGCCACGATATATGGGTCTTCCCAGAGAGGTGATAGTTTATTGCGTTGGGGACCATGACCGGTGGCTTCAATGCTACGCAAGACCAGGTCACCGACGGAGATAGGTCGAGGCTTGACTCTTTGGTTGAAGTAGCGAGCAACTCTTTGGCGGTAGGAAGCAGTTCTGAGGTGGGCCACATCGCGTATTTCCGGAAGAAGATCCAATTGTTGTCGGAGCTTTTCTTCATTGCTTTCCGAGTCGAAAGTCTTGACTCGGGGGTTTGGAATTCCGATATCAACGGGAATGACAGCCTCAGTGCCGAAACATAGGTTATATGGAGTTTCTCCAGATGGAGTGGGCGCAGGTGTGGG
>NW_018164549.1:2728441-2728712 GCF_001263595.1 Phalaenopsis equestris | reverse complement strand
TCTACCCATTTAGTGAAGTAGTCGACAGCTAAGATGATGAATTTTCGTTGTCCAGTAGCTATCGGAAATGGCCCCATGATATCTACCCCCCATTGAGCGAAAGGCCAAGGACTTAGAAAAGAAGTGAGTTCTACTGGCGGTGCATGTGTAAGATTGGAGTGTAGTTGGCAATTCTTGCATTTTTCCACAAATTCTAATGCATCTTGCTTGTTCGTGGGCCAGTAGAAGCCTTGCCTCATTATTTTAAGAGCAAGTGCTCTGCCACCCAGCT
>NW_018164549.1:2725587-2727939 GCF_001263595.1 Phalaenopsis equestris | reverse complement strand
AAATGTCTTTCTTTGGGGAGATGAGTATTATTCCTGCACCAGCTCCTGAGTTTCAAGATGCTCCGTCTACATATAGTGTCCACTGATGTGGTTGCGGAAAAGAAGAGGATGGTTCATTAGCGGTAGACATTGTACATTCTACCACAAAGTCGGCCAACACCTGTGTTTTGATGTTTGGTCGCTGTACATAGTGTGGATGTCAAATTCTCCCAATTCTACTGACCATTTAACTAATCTTCCTGATGCTTCTGGTTTTTGCAGGATTGCCTTCAAAGGGAGTTGCGTGTAAACACCAATAGAGTGAGCCTGAAAGTAAGGACGAAGCCTCCTTGCTGAAAATACCAGGGTTAGTGCAGTCTTGTCCGCCATTGGATAGCAACTTTCTGTATCAGAGAGAACTTTACTGACGTAATATACTGGTTTCTCAATTGTGTTTTCTATTCTGACTAGTACAGAGCTTATTGCATGAAGTGAAATAGCCAAATAAATAAATAACATTTCCCCTTGGATGGCTTTTGAGAGAAGGGGCGGTGAAGCCAGATATGTCTTAAGTTGTTCGAAAGCGATCTGACAATCATCTGTCCATTGAAAACCAGTGTTCCGTGCTCCTCTTAATATTTTGAAGAATGGCAGATACTTATCTCCAGAACGAGCTAAGAATCGAGATAGGGCGGCTATACGACCATTCAACCGTTGCACCTCCTTGATGTTCCTTGGAGGCACCATCTCTTTCAATGCCTTGATTTTTGATTTTTTCTGGGTTTGCTTCAATCCCACGATGAGTAACCATAAATCCCAGAAACTTCCCTGATGTGACCCCGAAAGCACATTTAGTCGGGTTAAGTCGTAAGTCATACTGACGAAGGAGTTGGAAACATTCCTCTAAATGAGAAATGTGTTGGGATGCTTCCAAACTTTTTACTAACATATCATCAACATAAACCTCCATTGTACGCCCGAGAAGGTTTTTGAAGACCTTATTCATGAATCGTTGATAAGTTGCACCAGCATTTTTTAACCCGAATGGCATGACCTGATAACAGTATAAGCTCTTATTTGTTTGAAAGAGGTGGCCTCCTCGTCCATTGGGTTCATCTTTATTTGATTGTATCCTGAGTATGCATCCATAAAGCTTAGCATCTGATGTCCAGACGTGGCATCAACGAGTTGATCTATGCGCGGGAGGGGAAAACTATCCTTCGGGCAAGCTTTGTTGAGGTCTGTATAGTCGACACACATTCTCCATGAACCATTAGTTTTTTTCACCATGACGACATTGGCCAGCCATGCAGGATGGTGTACTTCCCGTATGAACTTCGCTTCGAGAAGCTTGTTGACTTCTTGTTCAATAGCTTGTAAGCGGTCTGGGGCAAAACTGCGCTTTTTCTGGATAATTGGTTTAAAGGTCGGATCAACTCCAGGCATGTCGGCTGGAGTCCATGCAAAAATGTCTTGGTTTCTTCAGAGAAGATCTACATACTCTGACCTTTTCTCATCGAAGAGTAGGGAACCAAGCTGCACTATTCTTAAGGGATGTTCGTCGGAGAGTGGGATTTGAACCAAGTCTTCCACGGGAGAAGCCCGTTGAGATACATCTTCGTCTCGAAGATCAAAGTTTTCAATGCTAAGTGTCATTGAAGGGCGTGGCTGAGCTTGTCTAAGGTAGCATGATTGTGCTATCTGTTGATCACCTCGCACGACACTGATCCCTGCAGGGGTTGGAAATTTGATCTTTAAGTGTGTTACAGAAGTCACGACGCCAAAAATTAATTGCAATGGTCTCCCGCAGATAGCATTATACACTGATTCTGATTTGACAACGATGAATTGGATTGAGTGGGTTATCTGTCGAGCAAAATCTCCCAAGACAACTGGAAGATTTATTGTTCCCTCGACTCTCACTGATCGATTATCAAAACCATATAAGGGTCCTGATACAGGTTGAAGTATTTCCCTTGTTAATCCCAAACTGAGGAAAGTTGAATAGAACAAGACATCTACAGAGCTCCCATTGTCGATTAGGATCCTCTTTACGTTATAGCAAGGCTCGCCAATTCCTGCGCTAATGACTAAAGGATCTTGGTGGGGGACTCGAACTCCTTCCAAATCAAAATCATCAAAAGTTATAGGCTCAAGAAGCAATTTCTTCTGCATTGGTTCGCCAGGTACAGTGACAAGGACTTGATCAATCATTGATGAGCCTCCAGCAATTGTTTGAATTTCTCCTACGACTGGTTGACCCCCATGTTGCTGCCTTGGTGTATGTTGCCCCCCAGTAGGAGCATTATCGATACCAGCTAGTTTATTTTGTACAAATCGACCGAGATATCCCTGTTTAATTAACCTTTCAAT
>NW_018164549.1:2723719-2724883 GCF_001263595.1 Phalaenopsis equestris | reverse complement strand
CAGAGAATAGAGCCAAGTTCGAGCTTGTCCTTTGAGAGTAGCCGAGAACACTTGACACAGAAGTGCATCAGAGGCAAACTGAATGTGCATGATGGTTCGATAATGATCAATATGCTCGTAAGGATCAGTTATCCCTTCATATGTATCGATGTTCGAAAGTTTAAAGCCTGTTGGGGTGGGTTGTTGGAGGACCGCATCTGTTAAGGGAGAAGATTCATGGATGTTACGATGAACGTAGAAGCGATCATTTTTCTCGAGGGGAAATTCTTCTTGGATGAGGCGTCACAGTTCGTTACGAATGACATTATTTGGAATGGTAGGAAGATGTGGCGATGTCGGGTGAGCTGCACGAGATGGATGAGTGGAACTTGCTGTATCTGGAAGTTCAGCATCACGACCTGACAGGAGATGTGTTCCTTCTTGAGGAGGCGGGCCGATACGAGTTCCTCCGAGTGGCATGTTTCTCGTACGTCGTGGAGTTAATGGTAAACGAATTTCATCCAATGGTGTAGACAGCGGCTGTTGAGCCCTGCATAAGAGCTGTAGAATCTCTAGTTGAGACTCTTCCATTCTACGCATTCGATCTTCTATTGAAGGACCCGAAACACCTTCATTGGCAGGGGAACGGCTTGATAACGTCTTCCAGGGCGGGAAGACAAAGAAGTATGCCGCCCTTTGCTTCGTGATTGCTCCCTGAAACGATGGGTGTTGGAGCGGGATGCTCCATTATCACGAACATTGTGTATGGTTGCCATGTAGTTGACCGTGTAAATACTTTAGTTGTGGGGTTGAAACTTTCCCACAGACGGCGCCAAACTGATGCGTGCTAGAAAATTCGCGGCGGTAGAGTAATGGATTATCGTCTTAGCGTTGCACGAATGCCCCTTGTCCCACAGGCGAGAAATGGTAACTAGCTTTCCACTTTACAACGTCAACTGATGACGTCTAGTAAGTGATGGTTGAAGGAGACCGACAGCGATCAACGGTAGTCGATGACAATCGATGACGGTCGGTGGTGGTCGTCAGAAGTCAATGGTGGCTGATGACGGACGGTGGTGGTCGACGGAGGTTAGTGGTGACTGGAGGTGATTAGCGGTGTCCGATGGCGGTCGACAGAGGTCAGCGGTGGGTGATGGTGGGCGGGGGCGGGCGGAGGAGGGTGGG
>NW_018164549.1:2713338-2723589 GCF_001263595.1 Phalaenopsis equestris | reverse complement strand
CGAGGATGATCTTGGACTTGAGCTCCTTCTCAAAGCCTCAAGTTCTCTCTTAAGCCTCCACCCCCTCATGTGAGGGGTGAGGCTCTATTTATAGTGTTTTGAGTGCAATTAATGCAGGAATATGAACCATTTTGATCGGACGGTCCGGAGAGCTCCCTTGATCATATGACGTTTGATGGACATTTGAGTGCCTTAACGATGTCTGAATTGAGCAATCTTGGGCTCGTTGGATTCGTCTTTTCGAGACGCTCGATTTGACTACAAATTCGCTAAATTTGACATCCGTTTGGCCTTTTAAAATGCCTCTGGAATACCTCCAATACTAGTTTAATGATTTGATCCGGGCTTGATTTGACTCGAATTGGACCGACTTTCATATCATTAGGACCGCCTCATCGAGCTGATCAGTTGACTATAAGTTTGCTGAAATCGGAGCTCCAGATGACTCTTAATCGAATATTGAATTTATCTTGTTCAAAAAATTGCACCGAGATTCGTGCCGGATGATGAAAATTTATTGTTGGCGTATCAAGACCTATTGGCTCACTTGCCGGATCGATTAACCCATCACTACTCTTTTTGATGCATTTTTTGGTAAGACATCTTTGGGTCCTCTAACTTGCTCGACCATCATTACGTTTTCCTTAAAAATTGAATTTTTAGCTCGGGCTTGGGCTTGGTACACGCCTAACTCTAATCTTGCAAGTAGTGTTGGGGTCTTTCTGCAATTGCAACGTCGGGGATATGTTTCGCTAAACTCACTGCAAATTACCGAGCTCGGAAATCTTTTTGAGCAGCCATGAATCCACCGGAGAAGATGGTCGGAGAAGACGCCACCGGTTGGGACGAGAAGGTCCGCCTGTTCTCCGCCGTGATCGTCTGCAACTGCGAGCGGCGTCAATCGAGAGCCATTTACGAGTTCGCTCGACTCTCCAAGCTCGCGCCTGATTCTGCCCTCATAGACATCGTTCCTATCCTCGTCAATCTCCTCAGCAGCTTCTATCCGTCAATTCAAGAAGCCGCTGCGTTTTCCCTCCGCCGGCTTGCTCGCCGCGCCGGCGCCCCTTTTAGTCCCATAATTGGTCAGTACGACGCAATCTCTATCATCCTAGGGCTTCTTCCGGGATCGAATGATCGGATTCGGAGATCGTTGCTTCGTCTCCTCAGCGTCCTGGTAGCCTTCGACGGCACTAATCGCGTAACCCTAGCGAAAAACCGTGGATTAGATGTCATTCTTGAACTGATCTCTTCTTGCTCCGATAATACGAGAAAGCCCTTGCTGGAGATTCTCAGCGCGATGGTGATGCTTAGAGAAGTAAGGAGGGTTGCCATCAGTTCTGGTGCTTTGAGGTTTTTGATTGAGGCGATTTCACTTGGTAGAATGACTTCAAGAATACAGGCGGCGCATGGTATTGGGCTTCTCGGAATTTCGAAGAGGGTTCGACACATGCTTGTAGATTCTGGAGCTATTCCGGCTCTTTTGCAACTGTTTCGAGAAGGAGACCAGTCGGCAAAGATAACCGCTGCTAATGCGCTTGGTATAATCGCTTCTCATGTAGATTGTATCCGGCCTGTAGCTGAAGCTGGTGCTATTCCGATGTATATGGAGCTTCTTGAGGGCACCGAGCCACTTGGTAGAGAAATAGCGGAAGATGTTTTCTGCGTATTAGCTGTGGTTGAGGAAAATGCGGTGGTGATTGCGGAACAATTGGTGAGGGTTCTCCGTGGCTGTGATGAAGAGGCTAAGTCAGCTGCTGTGGATGTGTTCTGGGATATTGCTGGGTACAAGCACTCCATCCCTGTGGTTAGAGATTCTGGTGCAATTCCTGTTTTAATGGAGATTTTGCAGCATGGGAGTGCTGATACTAGGGTGAAGGTTATGGGGACTATTTCTCAGTTAGCTTATGAAGAAGCTAATAGAACGGCCATGGCAGAGGCTGGTGGAATTCCTCTTGTAATTAATTTGTTGACTGATGTTTCGGGGGAGTTGAGGGATTTGGCAGCAGAAGCTTTGATGAGTTTTGGAGAAGATCCAGCATTCAGAGAGCTGATAGTTGAGGCTTATAATATCCCAACCTTCGTCGATGCGTTTGATAGGCTGAGTGTAGAGCAACTCAGCTCAGATCCAGATTTTTCTTGAATCCGCAATCGGTATGGATAGAATTCAGAATACTAGTGCAAGTTTTTTCAGTTGGTATCAAATTATAGCCTTTAATTATTTGCTAGAATTCTAAAAGTGAGGCAGCCTTACTAGTTTTTATATGAAATTCTTTTAGCAATTATAATTCATACTTGCATGTAATTTGCGTTTTTGATGAGTTTTTAGTGAGTATAGCTTATATTGCTTCCAAGTTATCAGATACTGTGATTGACATTTGTAGCACTTACATATTTTCTCTTTCAAAACTATGGGTGCATTCATACACGTAGCACACAATTCTAATGTATTTACTTATCTAACACCTAAACTTTCATATTTACACGCACAACACTCAACTTTTTAATATCACATTGAAAAGTAGCACTATTTCCACTTTTTAAAAGTGTGAATGCCCCAATTAAGGGAAATTTACATGCATAGCACACAATTCTAATGTATTTATGTACCTCACACCTAAAATTTCATATTCACACACAAAGCACTTAAATTTTAATACACATATAAAAATAGTAATGTTGCCACTTTTTAAAAGTTAAACGCACCTTTTCATGCATAGGTTTAAAGCACCAAAGTACTATGCATGTAAATTTGAAACTTTAGATGTGAGATATTAAATACATAAGATTTGTGTTCTATGCTCTGTTTAAAAAGACATTTTTGGGTGTGCCCTGGGGCGGGCCTTAATGCCTTTCGCCCCAAGCCCACTAGGGGGCGCAAATCTCGCGGGGCTTATGACAGTCGGAATGCAATACTTGCCTCACGGGATGTACACCTCGCCTTATAGTCGAATAAAAAGTGTAAAAAATCCCTAATTCTACATGATTTTTTATTGCGTTAGTGTCCAATTTAAACCCCCCCACCCCCCCCCCCCCACCAAACTCCCACTCCAAAAAAAAGAGTATTTCAGTAGTTCTAATTAGATACTAAACGAAAATTTGCGTCTGGTGCTTTGATGAAAGAAAACCTCAAGGCATACCTATCCGATTCGAGCTTTTCCTGCTCGTAGTCATCTTTCGCAGGCCCTTTGCTTCCTCCATCTCATGCAGAGTCACAGAAGATCCCGCAGCTGTCTGTTTCTTCCCTCGCACCTTGCACAAAGGTAATCCTACAACAAGCTCGTCTGCTTCGTCTCGCACGCAGATTCATCTGCGTCGTCTTCATCTCTCACGCAAGTGGTCCCCTGTTAGCAGGCTTGTCTGCTTCATTACTTCCATGCGCAGCGTCTCCTTCTCTCCCTCTCCTGCACTCGCATCGTCTCCTTTCCCGCACCTGCATTGTTTGTCCCACAGCCGCACAACCAAGTAAACTTTGATTTTTTTTACGATTTTTTAAGCTTTTATTAGTCTTTAATTGATCATTTCACCGTAGTTATAGTAATTTCATTGTTGCTGCTACAGTGAACTGCAAAAAAAATTATTTCATGTTAAAAATTTGCTATAGATCACTCTAGCTACAATAAACCACAATTTTTTTTTATGTTTATAGTAAATTGCAATTTTTTTTTAATTTATTTGCGATTTGCTAGAGGTTTATTTGATATGAAATTTTTTTTAATGTGTTAGATTAGTTATTAAATTGTAATGAAATGAGAGAATTGTGTGGTCAGTAATAGTCGCACTAGCAAGAAAGATTTTGCATGGCAATATATAACAAGCATGCTCAATGACAAATATTTGAGATGTAAGTTTTACAATCGAGTATGTAGAGGAACAATAAATAAGATAAAATAATATTCTGTCGGCACACACAAGGGCATTAAACCGTGCATTAAAGCCCCTACTGAAGTTCAAAAGTGATGCAAGAAAGCGTTAGAAAAAAGATGAAAAAGTCAAAGTACAATGTGACAGTGTATTAGATGTTATTAGAAGCAGTGCAACAAATATTGGTGATGGTCAAAATGCTATAAATTTATTATTAGTTGACTCCTTCTAGAGGCCACCTAAAGTAAGAGGTCCGATAGTTTCTTTCACTGCAACACAAGCAAGGAATTTAACTTTATATTTCAAGTGGAAAAAAAATGAAAGAAAAGAAGCATGTTGGACAATTGATAAATTTTGCTACTCAGCTGGATTGATGTTTAATGTTAATAATGGCCCATATTACATGTATATGTTTGAAGCAGTTGTTAATTTTGGTCCTGATTTTCCGCCAACAATGCATGAATTGAGAACTTGGATATTCAAAGCTGAGGTTGTTACAATCAATAAGATTTTTTAGGAGCTCAATTATGTCAGACAGTTGGACATATGAAAAAAGTAGAGCTTTGATTAGTTTTCTTATGAACAGTCCAACTGAGAATTTTTTTCTTAAATTTGTGGATGTTTCTAATGTTATAAATAGTTATGAGTTCGTATTCACTTATTTGGATGACGTGATTGTCAAAGTGGGAGAAAAATGTGGTGCAAATTATAACAGATAATGATTCACACTATGTGAATGCAGGTAAAACGATAATAGAGTAAAGACAACATATGTATAGGACAGCATGTGCAGCACATTGTATTAACATAATATTAGAAGATATTGAAAAGTTGAATATTCACGAGAGCGCACTTGCAAAAGCAAAACAAGTTATTAAATTCATTTTTGGGCGCACATGGGTTCTTGATTTAATGAGATTTTTTGCAAAGGAGAGGGAATTTGTTTGTCTAGTCATCACACGGTTTGCTACGACATATTTGATCCTTCAAAGCATTTACAAGTAGAAGTAACCACTTCAGGCAATGTTTTCCTCAGAACCTCAGTTTTCTAGTCAATCAGCAAAGAAAATAGAAGGTATAAAAGCTCAAGTTGTTTTTTTATTTAATCCACATTTTTGGGTTCATCTTGCTTATTGTATAAAAAATGTTGTGTCTCTTGTAAATGTTCTAAGAGAGGTTAACTGAGAAGAAAAGTCAGTCATGGGTTATACTTATAAGTTAATGGATTCAGTAAAATAAAAAAAATGCTTTTAATTGTGGGTATAATGAAAGTAAATATAGATCTATTTGAAGGAAAATTGATGCAAGATGGGAAATCCAACTTCATAAACCACTACATGCAGTTTGTATGGAAAGAATGGTGGATTATGAAGATCATCTTAGAGCTGATATTCAACTAGACTTATATTTGTAACTTACGAGGAGACTTTGAGAGTAAAGTTATTATGAACTCAAGAAAGTTGAGATCTCCTATTGATATGTGGATGAGATTTGGTGGAAAAATACTTGAGTTAACGGATTTTGTTATTTGAGTTCTTAGCCTAACTTGCAGTTCATCAGATTATGAAAAAAATTGGAGCACTTTTGAATTAGTAATAATTTTTATTTTTTAAATTTAAAATTGTTATTAATTTCTTTTATAATTATCTCTTAATAATAATATTTTTTATCTTAGATTCTTAATAAGAATAGGAACAGGTTGGAGCACAAAAGTTTGAATTCTCTAGTATATGTAAGATATAATATTAGATTGGGGAGAAAAAATATAAGAAGAAAATAAAACTTTGATTCAATATTGATAAATGACATAGACTCTGCTGATGGGTGGATTGTTGAAAAAGAGGATCCAGTGTTTCCACATGAACCTTCTTGGATGAGTGAAGACAAAAAAATATTTGATATTAATGTAATAAGAAATGTTGCAACAAAAATGCAAATGAAGAATCATAAAATATTACACAATGAAGAAATGATATTTTTATAACATATTCACACGAGAAAAGGAAAATAAATGAAAGAACAAATAAGTTTCATATTTACATTTAATTGTTCATCACATAAATATGCATTATAAATTTTTTATAGAAAAAAGATCCTAAATATTCACGAATGTCATTTTTTGTGTTTATAATTTAGGCAACAATGATATGTAGAAACAAACTATGAATGCACCTGAGATTGAACATGATGATGATTTCAATGAAGTTGAACAATGAATGCAGAGAATACAAAGTACCAAGTTATAATTTGGGCACAACTATTGGCGAAAACGATAAAGATTTTGTTGATGAATTTGAAGAATGAATAATCTTCAAGGATTGAGATCAAATGACTATAAATTTATTGTTTGACTCAAACACGTTTACTTATTTGTATATGTTTCTACTTTTTGTAATGGTTTTTTGCTAATGTATTGAAGATTATAATCCTAGAAGACTTGTTTTGTTTGTATTTAATTTTTTTATTATGCACAAATAGTTTACTTTTTCTCTTAATTTTTACATTCTTTTTTTTTATACTATATGGCTTACGCCTAACGCCTTGAGGCTTACACGCCCTATAACAACTAAAATGCTCTGCTCAACACCCATGCCTTTTAAAACATTGGTTCTTCGTATGTAAATTTTCTTAATTTAAATGTTAGTTGTTTTGAAAGTGTGATATAGTAGCAAAGATAGTTATATATAGAAAAAAATTAAGGGTTGTGTGGGATTGTTTTTTTTTTAAATTAAAAATAGAAAACAAATATAAAAACTGTGTTGCTTGTCTGTTTGTTATTATTATTATTTTTTTTTTTGGGAAAACACATGTTTTTAAAATACTAAAAACAAAAAAAATATATGTTTTTAGCTTTTTTTAAAACACCAAAAGAACCATTCGTCTACCCCGTCGCCACTTCAGTTGCGGCCCCCACCAGCCTCTGCTAGCGGTAGACCCCCACCACCTCCCGAGAGTTGTCGCTCGCCCCTGACACTGCCTGCTGCCGCCTGTCGTTGACCCCTGTCGCCGACCCTCGCCAACCACCCCCGCCTGTCGCCGGCCCTTGTCAGCCGCAGTCGCCGCCCGCCCGCTCACACATAATGCTTTGTGTTGGGTGGAGAAAGGAAAATATTGTTTACGCCACGAATGACAGAGTTTAATATTGGAGTACACGTGGACTCAATCATTTTATAAAAAATATATTTAAAAAAAAAAAAAATACTCAACCAAAAATGCTTTATATTTTTTATTTTTAGAAACATATAAATCTTAACAGTACCAAACCCATTTTCTAAAAACATAAAACAGAAAATAAAAGAAAAACAAAACAAACTAACAACAAAAACAAAAATAGATAATAAAAAGTGATCTCAAACATACCTTAAGATACAATAATAGGGGACTGAAAATCAAATCTTGTTTCAGGCAAACTGAATCAGGGTCAGTCATAATAATGGCAATGGAGTATAAATGAGATTGGAAAATAAAAATCCGTTCTTTTATTCTTTTTAAATTAACCATAAATACATAGTTGCTTAGGCCATCAAGCGGGCATAATCACACTTATTAGTGTGGAGCCCGGTCCGATCGTTTCTCGGTCCCGAGTCCCTGCGCCGATCGCGAAACTCTTGCTCCTCTGTCGCGAATCGTCGCGACATCTTAAGCAACCCAGCTGTTATGCGAACCGCTCCCGCCTTCGCTCGCGCCTCCCGCCTCCATTTGTGTCTCCCGCCTTTCCTTAGCCCGAAAGCATCGCTTCACCTCCTTTTATTGTCAAAAGGAGCGGCCTCTTGTAGTTTAGTAGTTATGGCCCTTTTTGGTGTTCTCCTTCGAGTTTCCTCGGGATAGAGAAAGAGAAGTACAAGCAGTTCCTTGCGGCAAAAGGAAGGAAAGAGAAAGAGAAGATTTTTCTCCCTTGGCTTCTTCTTGGTGGCTTGTGGCAGAAGAGAAATTAGGTTTATTTCTCTTGTAAGTTTATCTTCTTCGGTGTATCTCGGTGTAGAGTTTCTTTGGTGTATCTCAGTGTAGAGAGAGAAGAACGGAGAGAGAAGAAGAGAGAGCAATGAAGTGAGAGATTATTCTTGTAAGTCGAGACGATCTACTGGTGTAAATTCCCCCAAGTAGTAAAATCCACTACAACTCCTTGGACGTAGACAATTTGTCGATCAATGTAAATCTGTGTGTTCCGCTGTGTTATTGTTTTCTGGTGTGGATTTTCTCGTTCTATTTTTTGCTTCGTCGATAGTTCTCCTGTTTGATTTATATATATACCACAATAACTGGTATATCTAGATCCTGCAATAACTGGTATCAGAGCTTTATTCCTGATCTGAGGAAGAATGATGGTTGCAGATGAAGTAAAGGTTTCAAGAATTGAGAAATTTGATGACACAAATTTTGGTTATTGAATGATGCAGATAAAGGACTACCTCTAAAGGAAGAAAGTTCATCTTCCGTCAAGTTTTGGGGGTTATTCAATTGACCCTATCGAGGTCCGTAGCACACAATGTCGTCAAAGGAAGGACGACTGCAAATCTTATGACAATTTTATATGGTATGTATGAAAAGTCATTAGTAAATAACAATGTGTACTTGATGAAGAAGTTATTTAACTTGAAAATGACGGAAGGTGTTTCTGTTGTTCAACACCTGAATGATTTCAATACTATCACAAATCACTATATACTATCACAAATCAATTGTCGTCTGTTGAAATTGATTTTAATGATGAGATACGTGTGCTGATATTGTTGGCATCGTTGCCTAATAGTTGGGAAATCATGAGGATGATAGTTAACAATTCTGCAGGTAAATCTAAACTGAAATGTGATGATATTCGTGATTTGATTTTGGTTGATGAGGTGTGCAAAAAAGATTCTGACGATATCTCAGGTTTGAGTTCGATACTGAATGTTGATTTCAGGGGGAGATCACAAGACAATAACTCAAATAGAGGGAGATCAAGATCAAAATCAAAATATGGTCAGCAGACAACCTGCTGGAATTGTGACAAGACTGGCCACATAAAGAGGAACTGCAAGAATTTCAAGAAAATAAAGAATGATAGCGCAAATGTGTTATATGAAAAAGTATAATATGCACTATTGCTGACAGTTCATAGTTCTGTTGATGATGAAAGTGAAGAGGAGAGTGGGTCCGGGGCACCCATTCCTATTGTTCTACAGACAGATGGTGGAGAACCACAGAGCTATGAAGAAATCTTGTAAGATGAAATTTCGAGCAAGTGGGCACCAGAGTAGAAGACATTACACAACAAGTGGGTGTACCAGGTGAAAACTGAGCATGACGGCAGTAAAAAGTACAAGACATGACTTATTGAAAAAGACTTTCAGCAGAGGCATGAAATTGTCAATGCAGTGAGAGTTGTAAGCAGAGACAAGAGTAATCCAGGAAATAACTTGGAGGTGCAAAGCTATGTTGACCCTGCTGATATGTTAACCGAGAGTGTTACTCTTGAGAAATTGAAGTTGTGCGCAACTTCAGTTGGTCTTCTGGAGTGAAGGCAGAAGCTTTGAGTTGCAGAGGTGGAGAATTCATGTTTGAAGAAAAAAGACGACACCGCTAATGGAGGATATCAGTTTGAGGAAGAAGAAGTTGTAGCAGGTGTACCGGTCTCCAAGTGGGAAATTTGTTAGTGTGGAGCCCTGTCCGATCGCTTCTCAGTCCCGCCTCGCTGCGCCGATCGCGAAACTCCCGCTCCTCTGTCGCGAATCGTCGCAACATCTCCCGCGACCCTGCTGTTACACGAACTGCTCCCGCCTTCGCTCGCGTCTCCAGCCTCCGTTTGTGTCTCCCGCCTTTCTTTAGCCTGGAAGCATCTCTTCTTCTCCTTTTATCGTGAAAAGGAGCGGCCTCCTGTAGTTTAGTAGTTACGGTCCTTTTTGGTGTTCTCCTTCGGGTTTCCTCGGGATAGAGGAAGAGAAGTGCAAGCAAGAAAGAAGAATAAGAAGATTGTTCTCTCTTGGCTTCTTCTTGGTGGCTTGTGGCAGAAGAGAAATTGAGTTTATTTCTCTGGTAAGTTTATCTTCTTCGGTGTATCCTTCGGTGTAGTCTTCTTCGGTGTATCTCGGTGCAGAGTTTCTTCGGTGTATCTCGATGTAGAGAGAGAAAAACAGAGAGAGAAGAAGAGAGAGCAATGAAGTGAAAGATTTCTCTTGTAAGTCGAGGTGATCGACTGGTGTAAATTTCTCAAGTAGTAATTCATGTAGTAAAATCCTATGCAACTCCGTGGACGTAGGCAATTTGCCGAATCACTTAAATCTGTGTGTTCAGCTGTGTTACTTTTTTCTGGTGTGAATTTTCTCGTTTTATTTTTTGCTTCGTCGATCTTTCTCCTGTTTGATTTATATATATACCACTACAACTGATATATCTAAATTCCGCAACAAC
>NW_018164549.1:2695067-2713328 GCF_001263595.1 Phalaenopsis equestris | reverse complement strand
TTTCCCTACCTGATATGGGTTACTATTGGCTAACATAATTGCATTACCCTAAATCCTAATATCACAATCCTATATTTATTTAATATTCGTATTTCGACTTTTTTGGGGCTAAATGTAGACTACAACCGTCCAACTGATGCTCTATTTTATCTTTTCTCCATGAAAAATACTTGAATGCCACTAAATGTTCAATCCTGCTGCAAGTGAGGTTGAGCATTCTGGACTACTGGTGAAATTGGGTGTAGTAAACGTAATGCAAAGTAAATATAAAACAGGTCAAAATATTGGGATCATTTGACCGTTGTTAATGTAGCAGAGGGCGTGCAAAAAGCAAATGTGTTATTGATTTTTTCTGTAGGTTTTCAAAAACTTATTTATCATGTATATAAAACTACAATGCATCCAGTCAGGAGAGAAATGAACCAGTGGAAGTTGAAGTTGAATGTTAGGCTGCCTGAGGATGTGTGGGAGGGTACAGGAGAGACGTTATGAAGTTCAGAATCCTATTTATTGAATATGGAGACGATGAGTGGCCTTAGATGACATATAAGTCTGCTGAGGCTTAAAAAGTTGGGAAATTTACATACATAACTTACAATTCTTATGTATTTACATACCTAACGCCCAATATTTGATATTTACACGTGGAACAACTCAGTGCCATAAACCTATGCATGAAAACGTGTATTTCACTTTTAAAATGATAGTGATTTTGAAGATTGAAGAAGCATGTATGTAAATATGAATGTTTCGGTGTTAGATAGGTAAATTCGTGAGAATTGTGTCCTATGTATGTAAACGCCCCTAAAAAGTTTTGTCAACTTTTATTCCGACAAAACCTTTTAGGTGTTGGATAGGCAAGAACTATATTAGTGGCAAGATTACATATCTGTTTTCTACTATTATGTTTATGCTCAAATCTATATTTTTAACAGCAACTTTAGTTTTATCGATTCTTGCAGCTTTTTTAAGTATCTTCATATTTTATCTTAGAAAAGGATACAAAATGATCCCTCTAGTATCTGTGAGAGGCCATTTTAATCTCCTACCCTATGAAATTGTTCGATTTAGTCCCAAACTCTTTAAATACTGTCCAAAATATTACTGATATACAAAGTATTACTAAGGAGTGAAAGGTTTTATACGTGATTGTGTGTTTGGAAACTCGTGATGATAGAGAGTTTAACATTTTAGTATTGTACTAAGATTTAGTACACAGATAAAAAAAGATGATGAGAAACACTAGTTTTTACATGAAAATTTTGAAAACTAAAAAAACTGCAGGCATAACCCTATTAAAAGAACTCAACTAGTGTGTCATAAGTTGTAAATAATGTCATTCACTGGAAATTAGGGAAGGCGTTGATACATTGCAATATATATGAACTCGGACGATGGATTCAATGTTGGAATTGGAGGATCTTTAAGCCGTTTTCGAGAGATTGATTGTTGTTTGTTTAGCCAGGAGAGGAGACTTAAGAGGAATTTCGGTTTAAATCAGTGTTTATGTCAAATATTTGATTTGATCTCGAAGGCATACATCAATCTTATTAAGGATGAAGTTCATTGAAGTTGTGGCAATGATAGGCAACGAAGTTTGTGGGAGTCAGTATTGGTGTCAGTAGGATACCTCTGTCTTATAGATGATGGTGTTAACAACACATATTAGTCTTATAGGCTATAGCATGTGTTGTCGACAACTTTGGACTATAAAGTCGTCATATGCTAGTAGCTGGGGTTGTTGTTTGAGAGATTATAGCTGTGCAACAATTGATTGAACGATAGTGATTAAGCGACAATGATTACTCGATGACAATTTCTGATAGTGATCGTCAACATCGAATGTCGAGTGTATCTTTATAGTTCTTTTGATATGCATGTTCTCTAAATTTCACGTCAAAGTTCAAGCTTCGAGCTCCCCGCCATGTGGAGAATGGGACCCAATTATAATTATAGTTCGAATGCAATGGAGAACTGCTAAGGGCTCGTCTGACGAAGCTTTATCTTTCAGAAAAAATTGTTTAAAAGCAACGGCCTAAAAAATTCCATTTGAAAGTATCTTCGGTAAAACAAGATGGTTCTTTGAATATGGCGACAAATGAGCAGGGTAGAAGCAAGAAAATTGCAGTTACAGACGAGAGAATGCGGAACATAGGTCTGAAAGTCGCTGCGTCATCGCATTCAGAATCTGGCCGAAGCCGACGTTGCGGTGAAAAAAAGTTCGGCGAAGGTGCTGATCCAAATGAGAGTTATTTTTTTTTTTTCTCCTCATGCACACCATGACACCACAAAGAAGTTGAGACGCTTGGTCAAAGCTTGCAGGGAGCTGCTGTGCATTCTGTCCTGTCTATTGGAAGAACCTATTTTTGTAATTTCATCTCTTGCTAGTATGAGAAATTAAATAATGATGTTTGCACATATCACTTTAGTATTTACATATCTAATAGCTAAAATTTTGATATTTACACATATCATTTTGATGTCATAAATTTATAAATGAAAATTTATATTTCACATTAAAAATTAATAATTATGATATTTTTATTGTGATGTTAAAGTTTTGAGGATTATATATATATATATATATGGGGCATTTACATACATACCACCTAATCTATGGGGCATTTCATGAAAATTCCTAATTGTTTAATTAAGAAAATTGAGAGTTGTTTTAATAAATTTCTTTGGGCCGGTAAAGATTCTAAACTCATTGGATGAGTTGGAAGAAAATGTGCAAACAAATTCATAATGGAGGTTTGGGATTTAGAAGCATTACAGATTCTATGCATATCAGCTACATGAAGCTTTGGTTTCATTTTCGTAAAGGTAATTCTATTTGGTCCAATTTATTGAGGATTAAATACTGTGGTAACTCTCATCCCCTTTCTATTATTTCTAATTCTAATTATTCTTTTATTTGGAAAGAAATACTTAAAGTTGCTCGTATTACTGAAGATTTTATTTGTTGGGATGTTGGTGAAAGAAATTGTAGTTTTTGGTATGATTGGTGGATAGGAGATGATCCTTTGGGCTAATTCGAATTCGTGTCCTTGCGATATTAATTTTTCTATTAATAACTGTTGGAATAATGGTCATTGCGAATTTTTTGAACTTTGTAGTTTAGTTTTGAAGGATCAAACAATTCTTATCGAAAAAATTCCTATTACAAATGATGTTGGCAATATCAATATTAAAGGTAATTATGGAGTTTCTATTTCTAAAACTTTTGTTAGATCCTTACCTTATTCCAATGGTTTTGTTTTATCTTGGGCCTTCTTTTATTAAGTCTTCTCAGTAATTTTTCATTTGGAGGCTTTTTCATCATATCTTACCTACTAATGATATTCTTAAATTAAAAGGTTTACGTCTTCTTTCTCGATGTTTTCTTTGTAAACATGATGAAGATAATTTGGAGCATATTTTTATTTCTTGCACCTATGCTAAGGAGGTTTGGAATACTGTTTTCACTTTTTGTGATATGTCGATAAATGATGTCACTCATTTTTTCATCAATGGTTTTTTAACTTTTGGAGATATGTTGATGAGATTATTTTTTTTTTACCTCTATTCCTATTATTGTTTATTGGTACCTTTGATTTGTTAGGAATAAATCTAAACATAATTACAATTTCATTACTACTCATTCTTGCTTTATCTTCATTACTAATTTTATTTATAATATACTTCGTTTTGGTATTTTTAAAAAACATTTGGGTTTGAAATTACGAAACATCTTTGCTAGATGTAATATAGATATTCCTTCTTATTGTAAGCTTATTACTAATTTAATTCGCTGGAATAAACCTTTGCGTGACTTTCTTAAAAGTAATATTGATGGAAGTTAGAATGATTTTTTTGCTGGAATTGGAGTGTGTCCAAATTTTGAAGGAAAATGTATTTTCTGGTTTTCTGCTCCTACTATTGTTGTATCTCCTATTTGTTCTGAAGCTAAAACCGTTATAATTGCATTAACTTTAGTTGTTATTTGCGGTTGGCATTTGATTGATATTAAGAAGGATTCTTTGAAACTTTGGAACTATTGTACTAAGAAGAAAACGTATCATTGGAGTCTTATTATTCAAATGAAAAAAATATTTGCTCCTTAAGATTGTGCAGGTTAATTAGCTATATACATATTGAGAAAGAAACCAATGAGCAAATTGGGCTGCTAAGCGTGGATTAGAGAAACAAGACTTCATATTTTCGGTTCGAATACCTTATGAGCTTTTTATTCTTATTCATGGTGATTATTTAGAAACTCCTTATATTCGTGTGATAGTATTTTTTAGATTTTTTTGCGTGACTTGTACTTAGTGACTGACAGTTTCTTAAGTTGTATTTCTTTGCTTGAGTTGGGTGGTTGGTATGTAGTGAAACTGTCGGTCACAAACCATGTAACCCTTTTTTTATTGGAATAAAATTTTCTACGAGATTCTTTAAAAATAAAAAAATTTACATATCTAATATTTAAACTTTTTTTTTTTAACTTTTACCACTCAATCCATTCATATGATCATATCACATCAAAAATATCACACTATTTACTTAAAAAAAAATGAAATATATTTTTCATACATACCTAAGCTGGTATGTACATATAATTAATGTAATAGTTTTATATAAATTATACTAATATAAATGGATTGTATAGCAATAAATTAAAATGATTATGATAATAAACATAATAAACTGTTTTGACTTATTAATTTTAATATATAAAAACAACAATAAATAAATAAAATGTCAGGTTGAAAGATTCTCCATAAAGCGAAAAAAATTTGCGTACGTCGTGCGATAGCCACTAGGAGTATGCCACTTATTTTGCGGCGGTCCCACAACATTTAAATAACCGCGTGTGACCCGTCGACCCAGCCCGTGATGTAACACGCCTGTAACCTCTTATGTACCCTTTCAGTACCTTTCGCCATAATCTCCTATGTAACGCGCTTGTAACCTTCTATGTACTCTAGGTGTACCCTTCCCGCTATACCGCGCTTTATAACGTAACTTTAACTTCCGTATAACATCGTCGCCGCGGAAGGAGAGTTATACCATTCCTGTAACTCGATTATAACCGCGGTATAACAGAATATGAAGCCGGTATAGCGGAACCGCGCTTGTAACCCTCATAGATTAGAGATTATACCCTTCGTGTAACTGCCTTGTAACGAACGATTAAGTTCGTTCAATTGAAACCGCGCGTGTACCCTGAGCGTAAATACAATGTACATGATTTAAAATTGGAGCGCGCGAATCATGCTATTTAAGCAGCAAGGTTTACTGTTTTATTGTTCTCTGGTCATTTTCTTCTGCAACGGCAACTTCCAGTAGCTGGACCTGTTGAACTTGAAGATGGAGTACGAGTACAGAGACTGTCATTTTTTGTATGACGCAGAAAGACAAGATGAGAGTTATTCTGTCAGGAAAGAAGAAGTGGAACTTAAAATGGAGGTTTGTTTGGAGATGTTTTATTATTATATTTAGTTAGGGTTTTCTTTAATGTTATTTGTTGTTAGGGTTTTCTTATTTTTAGGATGTATCCGTATTTTTGAAGGTGTATGTATGTTGAGTTATGTTTGTAGAGTTGAATGGTGTTAGGTTTAATAGAAACAGTGAATTAAATGACTTTTTTGAGGCGCATGTTTGTAGAGGTGTATGGTTTTAGGTTTATTTTTTTTTTAGTTGTCATTATCAAGTTTAGGGTTGTTTTTTGAGCTGTCTATTGAGCCTAACATTTTATTCTCTTGTGTGCAGTTTGATGAGAGCAAAGCTAGTTTTACCGAGCAAGCAACAAACATATTACTCCAAACGATGGTCCACAATGAGAAAGATGCTTATGGAGTATATTCTGCTTATGCTCATCATATTGGATTCAGTATTCGTAAGGAGTACGCTACGTTTTGGCCTAACTCCAGAAATATCAAGACGAAGGACTTCGTATGTGGAAAATCAGGTTTCAAGAAAGAGCTCAAGATTACAGAAACTGTTAAATATAGAAGAGTAGAAACAAGAATTAGTTGCCGTGCAATGATTCAATACAGAGTTGATGAGGAAGTCAATTGGAAAGTTAAATATAATTGAATCGCATAACCACTCATTAGCGAACTCTGTTGACAAACACTTGTTGCGTTCCAACAGAAAGATAAGTGAAGTAAATGCAAATGTGCTTAGATCCATGACACAGTCGGGGATAAGACCAAAAGACGCGTTTAACTTTCTAGCTCAAGAGGTTAGGGTGTAGAGAACCTAGAATGTACAAAGACAGATGCTTTCAATTTCATTCAAAGAGAAAAGAGATTTAGAATTGAAAATAGTGATGTCAATATTTTATTGCAGTTGTTTGCAGAGTGACGTGTTGAGGATAACATGTTTGAATGAGATTTTGAAACTGATGTGAGCAGCAGCCTGATGAGTTTTTTTTTTAGCGACGGGACATCGAGACTTGATTATGACTGTTTTGGAGATGTGATTATTTTTTATACGAGCTATAAGTTAAATAAATATAACTTATGTTGTGCTCCTATTGTTGATGTTAATCACAATTGACAGAATGTTATATTTGGAGTCGGATTCTTGTCAGAGGAGACAGCGGGATAGTTTAAATGATTTTTTAAAACTTTCATCCATATCATGAGTGATAATCATTCAATAACAATCTACACTGATCAGGATCAGACTATGACCAAAGCAATAGCAGAGATTTTGCCAAATACACGACATAGATTATGTCAATGACACACATACAAGAAACTGCCTACAAAGTTTCATTGCGGGGTGGTGAATAAGATAGTCAGTGATCTTTTTTATAAATGCTTGAGCAAATGCGAGTCCGAATAGGAATTTGATGGTCCATGGGAGGTGATGATTGAGACGTGTAATCTGCAGGACAATGTGTGACTAGATGATAAGTACAAAATTAGACATAAGTGATCTACATCTTTTAATAAAGATGTATTTGGAATGAGAATTTTATCTACACAGAGGAGTGAATCAACCAATAAGTTCACCTATAACCACTTTATATATAGGAAAGCAACAAAGTGTTTCTACAATCAAAGCCCTCGAATCACCACAATGTCATCCACCCATATCCTCAATACCTGATTTTCTAACACAGGTACAAATTTAATGCTAATTTTTTTAATTGTTTATGCTGTAATATGAAGATTTCATGTTGTCACTAATACATTGATATACACTGCAGAATTCTTTTGCTTCACAGAACAATCATTCCTACACCGCCATGATGACGGACTCCCTGAATAATACAACAATGCCTCAATGGCCAGAATATCTGTAAAAGATGCTGAAATTCAGACTTGTAATGCATAAATTCAGATTTTGGCTCCAATTCAGAACTTCTGTTTTGCAGAAATTCAGATTTGTAATCATGCAATTCACATTTTTGGCTCTAATGCAGAAATTCAGATTTGTAATCCTGTAATTCAGATTTTGGCATATCTCCTGTGTTTCATATTTATAAACTTTGCAATGCATATATCCTGTGTTGCAGAAATTCAGATTTTTGTCTTTTGTCCTGTGTTGCAGAAATTCAGAAATTCATGTGTCCCATTTGTAAACTTTGTAATGCATACATCCTGTGTTGCAGAAATTGATGTTTGCCTTTTGTCCCATTTCATATTTGCCTTTTGTCCCATTTCATCTAATTCTAATGCAGCAATTCTAATTCTAATGCAGCAATTCAGATATGCAGAAATTGATGTTATCAGATTTTTGGCTCAGATATTCTAATTCAAATTTTTCCCATAAAAATGTGCAGTTGGCTTTTTTTAAGCTAAAATGATGGTATATTTCATGTGCTGTGAAAGATTTGGGTGGTATAAAGGTAAAAAAAAAACAATAAAATTTGGCTGTTCGATATCTAAATGCGTTTGAATTAGTTGGTATGTAGGTAAATGCTTGTGTCAATTGCTGTTACAACATCAATCAAATGCTCAATCCAACAAATGCCAAATTACAATAACACACTCAAATGCTCAATCCAACAAATCCAACAAATGCCAAATTACAGTAACCCAGAAAGGATCATACAGGATTTAATAAGGAGGGGAGGTAGATCCCCGAAACTAAGAGCCAAACTACAATAACACACTCATAGAGGTTCCACCTCCCACAGTACAAAATCCCCACAAAAAAAGACTCCAAAATTACATACAAGAATGTCCAAAACTAATGAAACAACTAACAGTAATCCGTCTAAGGTGGGAGATGAGCAGCACTGCAAAACATGATGAAGAAGAACACCACCGAAAACAAGGTGAAGGAAGAGTACCACCAAAAAATTATACTGAATCTCGCATCTTTAAAAGCAACATCGCAACATCGCAAAACAACACTTGCAACTTAAAATAAATCAAATAACGATTTTGCATCTCAAATCAGCATCTCAAAACACAAAGATCAAATCAACACTTGCATCTCAAATCAACATCTTAAAATAAGTATTTTTAACTTGAGTACCTGGATCTGTTATATTAAGAAAGAAAACCAAGATCATTCTTTAAGAATTATATTCCGGACAAAGTGAATTTACATGAACATATATTATTGACAAAGCATCTTTAACTTTAGCACATGGATCTGCAATATTAAGAAAGCAAAGCAAGATAATTCCTTAAGAACTTTAGCTCAAAATGATGATTTTTTTTTCTTTGCAAAAGTTTATTTGAAGACTCCCTTGGTGAATAGTTACTAGCTGGCGGGGCATTATTCCACTATGCAGTTAACCCTCTATTTGACATGTTTATCAGGAGTGCAACTTCGTCTGAATAAAATTTTAGTTTTTTTCCTCCGAAGTTGAATGTCATTTGATCAATATTCCAATAATTTATTATGTGCATAATTTATTATGTGCATTGTCATTATGTGCATTGTCAGAATATGATCTTGAGGGTGCGGAAGGAGTTCAAAAAACTGAGCTAAACTCATGGTTTCCAATTTATTCCATGTTTCCTCGTCCACTAATGTTCGAACCTTATCGAGGACTTCTCGTACTGCAGATGGATGACACCTACAGTTCATTGATTTTGCGCTAAAAAACCTACAATAATACAACATAATAGTTTAAGATCTAATTAAAATCCAAATGATGATAAAAGGGTGAATTTAAAAATAAAACATAACAACAAAACCAAGTTTTACGGATTAGAAATCAAAACCTAAAAATACATAGATTCAATCTCCTTCTTCTTCTTTGAGTCCTTCTCCTTACGACTACTCTTGACCATTTGCGGTGCCTCTTCACATTCGAGTTTCTCAGCCTCTCCCAAATCAGCTACATTGGCCTCTTCCAAATTCGTCTTCGTAATCTCGGCGATGTCCTCTTTCATTTTAATGTCCCTTCACAGAAGCAATCCAAACTCTAGTGCTCTAACCTTCAAAAGGAAGACGACGAAGATAATCCTAGCAAGCGCGAATGCCTGTTTTTCGAAAATGAAAAGTTATTGTCTGGCTTCTAACTTTTACCAAGGTTATAAACCACTATTTTTGGAGGTTATACAAATGTTACAATTCGTAATTAGGGGGTTACAAAGGATTATAACCACTATTTTGCGGTGACGGGATTAATATTCTGTTACATCGAGATTACAATGAAGTTACACAAATGATATACCACTCGTACCACGGCTACGAGGTTATATGGAAGGTGCAGTAAGGTTATAAACGCGGTATCACGGTCTGAGTGGGAAAAGCTACACGTCGAGTACAGCGAGGTTACAAGAGCGTTAATGCAGGCTGACCACAGGATTTAAAAGAAGGGTACATCGAAGTTACATAGGAAATTACAAGAGCGTTACATCGCAGGCCGGGTCGGCGGGTCACGCGCGACAATTTCTATTTCTTTTATTATTTAAATGTCGTGGGACTGCTATAAAATACGTGGCACACTACTACAGGCTATCGCACGCAGCGCTATGTCTATCTTCCGTACGCAATGTTTTTCCCCATAAAGCCTTTCCTATGTATATGTGTGTGTGTGTGTGACATTTACATGCATTTCACCCAATCCTTATGTATTTACATATCTAACATTTACACTTTATTTTCTACCTATACCCCCAAATTTTTCATATCACATCCAAAATATCATACTTTTTAACTTTAAAAAGCAATGAAATATATTTTTTTCATGGTAGTACGTAAAAATTGAAATTTACGTACTATATTTGTAAATACATAGGAATTGAGGGGTACTGTTATAAATCCTCTTAACTAGTATACATCGTCCTGCTCTTCACGCCGGCGACCCTAAACCCTGATCATATCAACTCGCCGCCGATGTCCGTCACCGGAATACGCCATCTTACAAACCAACTCCGGTTTCTGCCTCGGAGAGCACATCTCCGAAACCAGCGGACATCCCTCCAAGCAATTATCCCCAAATCTCCCCTCCATTTCTCCCGCCAAAAACTGTTCCGGAACCCTACCTTCCAGAAAATTTCCGGCTAGAAATAGCCGCCGGAACGCCGCGCCTTTCTTCTCTTCATGGTATTGCCACGGTATTTCTCCCTTCAGCTGGTTATAACTCACCGTGACCGCCACCAGCGATGGATACCCCGCTAGCTCCGGAGCCAGTTGTCCCCCGATCCGATTAAACCCTAGGTCCACCGCAACGAGATTCTGTCCGCCATTATCGCCGACGGCGACCGGCCACACCTCCCATTTCTCGAAGCTGTTGTTCGCCAGATTCACTTGCTGGATCTTAGGGAGTTTCAGAAGCCAGCCCTCTACATGCCCGCTGAGTCGATTTCCGGCGAGATCGGCGACTTCCAGTATCCGCAGTGGCGCGAACGCCGATCGGTTTAGAAATCCCGATAGAGAATTCCCTCTAAGAGCTAGGGTTACCAGATTTGGTGGGAGAGAAGAAGGGATCGGGCCGATGAGGCGATTGTAGCTGAAATCGAGGATAGCGAGAGCAGAGAGAGTGGAAACAGAGGCGGGGATGTAGCCGGAGAAGGAGTTGCGGGAGAGTTCTAGCGTTTGCAGGTACGAAAGATTTGATAGAAGAGAGAAAGGGATCGTGCCTGTGAAGTAGTTAGAGGTGAGGATGAGGGATTGGAGTTTGGAGAGGGAGGAGAAAGAAGAAGGGATTGAGCCGTGGAAGAAATTGCTGGATAGGTCTAGTGTTTGGAGGTGGGAGAGATTGGATATGACAGGGGGAAGATAGCCGGAGTATCCGGCGGGATCGAGGGCGATTGCCGTGATTCGACCGTCGCTGGAGCAGGAGAGGCCGCACAGAGAAGTTCGGCATGGGTCTGAGAAAGCAGAGAAGTTCCATGAAGAAAGGCAGGAGAAGGGAGGAATCGAGGAGGGGATGATAGCCGATTTGAGTGCGGCTAGAGCTGCGGCGTCGGAGGGGAAGGTGATGGAGGCCGCCGGCGAGCAGAAATGGAGCAGGAGGAGCACGGCGAAGTGGAGCAAGAGGTAAGTCATCGAATCCCTGCTTTCTTTGATATCTCTCTACTCCCTCTGAATTTGGGCGGCTAGTTATTGCGGGGAATTGAAATGGTGGCGTCAGGAAGACGATGGATGTGATGTGGTCTACAAATTTCATTACTATTACTATTATCTTTTGGGTCTTAGATCCGTTTAGAATTTTCTTAAATTTACATAGGTTGTTTAAAAATGCAATTTTTTAGTTTTTTTAAATTTTGTTAAAACAAATTTAGTGGTCAAAACTCTAAAGATCAAATTTTGGCCACTAAATCTTAAAATTTTAAATTTCAACTTGCCAAAATCTTATTTTTTTTTTTTTAAATAGTTAGTGATCAATCAATTATATTAAAGGTTTAGGCGGGTTTTAGAGGGTTTAAATGTAAAATTTTGAGTTTGGATGATCAATTCTTTTTATTTAAAGATTTTGAGGGTTTTTATGTAAAGACTCTTATTAATGTTGTTATTATATTGGACTCACAGCCCTAAGAAAAAATTCAAAGAGAAAGGGAGGGGAGAGAAAGTTTAATAATTGTTTATAAGTGTGGCATTTAGTAACAGCTCATCAAGGTTTAATTTTTAGCTATGGATGGGGGTAGTTAGCATTATTCATTAATTAATTAAATAGAGAAGATTTTCTAATAAAGGTTCAAGCTACACTAATCATGAATTTACCTATAGGACCTCAACAAATTTTAGCTGACATTTTAGAACTACACATGGATATCAATGAAATTCATTAAATATAAACTATATTAAGTTATTTAATAACTTGTGATTCATAATCTTGAAGGTGTTGCATTTAATTTCTACCTTTTATAAATTTATGTGATGAGAATTATTTTTTACATTTAGATTTGTTAGATCTATTAAAGTGTAGTAGTTGCGGAAAAGCTATTGTTCGAGCTTTGAACTATATATATACATTTGTTATTTTCATATTAATTTTCAAAAATCTTATTTCATGCGCAATAATTTTACGATCATCTTTAAAAAAAAAAATAATGATGCAAGCGACCTTTTAGTATGTAGATCTTTCTATCTTGGACGTCTTTGAAGTGTATGCACTGTGCTCTCACTTATAAGGCAATTTGCTTTAAAATTTATTTATTATAGCATTAGTCTATCTTGAATATCACATATTTATGCAACTCCACTATGGATATTAACACATGAACGCCCATAGATTAGTCTAGATATAAAACTGACAACTAAGTCAACAAGAACTATAAACATCTCGCTTTGTTATAATGGTGATAAGAATGAAGAGACGTTTCTTGTTGTGATGAATAAGTATAAAATTTATATGCATCCATTATCACTAGTGTCATTATGATTCAATATGAAACTTGAAGGATGATGAGACTCAATTTTTCAGTCATATTGACCATAGGTCCAAAAGCTCTCAATCAATTATTATTTTGGTTTGTCACAAATATTGGTGATGATATCATTCCTTGTAGCTCATGTACATTCCCTAATGAGATACGTAAGATGTTATCTTTACTCCATTTGACATTCTCTAGAACTTTTTACTCTTTCTTCTCTTATGCTCGAATTCGTTCTTTGGCTTGAGCATCACAATGTCATCGTTAGAAACATTAGGATAGCTCATCATGTTCTGGGTTTTGTTTAGAAGATATTCAACCAAATCTCAAATTCAGTTTCAACACACAATAATTGTTGGGAATGATGAAAGGCTAGTTATGTTATTTTGATCAAATTATTGTTAGACCAATAGCTTCATAATTGTATATTTACTGGTTATGTCAACCTTATTGGTGATGGTATGTATTTTATGAAAAGCTCATGCATGACTCATTTCTATAGGCTAAACAAATAGTTCCCATAAAATAGAATAACGATGCTTCTCAAATTTCTTATTGATAATAGAATATATCCAAGGAATGAACTCGTCCATAACCAGAGCAAGAAGACGAACTCAATCAATCGAGTTCATGGGAGACTCGCTAACCAAGCTTGAGACAGACTTCTCAATAAGATTGAGATAGACTCGCCATACCGTATTTAGGATGGACTCGCCTGTTGGGTCCAAAGATGGGTCTCCTAGTTGGGTTTGAGGTTTCAATCGGACTAACAAGACAAAGCCACATGCACTCGTCCACACATCAAATCAAATTCACACTGTCATCCATACATCTGACAGAGATAATATTTTCTCCAGCAGAACAAAAAAAACAATACCAATGTCACTCTTAATAGAATATGACTAAGGAGCGGCGCCATTCAACGTGCATTTTCGATTCGATTCCTTGAAAACTATATTGTAAAATGAAAATCAGTGAAGCCATTTTGAAAGAACTTATTTTTTTAAAATTTCATGAGACAAATATTACGAGTTAAAAAATTTACCATATTTTCATTAAGATCAAATCAAATATCAAAAGTTATTTTTCAAAAAAAATTACATGCCGCTATAAGTAAAAGGAGATAATTGCATTATGTTTTGTGTTATGAAATGCTTTTGCTGTTTTTCGTAAGCATGGGCTTTCATTGCCGTTATCATTGAATTGAAGGGCTTACAATAGATTTTATTTGACATATAATTGAAATATAGATGTACAGGTATAAGTTCTGGCTTTAATATATCACGTCATTTTCATCAGTTAGGCGGGGAGGCCAATTTCTTTTTGCATATTCAACAAGTATTTTGGAGGAAATTTAATGGGCAAGAGGACAAAAACACAGTGACAGATGGTCAAGCGAAAGATATCTTAAACAGGTCAGCATGACACCTATCTGGTCCAGTTGACCAGCTGCAACTCAAGAGAAGACTATGGGCGGATCGAGCCAAGGATCACATTCTATCCGAACAAGGAGAGAAGTAGCTCCAAACCTCGCCCAGATACCATCAGATGCCTTGCAAGAGTCTCAAGACTCTTCAGGAGACCTTAAGTTCTTATCATCGGACACTCATCAAGGCTCAAGCCCTCTAGGCGGATCTCTTGCCAAAAGGGGGCGAGCTACTATTCGTTACGGTGATTTACCTTTTGTCTCATAACATAGCTCGCTCCCAACAACATGAATTTGCCGTCCCAGGCTCAACAGCCGACAATCTGACTAAAACCAATCGAATGAAGTTCAGACGATCAAACTGAGCCTAGACGACAAAAGGACCACCAAGGCCGATCGACCGCCCTAACATAACAAAGTTGACCGAATGCACAGGTCCAATCTAGAGGACTCAGACCCTCGTCAACCAAATGACAGAATAACCAGACCAAATACTATTTTATTTTCTTCATCTAAAATACCGTTTAACGCCCCCAAAAAAAAAGAGACATCCAAAAAATTTGTCACTTCATGCTGCCATGCTTTTAAACAAGGGATAATCTCTATAATAAAAGGCTAATCAGTCACCTTTAGAAAAGTGTATTCTCTCTCGCATCCTCTCTCTCTCTCTCTCTCTCTCTCTCTCTCTCTCTCTCTCTCTCTCTCTCTCTCTCTCCTTGCATTAAGTTCTATTTCTTTAAAGTGATTCATATGATAGATTCAAATTCAACAAATTTACAATGAAAAATTTTAAATATAGAATTTAAATTCTTTGCATCAAAAGACCTAAAGTCGGACGTGCTGACTTTTTAAACCCAATTTGCATAATTATAGTCCATAATGGAAAATAGGTCCAACCAAACATATTTAATAAAGTTATTTTTCTAAATTAATAGAGATTTTGAGCCCGCATTTAGTCAAATGAACTTTTTATTGCGTCCGGACACGAGACACAAATTAGCATCCGCGGTCCAATTAAAACGAATAAATTTTTTTAGTGGATCCTTCTCTAAAAAAAAGTGTATTGCGTCCGGTGTCCAAATGCAATAAAACCTTGGTCAAATACAGGTTAAATTCTGGATTTTTGTGGGGTTTCAAAAACAAATTTGCGTAGAAAAAAAAAGTGTGTGTGTGTGGCGTATCCAGGCATGTTGGTTGACATTCACGGTATAACTCCTCAAGTCGGGAGTTCAAATCCCTCTAGCACAGTTGATCTTAAGGAGGTAGTACTCAAATTGTCAGACATATTAGAGATGACTTAAGACTAGTGTAATAGTCTCTAATAATTCTTTAATATATATATAATATATATATATATATATATATATTTATTTATATATATATATATCCGATTATTGGAGCGTGAGCTGAAAGAGTGAAGAGAGCACCATGAGATATGTAAGTGTAAGATTCACATAAATAGGCATTCGTTGAAGGAGAAATTATTGTGTGCGGAGAGCGCACGTAGAGCTGCGTGCGGAGAGCACATGCAGAACTATTTATGATCGAAGAGCACACGCAGAACTACCTGTGATCGAAGAACGTACGCAGAAAAACGCAGGCAATAATTAGACCCGTTGAAGGGTGCGCCATTAAAAGCTTTTCCAATAAGATAAATGTTGTGAGCTGAGCTCTGTCGGCAAAGGAATCTCTCTCTCTCTCTCTCTCTCTCTCGTTTTCACACTTTATATTATCTCTATTATCTCATGTGATACGACAACATGTTATGCAAATATTAACTTGGAAGATTTACATACATACCATCCAATTATTACGTGTGTAAAACTAAACTTTTAACTCTTACATATATTTTACCTTTTCTTTGTATTGAACTCATATTTATCTTTGAATCATATCAAATGAAGAAAGAAAAAAAATGGAGAAAGTGATGTATTCTTTTTTTTCTAATAGAATTATTTCAAAGATAATATATTTATCATTTGTGCACTTTGTGATCACATATCTTCTCGTCCGACTTGAGATAGCATAGTGGAGAAAGCCGACTGGAAGGAGCCAACTAGAGAGGGCCGACTGGAGAGGGTCCATTGGAGAGGGCCGACTGGAGAGAGCCCACTGGAAGAGTGCCGACTGGAGAGGCCCAACTGGAGAGAAAATTTTTGCATACATAAGACGTATGCAGCGATGTGTACGTCCATGGGTTATTCAGGGGATACATGAGAGTTATATAAGGGTTATACCTCTCTGTAACCCCCATGTAACTTCTTTGTAAACTACTTGTAACCTACAAATGAGTTTCGCGTTTTTGTAGTTTCATGGGTACAAATAAGTTACACTGAGGTTACAAGTGAATTGCACGGATGTTACAGGGGGGTATAACCCGGATATAACCTCCTTGTATCCCCTGAATAACCCCTGACGTACGCAGCGCTGCGTACATCTTATGTATGCAAACATTTTCCCAACTGGAGAGTGGCAGGTGACTGAGTTCAACATGTTATCCGGATAATCTCAACCTCTTATACTATACTACAGAAGATAATTTTTACCATAGACTATGCATGAATGAAAATGTGTATTTGAACATTTAAAAGTTAAAATAGTGGTATTTTTTATGTGATATAAAAAATATGGGTGATATAAACATACAAAAATAAAAAATAGATATTAAATAAATAAATATATAGGAGTTAAGTGGTACACAACTAGTTTCCCTTATTAACTTTTACATGAATTTTGTTATCTCATGTAAATATTAGTTATTATATGAATTAGTATGAGTTATTGTTAATGACTTATCATATGATTATATGTAAATTGGTTTTTTATCTTTCACACCCAAGATGTCGCAATGGCTTTCATATCCATAAAGGACTGTCATCATATGTTGAAAGTTAACCCAATATGTCAACTCGACTTGAACCCTATGCAAAAAATTCAGGTTCAAGTTTGGCACATTAATTTTTGAGTTATGTTCAAGCCCAAAATCCTAATGTGTTTAATCTTTCGGGGCAAGTTCAAATTGATCTCATATTGAACCTGCAACTCAAAATTGACCCATTAATCCTAATTTGATTTGAACTTAACACGAAATTAATCAAAATTTGACCCCAAAAAATTTATTATGTGCTTTAAATTTATTATGCGGGTCAAGTTCAAGTCAGTAGGGTCGAAAAACAACGGGTTTGGTTTATACTTTCTAGCCCATTTGTATTAGGATTAGCTTCGAGTCAAGTCAATTTTGAGTCAGGCCCAAACTCTGCCTGTGAAAATACTCGTATTTATATTCATTCAATTGAGTTCAAACTGTCTCTTGCAACATCAAACTCCTAAGACATATAATCTCTAATCTATTCAAACAAATATGTACCATATTAATTCAAGCGACATCGATCAACATTTATCGCATGCTTCGATGCATGCCTATGATCACATGTTGAAACATTTTATTTATCTATGCATTAAAAGAAATATTTTGGTTTTCATAAATTAAAACGGTGATATTTTCTAATGTGATATGAATATATGAGTGATATAAAGGTAAAAAAATAAAATTTGGCTGGAAATGTAAATACACAAGATTTAGGTTGTATATATGTAAATGCCTCTTAAATGAAAGTCTAAATTGAAGGCAATTTGAGCCCAATTATTTTCAATTTAACAACCTTCCGCACAACATGAATGCCGAACAATCTGGGTGTGGCCCGCCGGCCCATTAAGAAAGTGGCCTGTAAAGCCCAATCATCCGTTTTGTAAGGAATTGTCTAATTGCTCAAGAGATAATTGATGAGAAGAGGTCTATCGAAATCCTTATAATTCAAATAGTAGTTTAGAACTTTTAATAATGTTCATTAATTTGAAATATATATTTTATGAATAATTCTTTTTTTTTTGAAAAAAATAAATATATAAATAAAATACTTCTAAGGTAAAATTCATGACTAATAAAGAAAAAAATGGATCTGAATGTAACATAATAGTTGTATATTTCTTCTAGTACCAAATGGTCTTGTGCTCGAAATTCACATGCATAATATATATATATATATATATATA
>NW_018164549.1:2643846-2695050 GCF_001263595.1 Phalaenopsis equestris | reverse complement strand
ATATATATATATATATATGTTTTTCGAAATTATGACTACTTCTTGGGCTAAATCTTTTAGAGATAAGTAACTCTTAACTAAAATTTGCAAGTCAAATCAAGACACAATCTCTTATTTTTATGAGTAAAGAGCCAAAATAATACCCTACATTTTAGATGAGGTCGTTTTAATCCCTGAGTTTATAGAAATGCTAAAATAGTTTCCAAACTGTTTATATTGGGGTTGGAATAGCACACATGAAGAACTATTAAAACTATTTTAACACTTCTATAAACTCTGAGATTAAAACGATCACATGTAAATAATCGATGACTATGCTGACACTTTACTTTTTTTTTTAAATTACAAATGTGTTTGTTAGTGAAATAAACATGTTTTTTAATTCCTTTAAAAGATATTAGCATATCTATTAATCTATTTTTAAGATTAATTTTTGTTGCATCATCACATATATAGTGCAAGTATTAAATACTCAAAAAATATTATTAATTGGAAAAAATAAAAGAGAGAAATTGAAAGAGACATTGCATTAAACTTTCAAATAAATTTTCAATGACAAGTTTACATGTGAAGTGCTTCTGCACAAATTTCAATAAAATCCAATAAATTAAGAGAAAAGAAGGTATGACCAATAAGAACCCACCGAGGGAAGACCAAAACTCCTATTACTAGAAGATCAAATAACTTAATTGATAAAGTGCAAATCCCTTAGATCGGGATCCAAAGTCGATCATATGTAAGTCGTTCGAGCCAATGACTAAGATATATCAAGCTAAGAGAATACATCAACCTAACTCTCGCCCTATCATGTTGAATTATAGTGATGCATCATTTGTCTGACAGCGATGCATCATTTGCTTCATTAAAAGTTTGTGTAATTCCTATTATCATATACCATACTTTCGATATTTAAAGGATATAATGATCTCATAATTGAAAGATCTTTAGGTCTGTTTGGGACAGTTTTTGTTTATTTTGTTTTACACCACCAACACAACTTCATTTGGGGAACAACTTTCTTGCTGTTTTTAAGAATTTTTTTTGTGGTGTAATTTTTTTTTTAATCTGCCTGTTAAAATACAGTAGCTGTAAGAAAGCTATTATTTAATATTTTTGAATAAATATATATTTATAATTATCACCGCATTTTTTCTAAGAAGTCGTTTTCATTACCACAACTTTATAATCATCTTTTTAAAAAGTTGTAAGAACCCCAAAACAACCCCGTAGTCTCACTTGATTTCTTTTCTCGATTCACTTGATTCAATTATAAAGATGCCAATTTCAGAGGTTGTTTAGCACTTTGATTAATGCATTGAAACTTATGATTAAATCTCAAGTGTTTGATTTATACATTTGTTCGCATTTTGGACAATTTTTTATGTCTTTTGGTTTGCCCCATATAAACGATTAGATTAACTACAAGGTTTGTTAAAATCAATAAATGGATCCTAAATTTATAATCCAAGAAGTGTATTAAGATTTATGCTAGATTTTCTAATGATATTTATTAGATTTCAGCTCAAACACAAACACGAGTTAAGTATCAAAATAGTACCTAACGATTTATATAGGGTCATTTTAATGTCGTTTTTTTATAGAAATATCAAAATAATACTCAATTTTTTTAAATTATGTCTGAAATTTGAACGTTTCTACAAACTCTGAGACTAAAATGATCTCAAACAAATACATCGAATACTGTTTTAGTACTTCACTCATATAATACATATACTCATGCTAAAAATAATGCATTTCTAAAGATTATTATTATTATTTTTTTATTTTATTAATTTCATATTTATTATTATTATTATTTATTTATTATGGTAAATATACATACTTGACATTCAATTCTTATGGATTTACATATCTTATATCTAAACTTTCATTTTTACACACAAAATAATTTTATCTATTGATAAAAAGATGAATTTGATTATGAAAAGATAATAATGAGTGCTATTTTTCATACGTTTATAATTGTGAAAGTGTAAGTATGAGAAATATAAATATGAAAATTTTGACTGCTATTTACGTAAAAAAGCCGTTTATTATTTATTTATTTATTTATTTATTTGTGGTGGACTGTGCTGGCCTTGGCATGCGCACGGTAAGAAAAGCGCGGCGGCGAATTACCAGTCAAACCAGTCATCAACTGGTTTTGCCGGTCACCCCCTCTATATTCTCCAACATTGTGCGCGCGAGTTAACAGCGAACCAGAATTGATGACCATTTAGCCATCCGAGCTGGTCTCCACGGCTCCGCTTCCTCTCTTCTACCGGCGCCTCCCTTTCCCCCGTTCATCTTGATCCTAGGTAAATTTTCTGCTCTCTGTTTGATGATCTCTTTTTATCTTCGATCATTTATTTCTTAGGATTCTTTGGAGAATTGAGCTCTAGAGTCATTAGGGTTTGGTCTAAGTGTATCTGGTGCGTTGTCTTTTTCATTTATTTTTAATGCTACCAGCTCTCGGTTGGTGAATTTTGTGCTATGGTTGCCGACTTATGAAAATGAATTTTTTATCTTTTGATTGGGTTTATGCTTAATTATGGTGAATGAGGAGCAATGTTGCCGGTGATAACAGGTCCGGGGGATTGAATTGGGGAAAGCAACTCAAATGGGAACTTCTTCTGGTGCGAATTTTGATCAGCAAGATTTGCCTAAAATGCTGCCTCCTCGTCAGCATCCTAGGTCCTTAGGGCTGCAGACATCACTGTCGTTAGCTTCATCTGATGCCTTTGGATCCCATGACATCCGAGAGCTTCAGTCGAATTCTAACCAAGCTCATGACTCCCCTTCTGATAGCACAAGCTCTAGGGAAACCTGGCCGGTTGAGACAGGTGGTGTTGATCTAAAGTCTGCTTTTAAGGAGAAGGAAGGAGAGAGTGACTTCCCTGAGCCTCAGGTGATTCATCGGGTATCCATTGCTGATAAACTCTCTCTTCGTGAAGTTGCCAGGGAGAGGGTTGAGGTTATTGCTGATAGAATGGCTGTCATGCCTGGTGAGCTTTTGGAAGAGCTTAAGGCTGAGTTGAGAGCCATACTTGAAGGAACAGGTGGATCTCATATCAGGGAGGAGTTCTCCAGACTTCAGCAGCTTCTGCAGAGTAGAGGAGACCTCACTGCTAAAACTCTTCTCGGAGCTCATAGAGTGCAGCTGGAAATTCTGGTGGCTATCAACACAGGAATTCTTGCTTTTCTGCACCCAAATGTGAGCCTTCCCCTGAGTAGACTCGCTGAGATTTTCTCATACAAAAGATGTAGGAACATTGCTTGCCAGAGTCCTATTCCCGCCGATGATTGCTCCTGTGACGTTTGCTCTCACAGAAATGGCTTTTGCAATCTCTGCATGTGTGTGGTCTGTAATAAGTTTGATTTTGAGGTCAACACGTATCGCTGGATCGGTTGCGATTTCTGCACACATTGGACTCACTCGGACTGCGCTATGAGGATTGGTCAGATTGGAATGGGAGCTTCTGCTAAGATTGGAATGGAGAATGGTGAGATGCTTTTCAGCTGCTTAGCATGTAACAGGACATCCGAGTTGTTGGGCTGGGTGAAAGACGTGTTTCAACACTGTGCTCCGGGATGGGATCGAGAGGCGTTGTTACGAGAACTTGAATTTGTCCGCGGGATTTTTCAACTCAGTGAGGATTCAAGGGGAAGGAAATTGTATAGGATGTGTGGTGAAATCATTGAAAAGATCAAGGGTGGTGCTTCGAAGTCTACGGCATGCAGGATGTTACTCCTGGTATTTCAAGGTGGTTCTTTTCGCTTTAACTTTTGCAGGCCTTTTGCTCAAAAACTTTTTAAGTCTTGGGGGATTTACATACACAACACACAATTCTAGCAATAAAATCTTTAATATCATATCAAAGATAGGATTATTACCACTTCTTAAAAGTGAAAATATACATTTTGATGCATTGGTTTAAAGCACCAAAGCGCTATGCATGTAAATATGAAAGTCTAGGTGTGAGATTTTAAAATACATATGAATTGTGTGCTAGGTATGTAAATTTCCCTCGAGCTCTGTGCATTCCTGCATGCATGCTATATGTCTCAGTGAACATTAAGCTGCAAGCACGTCACTAAAATTAGAGGGTAATCTTATATTATGCCTTGTATTTAAGTTTTATATTTCTATAGCTAATCTAGCTTTGTTTTTGAAAACTTGTTTCAATTATCTTGGCTGCTGCACATTTCGCTTATACTTAGGAAAGTAAGTGTTGAACATGAATCATATTTCTTTTGAAGCTAAATATTTTTTTAGTCAAGTGACTTGGATAATTTTAATGTTCATCTAGTTTTTTTTTTTTTTAAGATTATCTGGCCTACTTGATATTTTTTTCTTCTGATAGCTCAAAACCATGGGAGCAATGAGATCTTGCTGAGTATGGTCTCTTGACTTGTTATATTTGGAATTTGAAGGCATGTTTTCATTTAATAGTGAAGTAATAGGTATTGAAAGTCAATTAATTTATTTTCATTGAATTACTATAAAAGGATGGTTTTATAGGGTTTTTCCTTTTCTGTTTTTATATTGACTAGAATATACAAAATTGTGCCGTGAGAATCTCTCTCTCTTTTTTTGCAAGTTTTGTTTTTTTGCTTCAAAATTTAGAGACATTAATTGTACTAATGCAAGTTGTTTGTGTTTTCTAAGTGAAAATGAAAGAAAAAAGCAGATTATGTGCTTATGTGCTTCACAATGTAATTTTGCTAATAATTCATGATATTTACAAATGGCTAATGATCACATGGCAAAAACTTTTCATTTATAATATAGCTTTATAGGGAGTTATTGGGGCAGAAATCTTAGCATCTTGAAGGCTATTTCAGTTGAATTAATGCTAGTTTATCTTCATGTTTATTTTTATCCTTATATTGCTAATAACCAACTATTTATGTTTCTAGCAGATATGAGGATGATAGGATGGTTATGTGTGAAAATTATGAAGTTTAGAGTGGGAAGAATTTGTTTTCAAGAATTTTAGGAGTATTATCTATTGAGGGCAATGCTATAGAAAATGGACTTTGATCATTTGGGTTTACAAAAGATTTAGAGGGTAGGATTCAGTTATAGACCTGGAAGATAGAATTTGTTGAGAAGTTGTAGGATTTGGTCCAAGTTAAATTGGTTATAAGTTGTGAAAGAAAGCTTACGTAAAATTAAATTAACTTATATGCCCAACAAAAATAAATATCATTCTCATGAGAAAAGATTGTAGAAAACAAGCTTTGGAGATGTGGGTCTATATAAGACAGACGAGAGGATGCTATGATAGATTAGAAAGATATAATTTATGTGATAAGTATTGGAGTTAGATTAAAGGTAGCTTGATTAGTTTTTGACACATTGAATTTTTTGTTTTGTCTAAAAGATGATCACCTATACTGGAAGTACTTCATTTCGTCGAAGTAGTCTATTTTAGTCTACTATAGCTACCACATCTAAATGCAGTAAAATGGTTATGAACATTGGCGGTAAGGTAGGTCTAAAGTTTTTTCCAAAGGCTATTTTAAAATGTCGTTAGAGTGGCATTATGCTATTGAACGCCATAATATTTCCATATTAATGTGTATGAGGATGAAAATGAAATCAATGAGCATTTTTTTTAATCAAAGAGCTCAATGATGCTCTTGAGTTTAATGATAAGATAGTGGTTTTGAGGATACTTTAATTGGAAACACTTCTCAAGTTTCATGCATTATATCATAGTTGTAGCTAAGAATGAGCCTAAATGGAAAGAACTGCAATTTCTTAAACCTATTTCTAGCATAAGGAAAAGCTTTGCCAGCTTATCATGATAGTATGGTCGTATGACTATAGTGTCTAAATTTGCTGTAAACCGCATGAATTGAAATCTAAATCACATCCACATCCATATTGACAATATTTTGAGCAAATAGGCTGAATGCATTTTCCTTTGCTTTCATTCCAATAAATAGTAGTTTGTACAATCTATTTTAGATACATAATATTCAGTATAATCTAAATTAAATAACTTAATTAATACATATTCATAATCTAAATAATCAGTTAAAAGGAAAGAATCCGTGCAAATATAATATTTTCTTATTTGCAGTATCGCGAAGAAGAAATCTCTTTTTTCTATGTGATTTCTTTTATTCATGATTGATATCTCCCTTCAAATTGATGTTGGCTGGTCAAGAAGCATCAATTTGCTGATAAGAAACTGATGACGCTGTCGAGAAAGAGCTTTGGTAAATATATTAGTCGTTTGAAGGTCAGAAGTGATATGAGGAAGAGATATAACACCCTCATCATAGGCTTCTCGAATGGAATGACAGTCCACTTTAATGTGTTTCGTGCGTTTATCAAAGACAAGATTAACAGTAATCTGGATAGCACCAGTATTATCTGCGTGAAGAGAAGTAGACTCAAGCTGAGGAAACCAGCTTAGCCAGCACGCCACGAAGCCAAATGATTTAAGAACAAGTAGAGGACATACCGTGATATTCAGATTCAGTAGATGACTTAGACATTCGATCTTGTTTCTTGCTCTTCCAAGAGATTAAAGAGTTGCCGAGAAACATGCACAATCGAGTAATAGATCGGCGTGTATCAGAACAACCAGCCCAATCGACATCACTATAGGCTGTTAAGGTGATAGGAGACTTCGCAGAAAAGAACAAACCACAATGAGAAGTGCCTTTTTAAATATCGAATAATACGTCGAACTGCAGCTAAATGAAGATGTGTAGGTGCTTACATAAATTGACTAACTTGTTGCACAACAAATCAAATATTAGGACGCGTAATAGTCAGATAATTGAGACTATCAATCAGTTGTATATATAGAGATGATTCAGATAGAAAACCACCATCATTTTGTTGATATTTGACATTTACTTCCAAAGGGGTATCAGTAGAGCGACCATCTTGAAGACCAGCCAAAGCAATGAGTCCCTTCGTATAGTTGTGCTGATGAAGAAAAATACCAGCGGCAGAAGAGTGAACCTCGAGTCTTAAGAAATAAATTAATGACCCTAAATCTTTCATATGAAAAGAACCCTGAAGACGTTTCATCAATTGAGACATCAATTGATTATCAGATCCTGTGATGACAATATCATCAACATATACTAATAACAAAACAATTCTCTTGTCTGTCTTGCAAAGAAATAATGAGTCATACTGACTTTGAATAAAAGAGAAGCTAAGAAGGGTATTGCGAAACTTTTCAAACCAAGCCCGTCGAGCTTATTTCAAACCGTATAGGGACCGTTTGAGCTTACATTGAGCTTACAAAGCTTACAAACATCATGTGAAGGTATAGAAAATAAGCCTGAAGGAGGAGTCATATAGACGTCTTCTTTGAGATCTCCATGTAAGAATGCATTATTAACATCCATCTGCTTTAAGAACCAGTCTTCAGATGCAGCAATAGGTAACACCAGTCGAACAGTTGTCATCTTAACCACAAGTGCAAATGTTTCGTCATAATTAATCCCGTATTCCTGACGATTGCCAAGAGCTACCAATCTTGCCTTATATCTGTCAAGAGAGCCATCAGATCGGAGTTTAAGAGAATAAACCCATTTACATCCAATGGGTTTAACATCTATAGGACATGAAACAATATCCCAAGTGTGATTGTCTTGAAGTGCCTGAAGTTCCTCTTTCATGGCTTTGACTCAACAAGTCTGTTTAGCAGCTTGAAAGTAAGAGGTAGGAACAATATTATTAGTTAAAATTGCAGAATACTCATATCTATCTGGAGGACGGATACATCGGGTTGATCGTCGAATACTTATTGGAGCAATTTCTGGATCAGGGTCGGAGAGGATTGAAGGTGAAGGGGGCAGACGTCGTGTTTAGATAATGTCTGGCTTAAACCGTTTGTCAGCAGAAGAATTATCAAATTGTGAAAGTATAACTGTATCGGGTGTGAACACGTGATGCTGAAAGTAATATTCATGTTAAAAAAAATCACATTTTGATAAATATGTCATCGATTATTAATCGAATCATAACACACAAAACATTTATGATTATGACTGTACCCAATAAAGGCACATCGTATTGACTGAGCTGCCAATTTATGGCGTTCATGAGCAGATAAATGAATAAAACAAACACATCCAAAAGTATGGAACATATGATAATTAGGGTGTTTATTAAAAACTCGATAGTAGGGAGACTCATATTTCAATTGTTAAGATGGTAAGCGATTAATGAGATAAACCGCAGTGATAAAGCTTCAGTCCAAAATTTTGCTGAAATAGAAGATTCTATCAGTAATATGCACACGGTATCCAATAGATATCAATTTTTTTTTGTTTAACAACTCCATTTTGCTGTGGTGTATAGGGGAACGAACGTTGTGAAACAATCTCTTTGTTCTGAAGAAATGTTTGAAATTCATGAGACATGTATTCACCGTCATTGTCAGATCGTAAGAGTTTAATGCGAGTGGAGAACTGAGTTTCAACATATGCTAAAAATGTTTGGAGTACAGTAAATACTTCTGCTTTAGAACGTAAAAAATAGATCTAATTCCAAGTAAATCTAGATCCAAGTAAATCGACTGTAATCATCAATAAATATCACAAAATATCTATATTGAGCATGTGAAATAACTGATGTAATTTTTCAAACATTATTATGAATAATGTCAAAACATTTATTGACATGACTGTCTGAAATAAGAAAATATAATGTCTTGCTTTTTCTAAGTTTACAAACAGAACAATCAACTATTAAATTCTTATCTGTAGAACAAAAAACACCACTTTTATGTAAATACTTCAACACCATATCATTTGAATGACGTAGTCTTTTATGCCAGATGTCTGTCTTATTCTCAACAGCTGAAGATACTAATGAAATATTTTGAGGAACAGTAAATTGTAATGGAAACAGTCTGCCCACTTTAGGCCCCTTCGCTATCACATTCCCCGACATCTGATCCTGCACAATACAATCATCACAAGAAAAATGTACTCAACAGTTATTATCCACAATTTGACCAACAAAGAGTAAGTTAGTAGATAATTTAGGAGAAACCAAAACATGTTTGAAGGATGAGTTAATATCACCAACTGTCGTAATTGTAATATTATTTCCATTAGCAACCTGAATATGTTTAGTACCAGTATATGGTCGTTGGTTATGCAATAGCTCAGCAGTGCTAGTCATATGATTTGTGGGGTATGAATCAACAAACCAAGGAGAAGTAACCGAAGAAATAGTTGTGGGATATGAATCAACAAACCAAGGAGAAGTAACCGAAGAAATAATTTTACCTTTCCCTTGAAGGCTGAGAGCAGAAAATGCAGAGAGAATCATCTGTTGAACCATATAGGGTGTGACAGTTGATTGATTTTTGTCAGCAACAGTAGAGGTCGAGGCAAAATTGTCGGACACCGTGACATGAAGTGCTTGTGGTTTGCGATTTTGGGGTCGTGTTGGGCACTCCGTAAGAGTATATCCCTTTTGCTTGCAATAATTACATACCATATTTTCACAATTTCGTGCAATATGACCAAATTTCTTGCAGCTGTAGCACTGCACTTGCCGCTTCTCTCTGATCTTAGCAACATATGTCACACGAATTATTTCTGATGATCCACCTGTTGTACTGATAGTAGTTTGTGTCGTCAATCTTTGTTCTTCACGCAGTAATTGCCCAAAACAAACATCCAAACACGGAACTGAATCTCTGTTCAGCAATCCAGCTCGAGCAGTTTCAAATTCAGGTCTCAATTTCATTAAAAATTGATTACGACGACTTTCTTCATGAATAGCTTGAAGACTAGCTAAGTTCTCCTTTGACACTTTAGCATAAATAATACCAGTATATTTGCTCCATAAATTTAAAAAACCAGAATAATATTGTTCGATTGAAAGATTACCCTGACTATAATTACTCATGTCAAGTTCCAATTGGAAGCGTTTCGCAGAATTATCTTGATTATAAACGCGCTTCAAGTATTCTCACTCACATTTCCATTTCTTTAGCTGTGCCAAATGATCGTAAATTGTTTACCATATGAGCCTCAATAGATCCCAAAATCCAGGAAACAATCCGAGTATCCTTTGCTTCTGATTGACCAAGATCTTTTGTCTAAGTAGGAGCTGGAGAAGATTCATCAATATGGCCCCAAAGCTCCTTCACTTTTAAGAACATTCTGAGCTGAAATTTCCACGTGGCATAATTCTTTCCCGTAAATCTGATAGCTAAGATTTCAGAAGACATTTTAAATATATTAATCTCGATCGAAATATCCAAGATAAATAAAATTCAAATCGTTGATCTAAATCAACGTGAAAGGCTAAGGTCGAAGATCGAAGAGTGTCGCGGAGTTTGAATCAGTCGTGATCGTGATGATCAAAAGGAGTGGATCGCGGCAAAATGTAGTGGAACGAGCGGATCGCGGCAGTAGCGAACGAGCGAGCGGATCGCGGCAGTAGCGAACGACGATCACAACAGATCTTGGAGCGGATGAGCGAATCGCGGCAGAACGGAGTATCGGAAGATGTCGGACGAAGAAGATGCCGCACCAGAGAAGATGCCGTAGAACACAACACCAGAGGTTCGATCGAAGGGAGCCGATCGACTTGAAGCAGCGGCAGAACTCAAACAAAGCGGACGAAGACGCACTAGAACTCAAAGACAAAGACAAGAACGAGCGCTCCGGTGAGGAAGCAGTCGAAGATGCAGACCAAAAATAACAAAAGCTAAAATTTTAAGGATTCAGACTCTGATACCAAGACAATATTTTGAGCAAATAGGCTGAATGTCTTTTTCTTTGCTTTCATTCCAATAACTAGTAGTTTGTACAATTTATTTTAGGTACATAATATTCAGTATAATCTAAATTAAGTAACTTAATTAATACATATTCATAATTTAAATATTCAGCTAAAAGGAAAGAAATCGTGCAAATATAATATTTTCTTCTTTTCAGTATTGCGAAGAAGAAAACTCTTTATTCTGTCTGATTTCTTTTATTCTTGATTGATACATATGAGGTAGCTTAGGTAGAAAGACATTGCTATTTTGGTGTCCCAAAAACGTTTAGTTCTTATTCAATTAGTTATCTATACTAATAGAACTTGGCGTGGTGTAATGCCCATTGATGTTATTTATTTTATTCTTGGTATGCCTTGGTCATATGGTTTAGATGTGACTCATTTTTTAAGGACTAATACTTGGGGATTCAAGATTAATGTGTGAAGTGTAGCTTTGAAACTTATTAATCCTAAGAGTAGATTATAGTTTATAAAAAATAGTGCTCTCAATGAAGTGAAAGCTTTTGTGTATTCTGAATCAACATGCATTTGAAAAGGAGATTGGTCATGAAGATGTGATTTATGCTTTAATGCCTAGTGCGTTCAATATTGATATGCCTGAGATTTGGACTCTATCTGATGATGTTGAATAAATATTGACTAATTTCATGATATTTTATCATCACTTGGGGACATACAACATGTGACTTAATTCTTAGTTTTTCATTGCCTAATTTGCTTTATTTTAGGATACATTCTATTGATAGGTTGATGATTTTGTTTTAGAATGAGTTTATAATGGAAGTGTGAGTCTTAATGTTGCTCCAAATTTATTGACACCTAAGAAAGATGTTAGTCATAGCATCTGTGTGAATAGTAGAACAATCAATACCATTACCATCATTGGTTTCCTCTGCCATATTTGGATAATATGTTAGCTATAATGATTGGTCTTATGATCATTTCGAAGATTGATTTGATAGGCTATCATCAAGTGAGAATGAGAAAAAGTGGAAAGTGAAAAAGAAACTTATTTAGAAGTCAAAATATGGGTTATTTGAATGATTAATGATGCCTTTTATATAAATTAACGTGACTGTTTTTTTTTTTTTTTTTTTTTTTTTTTTTTTTTTGAGAACAATGAATCTTGTCTTGTAATCACTTAATGGAAATTTCATTGTTGCTCTGTGATATTTTGATTTATAGAAAAAATGAGATGGTCGTTAGGTGCATCTTATGAAAGTTTTTGAAGTTCTCCAACTTGAGGAACTGTATTTGAATATAAAGAATGTAGTCTCGTTATACTATTTGTGAATTTTTTTAAAAAAAATTTATTATGCCTAGTGATGGGTTATCAATTGAATCTTATAAGATTGTAGTAATCAAGGATTGATCAACATTGGCAATATTCATGATATTTGGACATTTCATGCTTTGAGTATTTTTTTATAGGCTGCTTACTGAAACGTAAAGTATTGTGATAACTCCAATTACAGACTATTTTAATAAAAGAATATTTAAATCAATTACATATGTTAATTGTTATTTTATTGAGATTATGAGGCTTGCAAATATGCATATATCTACGTTGCTTGATTTCGCAATTTGTTTGAAGTTTATTGTGATGCTTCTAATGTACATATTGTTGGAGTTCTAAGCATGGAGGTTCAATTGATTTTTTATAGTGAAAAGTTAAAAAAGGCTAATTAAAATATTCAATTTATGATATATATATATATATATATTTGACATTATATATATATATAATGTAATTTCTTTTGTGCATGCTTATTTTTAATGGAGGCCATTTTTGTTGCTTGAAAATTTTTTTCTTCATCAAACCATGTTTTGATGTTGAGAATGTATTGATGCTTTAAATAAGATCTTATGTGCAATACTGCTTATGGTAACTGAATTTGATCATATAAACAATGATAATATCACCTGTAGAGTTAAGTGAAATATATCTAGACAAATAATAATTCATTTTTGCACTACAAAATTATATGTGTAATGATGATTATTATGCAAGGGTATTCATTTTTGCATTCTTGATTGACTTTTAGGGAAGTTTTTATTTTTGAGTAAATTTTGTGCTTGGATTATCATGAAATCTGATTAAACATGAGTTTGTTTTTATGTTGGTTGATCGTTTTTCTGGAATGGCTCATTTTTGTCATAAAATTATTAATGCGTCTCACATTGTTAGGTTTTATTTTAATGGAAGTGGTTAAATGCTGTAGCTTACTTGAAATGATTATGTTTGACTTGGATAAATTCATGAGTTTTTTTTTTGGGAAAAAGAATCACAACTAAACTTTTTAATGGCTTATCGCCCACAAATCTATGGGTGTTATTTGATTTTGTAAATGCCCTTTCTTTTGGTTGAGATTTGATATTGTCTATGATTGAGTTTACATAACAATTTATCTCTAAATAGGCTTTAAAACATGAGTCCATTTTGTCATTATTACAGGTTTGAGCCCAGGCTTATAGATCTTGTGAAGTTTCTTATTGACTTTAGGATAATGCATTTGCATAATCATGGCCACAACATGTACATAACTTGCATGAAGATATTTACAAATTGACTATTAATGATGATAATTATAAACTTTCTCCTAACACGATATTTGTAGTTTAAATCAGGTGATACAATAATGATGTGTTTGAATTCATAATGCCTTAAAAAACCGTGAAGAAAGTAAATGCAAAAAAATTAGGATATTTAAAATTATGTAGCGTAAATTAAAATTTATAAGTTATGGTACTAAGCCAATTTTTAATTTTGCTAATTTGATCTAATTTTCATTAAATTACTTTCAACTCTGATTTTTTTTCATCCACTGATGGATTTGTATTCAATGCTTTTGTCAAACAAATCTATCTACTTATGTGGCCCGGTATCAATAATAGATTTGTTGATATTTTGTGCTTTAATGTAATAGATCTATTCATGATTACTCATAGATTAATTTGCAAATAGGACAAAATATATACCCTAATTTTCTTATTGAATGTGAAATGCTTAATTTTTTGTAGTTGTCTTTTATTTTAGATTGGCATATTTAATGGAAAAATGTGTTTAAACTTGGCAAAGTGGAGACCTCGATAAAATTGACTTAAGCAAATTTAATTTTTAGTAGTTTTATTTTATTTTGTATTTTTCTAATTATTGGTATTTTTGAACATGCTTGTGATGATACACTTATGAGAATAAAATATTTATCTATTATTTAATTTCTTGGATTTATATTGGTTTGAGGTCTTACATGATTTTTTATTGGTTTGATCGGGATTTGTTCAAAGATTAAGGCTTACTAATTCAATTTTTTATGGATTTTGGTCTCGTTATTTAACTTCTTAATTGTAATTTTGAGTCACGAGATTTGTTATTTTTATAGGTTTGTGGATTTTGGTCTTATGATTTGACTTCAGAATTGTAATTATGAATCATGTGATTATTAGTGTCGCTCGGGTCCTTTACTACATATTTCATTATTATGCATTTTCAGTGAGTCTCATGTGGCTTTTGGAATTATGAGCCATTGTTTCATTACTGTAAGTTTTGTTATGGGCTAAACCTTTTGAGGAAATGCTGCATGGTTATTTAAATAAATTTTAAAACTAAGGGTCTGTTTGGGGCAGCTGCAGCTTATTAATAAGCTGCAATGATAAGCAGTTGATCTATATAAGCTGCTGAGTAGCAACTTTACCGGATAGGTTGGTTAGCTATTTGGTTTGTGTTGTTGAAAACAACTATTTTGCAGTTGTTTTTAAATAAATGATAATTTTGCTCTTGTGCAATAATGTTGTTTGCAACAGAACCATCATAACAATATATTGATACTTGAGAAGCAAAAAATCACTTCAGACAGTACAAAAAATAAGATACACATATCACTTAACAATGAGTACCAAGATTGCTCAAAAAAAGAAAAAAAACTATTAAAAGTACAATTAAAAGTATGATAAAAATAAGATGCAAACCCCCACCACCACACCAACAAACCACCGCCACCACACTACAAGCCACTACCACCACACTAACAAGCCACCACCACCATCACTCCCATCATACATACCAACACCACCACAACAACACTACCACAAACTCTCACAGTCACCATCCAACACCTCCACCACCATACGAGCAAGCCACCACCACCACACGAGCAAGCCACCACCACCCACCAGGACCAATAGACTATAGAACAACAAACTCAATAAGGCAACCCACCAGGACCAATAGACTATAGAACAACAAACTCAATAAGGCAACCCACCATGTCCAACCTTCCATAGGGCTACCCACAAAGATCAAAAACCAATAGACCATAGAACAACAAATGTAGTAGGGCAACCCACAACAGAAAATGGAGCATCAAATGCAACAGGGCAACCTAGTAAGACAACCCCTCAAGACGAACCTTCCATTGGGCAACCCACAAAGATCAAAGACCAACAGACTATAGACCAACAAATGCAACAGAGCAACCTACAACAGAAAATGGAAAGACCGACAGACCGTGCAATGAAATGAGCAACGCAATCTCCAATCATCACGACAAAAAGGAAATTCCAATCCATTTGAACCAAAAACCAAATGGAGCAAACAACTATAAACAAAAAAGAGAAAACCATTGAACCAACACATTTATAGGAAGTTCCATTCCATTTCTTCTAGACGCCACAAACCACAATAATCAATAAGCAAGCCAAAGACCAGAAACCGCAATAAGCAAGCCAAATTTCATTTTCGCCAACCCCATTCACCCCAATTCACTTTCACTCATTCTCCAAATTATCCAAAAATCAAAAAATCCCGTAAAGAAAGTCATTTCATCGGAAAACTGCATAGAGATACTATTCCATCGATAAAACTGCACAAATTGCATATATGAGGGCATTCCATCGAAATTACTTACACAACACAGTAACCAGGTCTGAGGGAGGAGGAAGAAGTGAAAGGCACTGCTAATCGTGAGATAGGTGCGTTCGAGGGACAAAGGTGAGCGAGGAGATACATAGGGCAGAACGGAGGTCGAGCAAGGAACAAAGGGCAAGTGCGTACTATCATAGGTAAGAACGTGGGCCGTGGGTTGAGTTCGCGGCCGCGTATATTTTAAAACACAAACAACATTTTTGGATAAGTGGCCAAAACACACAAAGCAAACACCTCGAGCCGCGTTTTCAAAATGCAAACTCACCAAATAAGCCTCCCTAAACGGGCCCTAAATATGAGTCAATACTTTTAATATTAATAACATTAGGAGTTTTCATGATATAATCACTTTTTATGGATAATTGTTTTGAAGGCGTGGCTCTGTAATGATTCCAATTATGCTGTTGAGAAGCTTAAAATTTTATGGCTAATTTTATTGATTATGCTCTTATTAAAACAAAGAGAAGCTTAAAATGCACATGTGTCGAAATTATTTGATTTAGTAAAGTATTTTGAGGTTCATTGTGATGCTTTTGTGCGAGTATTAGTGGAGTGTTAAGCCAAAAGAGAGGTACAGTTATTTTCTTAAGTGTGAGGTTGAATGAGGCTAAACATAAATATTTCAATTACGATAAAGAATTTATGCTGTTGAGCAAGTTCTCTCTTATTGAACTCATTATTTGTCTTCGAAAGAGTTTTCTCTTTATTCTAATCTTTAAACATTGAAATATTATTCTATTGATGATTTTTATTTTACTTAGATTGCAGGTTAAGATGATAACTTTTATCATATAAGATGGGATTATGTATGTATGAACATTACTGAGATAGCAATTCATTTGTGTGCTTAACGAACATTTTATGTATTCATATTTATGTAAGAGTACTATCTTTGCAATCTTGATTCATTTTTGAGGGATTTTTTCTTTATTTTAGGATTACATAGTGGTGGTGTTGCTGTAAATTTTGGGAGAGATAAGATTATAGTAATAATTCGGAATAGATATTGTTTACCTAATTGGAAAAGTGTTTTCGGTTAGGATTTATTAAACTACCTAGCGGAAGACATAATATAAGACTTTATGCATCTTTGCTTATCCATGTAAGACTTGAGATGATGTGATCATGAATTTTGTATTAGGATTAACATAAACTCGGAGGAAGCATGTTCTTTTTTTTTTCAGTGGTTAATTGTTTCTCTAAAATTGCTTATTACATTTTATATCATAAAACTTATGTTACATGTCTCATTATTAAACTATATTTTAATGATATGGTTAAATTGAATGTATTTTTTATGTTAATTATTGCCGACAAGGATGTAAATTCATGAAATTTTTTAAGGGGCAAATGATGGGAATGATTATAATTTTCAACTATTTATCATCCACAAATTGATGGAATGGGCAAACTATGGTAGTTATTAGGAGTTTGGGTGATTCATTGTATTGTTTGATAAATGTCCATGCATTTAATTTTGATTTGAAATTGCTTACGGTTGAGTTAGCTTACATAAAATTCATCTATCAATATGTTTATAGGCATGAATCCATTGAAACTATCTAGGTTTTGGCCTAAAAAGCAAATAGTTTATGTTTTGCTTGTTATTGAGCGTAATTTATTGCATTTGCCCAATAATTTGCACCACTTTTTAAGCTATTTGCTAATTTGAGCATCAGTTATATGGAATTAAATAAGGGTGATAAAGCAATAGTACCTTCAAATTCATGATGATTTTCTCTTGGAAGTTTTAAGAAATTAAATACAAGAAAGATATGGATATTAATGTAAAACAAGGGAGGACCATTTAAAATTTTGCCTAGCTTTGTAATTAATGCTTATAAATTAGAAATTGCAAGACATTTTTAGCCTTCATCTATTTTTCAATTTGTTTATGTAATTTTATTTGAAGAACTTTCTAGCAATTCTTTAGATTATTCTCTCTTTCCATTTTTTTTTATTCTTGTTTTGTTCGATCTCTTCATCAATCCGCATCCAAGTCTTTACCATACAAATATACATAGCTTGTTGTTGAAGCTATTTGAGACGACGAGATTGCGTCTTGTATTGATTGTAGATTATAGTAATGTCTATTGCATTGGTGTGATAAACCTGTTTATGAGAATATATGGATTACATCGTTCATAACATTAATTTATGCCATAATTTGCTTCATAAATACTAAGATGTTAAATTTATTGTAGGTGAATTTGCCCAAACTAGGAATATTTGATAAAAATCTGTGTTTACACTCAACGACACCATTCCAAAAATTGGCTTGAACAAATTTATTCTTTTGTAGTTTTGTTTTATTTCGGGGCATTTACATACATACCATCCGATCCCTATTTATTTAGATATATAACACCTTAACTTCACTTTTTTTACATTAATAACCCACTAAAATCTTTCATTTCATATAAAAAATACCTCGTGTTAACTTTTAAAATGTGAAATACATATTTTCATGCATAAATAAGGTGGCTTGTGTAGAAATTAAAGCATAGATGTCAGATATGTAAACACAGTGGAATTGAGTAGTATGCATGTAAATATTATTTTATTTTATAATCTTTTATTTCATGTATTTTTTGGGCAATCTTTTCATGGTATTGCTTATTTGCACATGATGTGTACTCTATTGTTTTGATTTTCATAGAGTTGGTTTGTTTTAAGGTTTAAAGGTTGATTTCTCCGAGTTAGTTTGATTTATCCTCCTTACAGAGCTTGAGATAGAATCCCCGAAGAACTATGAAGACGACTCTAGTCGCTCCATCTCTCCAAAAGAAGCCTGCAACCGGATAGCAGATGTCGTCCAAGAAGCCGTGAAGAAGATGGAGATGGTCGCCGAGGAGAAGCTTCGTATGCTCAAAAGAGCTCGACTTGCCGTCGAGGCTTGTGACCGCGAGCTCGACGATAAAGCCAGGGAAGTCGCAGAGCTCAAAATGGAGAAACAGCGAAAGAAACAGCAGGTCGATGAGCTCGAAAGCATAGTGAGGCTCAAGCAGGCCGAGGCCGATATGTTCCAGCTCAGAGCCACCAAGGCTAGGCAGGAAGCCGAGAGACTTCAGAGCATCGCTCTTGCTAAGTCTGAGAAGGCTGAACAGGACTATGCGAGCATGTACCTGAAGCGACGACTGGACGAAGCCGAGGCCGAGAAGCAGTATCTGTTCGAGAAGATAAAGCTTCAGGAGAGCCAGCAATCTCCACCTGGCGGCGGCAGTGGCTGCGGTGGCGGGGGCGACTCCGTCCAGATGCTGAGCAAAATCCAGGACTTGCTGAAGAATGTATACAGTGTTTCGCCGAAGGACGAAGCTTAAAAACCATCGCAGGCATAGCTCTGCGCCGAAGTAAGCCTTGCTGTAGAGGTATGAAATGTTAAGAAGTTCTATATTTTTGTGGTAGTTTCATTGGTGGCTTTTGGAACCACGTTTATTGTCTTTAATGAAGTTTATACTTATAGGAGAATGTTATTCTGTTTGGTTATATGGCTGTTTATGTTTCTATATTAGAGGAGATTAGTCTACTTCTGTGAATTTCCTTATAAAGTTATATATGTCATTTTAGGGTCGTTTACTCACATGCCACCCAATTCATATGTATTTACATATCTAATGGCCTAAACTTTATTTTTTAAACTTTATTTTTTACATTTCTATGACCCAGAACTTTCATATCTGCAAACTTGGGAGCACATCACTCAATCCTGTTAATTTTGGTAGATTGGCCTCCTGAACTTGCATAAGAGATACGTTTCATAAGCACAAAAGCGTGTGGGAATATGTAATAAAAAAACAACTAAATCACTGGCAAATTTATCCTTAATCACATAAAATATACATAAGATAGAGAGAGAGAGTACACGCGTGTGTGTGCGCGCGCGCGAATAGTAAGGTATAGTAAATTATATCAATTGTGTTGATTTTTCTCGACATTTTTAACTAAAATTAAGTCCCTTTTGTGCATGAAGCAATCTTTCTTTTTATAAGAGAGAAAGAGTACCATATGGTGATGTATTTTTTACCCTACTTTAATGTGGTTGTACAAGTTATTCTACATGTTTTGCAGGTATAATTCTATCACTCAGTTGCTCTCTAGTTCAGTTAGATAAGTTTGTTTGGCTTCGGCTCGGTAAGGTCAATCTGGTCTGCTAATCTGAGTCGGCATTGTCAGTCGTTTGGGCTTGGTTGTTTTTAGGTGGGCAGAATTGATTTGATTGGATAGGTTTTATCGTTCGGTTGATCCAGTCTGGCTATTGACCCTCAGTCCTTGGTGAGGAGCTTCTATCAGTGGAGCGACGCAAGAATATTGAGCAGATGGAGAATCATCTTAATTGGAAAGATAGCTCCTTTCTCAACGAGGAGAGCTTGAGAGAAGTTTATAAGACTCTTTGTTTCATCTGTTAATTCTTGATCCCTAATGAGGAGTCCTGGGGCCTTCCATGGATGGTGGGTGATACTGAGGAATTTGATCTTTCCCGGATCAGATCTATCGCAAGGTAGGTTGTTGCCTTCGGTCAACTTTTTTGTAGTGGTTGGCTTGAATATCTTTGTCTTATTTCTAACTAAACGGCTTAAATTCAGTCGCTTTTGTGATTCGATCGGCTTTGAACTTGTTTGCTCTAGCTTAGAGCCTCAGATGGCTGCATCCGATCGAATAGGTGAGCTTCCTAGGGTCTGTTTGGGCCAGCTGCAGCTTATCCAACTTATCTAAATAAGTTGTTTATCCTTGTAAGCTCCGGATAAGCTGGGTGACTGTTTGATTTGTGCGTTTGAAAAACAGTTGAAAATCAGTTGTTTCTAGATGAATGATCATTCTGCCTCTGTGCAAACATAATATTGTTGTGTATGCAATTAAAAATAGTTACAAAAAGTTTTGTTCTCAATTTAAAAATATTCTTCTTGTGGATATTAAGGGGGGTTTAATTCGATTAAGGATCCTAAAGGTATTTTTGGATCCAAATGCTTATGAGAAAAGTAGTATCAATACTAATATAGTATGATAATTATATATGATTAATTAAAATGTTTTATTGGAAATTTCATAAAATTTAATGAATTTTTTTTATTTATTTGTAAATTGTGATCTTATAATTGAAGTGTGATTATAAATATTGGGAGATTAGTTAAAGGGTTAATAATTGAATTGAATTGTTAATACTCCCCTCGTTTCCGCTTCGTCCTCTCCAAGCCACACGAATTCGCTGAATACCCCACACTTCCCTACTTCTCTCGCAAAACTGAGCTGCACATCCCTGTGGTTCACTGTTGTGATCCAGTCGTTTCCTTCCCACCTAGCGCTGCGATAGCCGCACGAATTTGCTGAAGACCCTCGCACTTCCCTGCTTCTTCTCGTGAAACTGATGTGAGAATAATCTTGAATTGGTCAATTGAATTGATTACACAATTAGTGGATTCATAATGGGCATGAGTTGATTACTCAATTAGTGGAATAAATATAGGTTTATAATAGACGCAAATTGATGGCACTTAATGTCTGTGATTATTGTGTACATTTTTTCTTTTATTACGTTATGCATTTGTTAGTATAAATTGGTTGTTATGTTACAATGTAAGACTCTTTAAAGACTGTATTCTTTCTTATTCAAATAATAAAAAAAAATTTCCCGAAAGTCTATTCTCATTGTTTCTTTTCAATTTGTCATTCAGCGATCCATTAACTTGGAACCAACATTTGGTATCAGAGTCTGGTTCGAGAGGAAGAGCAGGCAACTCACGACGCCATCTCCGAACGCTCGGTGCGGAAGGCTGCTGGGAGCTAACACGAAGGCTTCAGAGGGGAAAGCCTGCGCACCAGATTGCTGTCGGAAAGCGTCGACCGGCAGAACATGAGGTTCGCGATAATATTTGCAAACGACAAGGTTATGCGGAAGAAGGTTCGCGGTTCGCGGTTCGCGGTAGAGGAGCTAACGAACGATCCAAGGGTTCTTCCGTTTTTCGTAAAACAGTATTTCGCGGTGCTTCGAAGGAGCAGAGAAGGATCGCGGGAGGAGGAAAATCGCGAACTAGCGATTCGCTCGACCAGGGACGAGCGGGAGGAGGAAATTATGAGACAGGAGATCTTCCGTATGCAGCTTCGGAGGAGGCGAAATCTCATACGGAACCCTCGGGAGGAGGAAGGGTTCAGACGACAACAGAGGATTCACAGGTTTCGCGAACAGGCGCGGTTTTGCAGAGGAGAGTATCGTTTGCAGGAGATCGGGCTCAGATCATTCGCTCAAATCGTTCGTGATAGAGGAGAATCACGGCATCTGCAGAGGTTGGTGTGCAGTTCTTGAGGCTCTGCGAACAAAGAGTTGGCTTCGGATTCGTGCGAAGTTGGAGAGTTCTCCTTTGAGAAGAAAGGTGTTCGCCGGCGGTTACGGCAGGGTAGGGCTTCAGTTTGCGGGAGCAGCAGTTACGGGAACCGTCCTTTTTTCCCTTTCTCTCCGTCTCCACAAGCCGAAGCCCAGAAGGAATACTGGAGGAATATTGAGGAATATTCCCAAGCAATGAGAGTATATTCCCTGCCTGCAGTCAGTCAGAGGAATGAATAATAAAATAATATTTCATTTCCATCTAAGGAATATTTTGTTTCCTCCTGAAGAGGCGAATTTCCTTTGTGAAGGAAAAAGGGAATAAAGAAATCTTCTATTTCTTAGCTGAGGAGAATAGAAAGAGGAAGTTCCGAATTTGGCCTTGGGCAAGTTCCAAATTTCTTTTGCTGGAAAGAGAATATTGGCTGGGAGAAGAATTTGAAGGCAATTTTTTCAAATTTCCTTTATCGGGAGGCGCGAAAGATTTATGTTCTGGAGGCTGCAAAACATTCCTCTATTTTTTTTCCTTTTGCTGCTACGAAGAAATTTGCAAGGCAGACGGGCTCGCGGGAAGAACGAAGGATTTCGAAAAAAAGTTTGCAGTAGATTCAGCTCAGGGAAGTTCTGGACTGCCTGCGGGAAGTTATCTCCGGAGGCTGCGGAGAGGAGGTCCGGCGAGGAACAGAAAGATTTATGTTTTGTTCTGTTTGGGAACTGCGGGTTGAGCCGCAGGCAGCAGTTCGGCAGTTCGCCGGCAAAGCTCGCGAAGGGGCGTCTTGAATCGCGACAAAGGAGGTTCGGGCGGAGTTCGGCGTGGGACCAGGTTGTGCGCGACGGAAGTTCGTCCCAGGCTTGTGCGCGGCGGCGAGGTGGCGCGGCGAGGTTCACGGCAGATTGGGCGAAGTAGATAGTTGTTCGAGCAGGGCCTGCAGCAAAGGAGCACGGTCTTCGCGAGAGGCGCTGCGGAAGAGTCCGACGCTAGATGCGAAGAAGAGAGGGAATCTTGGATTCCTAGTAGGAGGAATATTCCCTCTCGATTAGGAAGTTCTTGCTGCAGAGGAAAGGAAATTCCTGAAAGGCCTTAATATGGAAACTAATTAATTTCTGGTAGGATTGACAATTTTTATTCTGAGAGAAGAAAACTGTCTTTATCGGAAAGTTAATTAAGACAAATTCTTAATTAAAGGAAGCTTAATTAAGGTAAGATTGCTGGAGAAGAAATTCTTGGAAACTTAATTAAGACAAATACTTAATTAAGGGCCTAATTAAGGGAATTCAATTCCGGGAAGCAAAATTAAGGGAAATATTTAATGGTAAACATTTCAAATTTTTGCGGATCAAAAATTTCCTTTCGCTAAGGAAGGTGAAGACGGAGAGCGGCTGAGGGCTCTCCCCAGGATTCAGCGCTGAGAAGAGACTCCAACTTTGGAAGGGAATCGAGAAATATTCTCTCCTGAAAAAGGGAAGCAAGGCAAGCTCGGCAAGGAATCAAAATTCCTCCCTAATCAGGGAATATTCCCCGTCAATCGAGGAGATTAATGGCGCAGAGAAGGAAGGGCTTAATTAAGGAAAGCTTTTATGCTGTCAATTGCGAGAGGGAAATGATTAATTAAGGAGAACTTTCTGTTGTCGATCACGGAAAAGGAAAATGGTTTTTCAAGGAAACTTAATTAAGAAGAATACTTAATTAAGGGGAAATAGTGATTTTCAGCTTCAACAAATTTGGCAATTGAACAAAGGAGTTTCGCCAAGCTTGTGCGGTGATTTGTAGATCGCCACTGCAGAAGTTCGCCGGTTTGGTGCTAGCAGTTACCACTACGAACAAAGTCGCCAGTTGTGCGGAGGTTCGCACGAGAAGGAAGCCTCGGAGAGGTCTCAGTTCCAGCAGCAGGCGGAAGCTTCGCGGCAGTTATCGAGGCTCTGCCTTCAAGAGAGTTCAGTCCAACGGGAAGCAGTTCTCAGGAGCAGTTTGGACGGGAAGCAGTCCGCAGAAGCAGTTCAGCAGCAGAGCGGTTCCACAGGCGCGATAGTTCTTGCAGAACAGATGAGCGACAACTCGCAGGGGCGTGCTTCTGGTTCGCAGGGGGTGTCACAACGATTCGTGATTGCTCGCGGGAAGACGTTTGGCAAGGTGGAGTTCATGGTCATGAAAGGTGGTTGTCGCGTGGGTCATCAGTTTCTCAGAGGAGAGGAGTTCGCTCGTGTTGTTACCGTGAACAGGAGCGTTTGCAAACAAAGGAGCTCGGCCAGCGGAATTCGCAGGTTTGCCGCACGAGGAGTTGCGGCAGGTGCAGCTGTAGCGGAGTTCGCAGGTTTGTCGCACGAGAAGTTGCGGCAGATGCAGTTGCAGCGGACTTCGCAGGTTTGTCGCACGAGGAGTTGTGGCATGTGCAGTTGAAGCGGAGTTCGCAGGTTCGTCGCACGAGGAGTAGCGGCAGGTGTTCGTAAGTTTGTCGCAGGAGTTGCGGCAAATCCAGTTGCTACAGACGGTGGTTCATGGACGCAGCAAGCACGTTGACACCCGATTCCACTTTTTTCGCGAGTGTGTCAAGAATTGACAGATCCTCGTGAAGTTAGTAAGCACTGGAGAGCAGTGTACGAATATTCTCACCAAGGCTCTAACAAGAGTCAAATTCGCAAAAATACAAGAGCTGTTTGGCGTAAACAATTTCGAACCAAATCAAGCTTACGAGGGAGATTGTGAGGATAATCTTGAATTGGTAAATTAAATTGATTACACAATTAGTGGCTTCATAGTGGACATGAGTTGATTACTCAATTAGTGGAATAAATATAAGTTTATAATATGCGCAATGTTTATAATATGCGCAAATTGATGGTACTTAATGCCTGCGATTATTGTGTATATTTTTCCTTTTATTACGTTATACATTGGTTAGTATAAATTGGTTGTTATGTTACAATGTAAAACTCTCTAAAGACCTGTATTCTTTCTTCTTCAAATAATAGAAAGAAATTCTCAAAAGTTTATTCTCATTGTTTCTTTTCAATTTGTCATTCAACGATTCATTAACTTGGAACCAACATCCGAGCCGCACAGCCCTGCGATCCACTGTCGCGATCTCTTCGTTTCCTTCCCAGCTTGCCCAGCAATCGCTGGTAGGAGCGGGGAGAAAGGATGAGAAAGATGGGAGTTTCGAAGGTCTCTGTAAGTCGCGATCCCGTCGTTTCCTTCCCAACTAGCTCTAATTTCGATTGTATAGCGAAGGTTTCGTTCACAAAGGCCATGGTTTTGGGCAAACCCAACAGAGTATCGAGCACATGAGGGGATGGCAACGGGGTAAAATCTTGCAAGCGAACGCGGGCCGCGAGGTCGATCCCACAGCCGCGTTTATTCATGAAATGAAAACTTCGTAACATAAATAGGGCGACAAACTCGCAAAACAAACAACTCGGCGGTATTTTCAAAACGCCACCCACACAAATAAGTTGCCCCCTTAGTCTTCTGCTAGCGAGCCCTCCTTTGTCATACTCTCTTTCTTCTTAACTGTTTGATCTCCTCGGGATCAACAACGCACATTCATGACGTACAATTTGTGAAGCACGTAAATTTTCTTATAACCGACTGGTGGCCTATTAGCTTCTGCAGTTGCAGTGAGAAATCGAACAAAAAATTGCATTGAAGATGCATTGATTTTCTTCATTTTATTTTTGTTCTTTAACCACACAATGAGTGTTACCTACAGCATATGGTTTTCTATGTAATTTTCTCCTTGGCTGTGTGATTTAATGATATTCATTTTTCCACGTTTTTCATTGCATATCAAACCACAATAAATTCTGATTTTTTTTTGCAGGAAAATTTGCATACATACCACTCAACTTTATGTATTTATATATCTAGCACAAACTTCAATTTCTTAATGTACATGCAAAAGGTGTATTTTACCTTTTAAAGATTAAGGGTCTGTTTGGGGCAGCTGCAGCTTATTGAATAAGCTACTGATAAGCTATGTGCGGTAGCTATTACAAATTTTTATTTTTTTAGAAAAGTCAGATCAATGCCAGAAAGCTGTCATCGCACTTAGACAGATGCGGTGTGAAAAACACATAAGCTGCCAAAAAGCTGCCCCAAACAGACCCTAAATTTGTGATAGGAGCGATTTGAAGGTATAATTGTAAAAAAGGAAATTTTTTGTGTTAAATAAGTAAATGCATAGGAATTGAGTGGGATCATTGGTAAATGAAGAATTACAGATAGACCACTCTATTCTTATGTATTTACATTTCTCTAACCTTTCAATTTTTACATATATACACAATTTTAGCTAAGAATTGAAAGGTGTATTTAATTTTTTTTATAGTTAAAATAATGATATTTTTGATGTCGTATAAAAGATTTGAGCGTAATAAATATAAAAAAATAAAATATAGACGTTACATATGTAAATATATTCATGATATAGTAAGATCATTCAAGTCCTTTGAAATCATAAATATATATATATATATATATATAGACTCGTTACAATGTCATATGTATGAAACTCAAAATGTTTCATGTACAAAGAATACATGCACGAGGAATGGGTAAAAATGCAAAATTGTATATAAACCGAAACCGAAACAAATAATTAGAGAAAAACAGACGATATGAAATTAAAACAAAAACCAATCCTAAGGGCCCTTTTGGGGCAGACCCGAAGTGCGGGGTCTTTTTAAAAACGTCGCGGTACTATTTGGTTCGGGTGTTTTGTCTGCTTATCCGAAAACGTGGTTCTATTTTTACACTAAAAGTAGGTTGCGGGTCGAACCACACGGTCGACCCGCGAGCCGCGTTTCAGTATAAACTGTTTATCTTGAAACGCACAAGCTGTCACAAACGCACCCTAAATGTCATTTGTGAAGTTATTGTGTTGAATTCAAATGAAATGATTAGGCTTGAGTAAATTAATTAAAATTTTGCAGTGAGTAAAACTAAAAAAAAAATCACCATTGATGTTGATGTAGAAACTAAAAGAAGTTTCAAACACATGCTTATCATGTGCTCATCAAAATTAGGTAAATTATATAATATTTAATCAATCCAATAATCATTATCATTTTTTTTATTATCTCAATGTTGAGTCTGAATTTGTTCAATGGATCACACCCAAATAATATAATGTATTTAAGGAGAGGGAGAGGGAGAAAATAACAATACTTGTCAAACATAGAATGAAGGTGGGTATTCATGGGCTCTTGTGACCTATTTTATTTACTGAAAATAATGTTTATTCGGGGTGTAAACGAGTTGAGTTGAGTTCGAGCCACCCTCCGCTTGGGCTGGAGCATGATTATTTATTGAGCTCGAGCTCGAGCTTAAGTTTACGAGTTCAAGCCGACTTACTAGGTGGCATGTTTATAATAAAAGAGAAAAAATAATATTAATTTAAGGAAATGTTGCTTAAAAGGAGGATAGTACATGGGTGTCTGGTCTTTTTGGTCTTCAGAATCTCTCTCTGGTTCTCATCTGTTGACGGAGCTGGCCTTCAATTTGTCATCCTCTCGGTCGTAAGGGCTATATCATGTTTAGGCATCTTTTGGGTTTCGTTATGGCATCTTTTGGGCTATCTCGCTAGCTTTGAATCATTTTTCACTAAATCAACTTTCTAATCAATGTTGTCAATCAACTAGCTTAGCTATCGATTTTATTTGTCACTTAGAGTACGTTTTTTTATTTTTTTTTCTTTTTAAAATGGGATGCATGCATGAACATAATCCAAATCATATAATAGGTTTTCTACACTTATGATCGTGTTAGATAACTACATTATATTTGCATGTCCCAAAAAAAAGCCTCCAAGCTTTTCAAACCTGACTGACTCAACATATCTTTCTATATTGGAGGTTGTCTATTGTGCCTAGCGTGTTAGAATACTCCTTGACCCAAATGAGGAGTAAGTCCTTTCGTAAGGAGTGTTTTCAGTTTTGTAGCTGAACCTTCATTTTCTCATCTTTTTCATCGGCATGCTTGCCATGACAAAATGTTTAAGTCTCATCTTTTGGAGCTTCACATGATCATTATATGATAGAGTTTCATTTCTTTGACCTTAGGGATACTGATATCCTCGTGGATGACACAATTCACAAATTACTGTTCAGGGATCTTTGGACGTGTTTGATCGTCTACCTTCACACCTGGGTAGAATTAGCGTCATAGTAGCTTGACCCCTATTCCACATTATTATAAAAAAAATTATAAATAACAATGTTTGGGTTGCTCGGTATAATTTTCATTTTTTTTTAGATATATGGGCAATTTTTTCCGACTTTTTACACAGACAACAGAATTTCCATTCCTTTATGGCATTAATGCTCTGGAACAATCGATGCCCGCAAATAAATTCCGCACCTCCTGCTATTAATTAGGGCACCACCTTCTTCTCCTCCATCTCCATTAACAACCCTAGCTGCTTCTTAAATGCACCATCCAGCTCTCATGTACGTGCACGCGCGGGACTTCCCTGCTCATCTCCTAAATGACATCCGGTGAAGTACAAATTTACAACTCTGCAAAAGGGGAAACAATGGCATTGGAGCGGAAGCTAAGAGTCGGAGAGTTAGTGCTTCGGCTAGCTGTGTCGGGGCTGGGAGTTGCAGCAGCAGCTCTGGTGGGGAGTGATAGCCAGGTGAAGAGATTCTTCTCGTTGGAAAAGAAGGCGAGGTTTACCGATATGAAGGTTTTAGTGTAAGTCCATTGTATGCTGTGCAGATTAATCTCAAATTTGTCGGGGTTTTAGGGTTTTTGGAGATAATCGAATCGCGACAGCGCACCTTTGGTTACTGTTGTTATACTTTTTAGGGTTTTTACAGGTTTTTGGTGGTGGCGAATGGGGCGGCCGCTGGGTATAGTTTGTTGCAGGGGATTTGCTGCGTGGTGAGAATGATGAAGGGGAGTGTCGTTTACAGCAAGGGATTGGCGTGGGTTATTTTTGCCTGCGATCAGGTAAGGAGAAATCAATTAAAAAAAAGAGGAAGATTAGCATACATACCCTTTACTTCTTATGTATTTACATGTCTAACACCTAAACTTATTCAATTTTTACCTATGTCATCTTACATATGCATGGAATGTTGCATATCACGTTTTAAAAGTGAATATGGTGGCATTTTTTATGTGATATAAATGATTTGGGCAGTATAAATGTAAAGAAAGTAAAGTTTATGTGATATGTAAATACATAGGAACTGTGAGGTATGTATGTAAAAAAATGTTCTTTATATTATTATTTAGGAGATTTATACCACTCAATTCATATGTATTTACATATCTAACACAAACTTCAATTTTTATGCTTCAATTTTTATGCATGAAAGATGTGTTTCGCTTTTTAAAAAGTTAAGATAGTGGTATTTTTGATATGATATGAAACATTTTTTTTGGTATAGTTGTAAATAATTGAAGTATTTGTGTTAGATGTGTAAATACATAGAATTGTGTGATTTGTATGTAAATACCCCTTAATGTTTATTGTTGTTGGATTGTTGTTACTTGCTTTCTTGCATGCTAATTTCTTGTTGATTTTCCAGTTGTTCACTGTTTAAATCTTGAAGTATCTCTATATTAGTTAATAGGCATGCAATTATGTATTTAAATCAACAATTGGACACCAAAATGGTGGATATAATTAGGTTCATTTCTTGAGATTTGAATGAAAATTGAAGTTATTTATTGTGAGATTCAGGAAATTCTCATAAAGATTTGATTGGAGGATTAGCTTTCTCTCATAGTGCTTGATTGCGACTCATTTGAAGAATAAATTTGGATTTTTTAGTTGTAATTGATACGAGGTTGTACTAATGAGGATAGTATAAATTTCTCAAAATGGAAATAGTATAAATTCATTAAATTATCACTCTCATGAGGCACTTTGAGCTCTAACCATGCCTAACTTGCGTTCGACTAATTAATTGAGCTCGAGCTGAAGATGGAGCTCAACTACACACATTCGAGACAACTCACAAGTTAGCTCCTTTAATACTAAAGAGAAAAGGATGGTTTTAAATCAAACAATTATTATAATAAAATATAATAAGTTGAGAGAAGCAAGGTTGACAAAGAAGTTTTAAAAATTTTAAATAAATTTGTATTTATGTTTTTGTATTCTGTTATATTTTATGTTTATTTACTCCTAACAATTTTTAAAGAAGCCCATTCACAATCTAATGGATTGAGTTCGTGCCAGCGGTCGTGGTTTATTAGCTCATTAAGTTTAGCTCACGAGTCATTTATTAAGTCAACTCTAACCTGGCTTAGGAGTCAGCTTGAATTAATTGCACCCCTAGCCATGAGCAATATAAAATCCTAACAATTAAGATTGTTTTAGCAATATCAATCCAACAACAATGCGAATAATATACATTTGAAGTTTTGAATCATTTTATTCATGATCACCCACCAAATTAGATATAGTTCAAGATGCATCATAGTTATTGTACTTCCAATAAATTATTGTGGAAGGGAGCATATGTTTGGCCACCTTTTATATGGCTTGGAGTTGAGTTTGATTATGATTAATGTTTTGAGTCTTGTTCGAGCTTATTTTTTAGTGTTTTCATTGAGATTTAACTATATTTAGTTTTAATTGAGCTCAATTAATTATATGTTTGATGCCAATTATTTAAACAAATTTAATTATTACTAGCCATATGGATTTATAAGACAGGGTGTGTTTGGGACGGTGGTGCGGCGGTAGTGTGGTGTCGTACTGCAGTTTTTTCTGCTTAGTAAAACTGTTTTTTGTCTGCATTCTCAAAATGCTGAAGCTAAAAGATGTGTTTTCTCATCATAACTCACTACCTGCGGTAGCTGCTAAAAAGTTGTGGTCAAATTTTTTCAAAAAAAAAATTGTAATAGTCCTCGCAACTTTTTGAATAACAATTTCTTCTTTAGCAGCAGCTTCACAACTGTTTTTTCAAAAAGTTGTAGCTGCCCCAAACAAACCCTTAATTAGTACTGACATAATTTATTAAGTATTATTTAATTTTTAATACATAACACTCAAAATTTCATTGTCACATAAAAAACACCGCTTTTAATTACTTTTTAAATATAAAGTACATCATTTTAATGCATAAATCTATGACACCAAAACGTCATAAATGTAAATATCAAATATTAGTTGTTAGACCTTTAAATACATAAGAATTGTGTGACATGTATTTAAATTTCCCAAAGATAAATGGGCTCTTCTGTCTTTTTTAGGAAAAAAATTTTACATGCAATCACAATGTGTCATTCATACGGTATACTGTCATGCATTAAACTATTTAGTTTTTTTTATTTAGTGAGACCGAACCGTACACGGGGCGCATTGTGATTAGAGTTAATGTAATATTTGTTCCTCTTTTAGGTGGAAGAATAGGAAGTGTGCTTCAGAAAATTAGTAAAATTTTTGCATGTTCTTTGGGGCAAATATTCCTGAAGGCCACAAAGGCCAATGTAACGGCTGTATACGGATTGATTTGATCCAATTGCATGTTTGTATGGTTGGGTGGATTTATTTAAAACCTTAAATGTATGTGGGACTGTCTCAGCTATAAATGTGAACCTACCTACCACCTCTTTAATTATTAGTCATGGGCATTTACATATATACCACACAATTTTTATATATTTACATTTCTAACACCTAAACTTTGATATTTACATGCAGACCACTCAAATTTTTGCACCGCATCAAAAATATTACTATTACTAACTTTATAAAAACGATATACTTTTTTTTTCTTGTGTAGGTTTATAACATCAAAATGTTATAAATGTAGATATCAAACTTTAGGTTTTTGATATGTAAATACATAAGATTGTTTGGTATGTATGTTAATTTCCCAATGAATTAATGTTGTGTTGAAAGTAACTGGCACAACACTGAACTCTTTGCTTTGTTCTGCTGGTTTACCAAAGTAAGCTTTATGCTTCATGAAGAAGACATTTTAACTAATGGCACTTAAAAATTTAATTTTTCATTTCATTGTTTTTGCTCCTATGGTGTAGATGAGGATTAAAGTCATAACAAAATAGTTGCAAATTCAGGAAATTGAGCGAACATCTATAAAATTTTGAATGGATGTTCTCTTCATTGGTTTTTTTCATTTCTCTTTTATATTCTTTTTCAATCTCATCGCCTAACTTTGATTTCTCCGGTCAACCAAATTTTTCCGTACGGAGTACGTATGCAGCTGTACGTGCGGATTCCAGTAATATGCCGTCATGCGTTATATCGGGCCCACTTAAAAAAAATTAAAGTAGAACCATGTAGGTTATTGAAGGAGAACCGCATATGTTATTTAGAAGGGTTATTGGGGGGTTATTGAGGGGTTATTAGGGCATTAACTTCAATAACGTCTCAATAACCTCTCAATAACTCTCCGATAACCTCTATGGTTCCACTCCAATAACCCCCTAATAGCCTTTGCGGTTCCATTTCAATAATCTCCTGCATTAATTCCCGCAATAACCCCCAATAACCTCCACGGTTTCACTTTAATAACTAGACAATAACCTCCACGTGGCGGCATATTAATTGAAGTCCACACGCAGAGTTGAGTCTGGACTCCGTATGGAAAATTTTCAAGCAAGTTCGCTCCGGAACACAGATCGAAAAATAATAATAATAATAATAACATTTCATATTCATGTTCTTACCCTTGCATCCACAATGATTAAAATCCAATGCAGGTGATGGCTTATGTAACATTATCAGCAGCAGCAGCAGCTTTGCAATCTGCAGTGCTTGGCCAGTATGGCCAACCAGAGCTCCAATGGATGAAGATCTGCAATTTCTACAGAAAGTATTGCACGCAGGGAGGGGAAGGGTTACTTTGCGCTTTCATAGCGAGCTTAGTTCTCATAATCCTTTCCTGCTTCTCTGCCTTCAATCTCTTCAGGCTTTATGGTTCTAAGAAGCAACTAAGACAGACCAGCAATGGAAGCTGGTAAGATTGCAATTTTCTGTGCAATTAACTTATTTATAGTATTTTTATGTTTTTTTTTTTAAATTAATTATAGTTTTTGGGCTGCTGTAATTATAGTGCGGTTTTATAATGGATTTAGGATTAAGATATGTTAACCGAACTCACTCTGTTTGTATCTATATAATCGTATGGTGGTTTGGTGTGGATGTGCTGAGCTTTGTTATAGCTTTTTTTAGGGGCATTTACATACATACCGCTCATTTCTTATGTATTTACATATCCAGCTGACGCTTATACTTTTATATTTACATATATGACACTTTGGTGATTTAAATCTATGCATGATAATCTGTATTTCGGCTTGAAAAAGTGATAATAGTGCTATGCGTATATATATGAAATTTTAGGCTAAATACATAAGAATTCTGTGCTGTGTGTAAATGGCATTTTTTTTAAGGGGCATTTACATGCATACCGCCCAATTCTTATGTATTTACATATCTAGACTTTTATATTTGCATATATAATGCTTTGGTGATTTAAATTTATGCATAACAATGTGTATTTCGGCTTTAAATTAGGCTAAATATATAAGAATTGTGTGCTCTGTAAATGGCCTTTTTTTTTTAGGGGCATTTGCATACATGCCACCAAACTTTTTATGTATTTACATATCTAGCACTTGAACTTTACTTCTACATTTATGTCACTTAAAATTTTCATATCACATGAAGATCATCACTATTTTTATTTTTTTGAAAACTAAAATACACATTTTCATGCATAGGCAAGGTGGCAAATATATAAAAGTTGAAGTTTTAAGTGTTTATGTAAGAACATAAGAATTGAGTGTTGTGTTTGTTAGGGTACGTTTGGGGCAGCTTATTTGGTGCGGTGGTGTTTTGAAAACGCACATGGTCTGTTTAGGTAAACTGCGTTTTGACAATTTATACGTTTTCAAAATGCAGAAAACAGCGTTTTAATAATGCACCTATTTAGGTGTGGTGGGAGCTTATTGTCAACGGTTTAAATTTTTCAAAAAAATAAAAATTTGTAATAGTCACTGCTCCTAGCTTGTCAGCAGATTATTTTTAATCAGTTTATCAACAGATTATTCAATAAACTACAGTTGCCCGAAACAGACCCTTCATCTATCTTTCTTTGTTTTGTAATTTGTGTTTGCTAATGTATCATGTTTTATTTTGTGTTTGATTTGTTATAAAGGAAATTTAATAAAATAATCAAATTGAAGGCATCAACCATGCCTAGTTATTACCTCTATGCATGTATAACTAAACTAATATTCGTGTGCATGCCACTCAAATCTTCGATATTACATAAAAAATATCACAATTATTAATTTTTTTAAAAGTGCAATATATTTTTCATGCTTGTCTTTACACCAAATTGTTATAACTGTAAATATAACATTTTAAGTGTCGGGTATGTAAATACTTTAGAAATGTGTGGAATGTATCGAAATTTTTCTATTTAAATCAGGTGGATGCTAACAAATAAAATGATGCTTATATTTAATTCATGTAAGAATTGACTCTTAATTTCCGTTTGGGGCAGCATATTTGATGCGGTGCGTTTTGAAAACACAACCAGATCTGTCTGGTTAAATTGTATTTTGACAATTTTTTTCAAAAGAATTTCATTTTCAAGAAGCTGAAATCCGCGTTTTAATATCGTTCCTAGCTATGTGCTGGGTAGTTTTCTAGCTGCAGTCTGACTTTTTCTAAAAAAAAAAAAAATTGTAATAGCCGCAACAGTTTTTTAAAAAACATTATTTTTCAGCAGTTTATCGCTAGTTTTTTAATAAACTACAGCTACCCTCAAACAAACCCAATATGATTTCATAATATTATTTTTTTAGAATTGGTGTATTGAATATGATTTAATAATATTGTTGCAATATAATCCTATTCATCTTAGAAAAATTTGTAAGAATAGTGAGTACTTTAATTCTTATGATTATTTATAATTACTCAATTTATTAACTAACTTAGAAAGTTAATAAATATTAACTTGAAATAAAAAGCATGTTTACATGTATCTTTTGATGTGATTTTAATACTAACAGGGTAGAAGTAATTAAAAGATATAATTCTCTCATGTACTAGCTTTATCTTATGGCGTTCTCCACCATTTAAGGGTAGTTATGTAAAAATGTGTTCCTATTAACCCAGTCTTAAGTAATGAGATGAAGGGAGTGAATTGTTGTATTGAAGTTACATTACCTAATGGTATAAGAGCTTTGCTTAAGGATTTTTCTGACATCTCTTCTTCTTGACTTCGATCAACTCTGATCCTCTTCTTCTCCATTAACAGAGGCGTCTTCTTCAGCAAAATCGACAAGCTCCGATTAAGGTTCAGTTCAAAGTTAGACCTGGCCAGTGCTCTCCACACAAATAAACCCTCTCGTTGGTAAATTTTTATTGTTCCACTGAAAAAACAAAAACTCCAAACAACCACAATGATTACAACTCCTCAATTTGAAACTCATGATAATCCATTCTTGGACTCCTTACCAACCACTACCCACAGACATTAAAATTTCTCCTAAATAATTTACATCATGTCACCCAAAATCATCTCTTAGCGGATAACAATCTTTTTTGGAAAACTCAAATCCTCAAAACCTTCACCGCAAATGGATTGATTGGATTCTTATATGGCACCATACCTATCCACCGAAAGATCTTAATCCCATCGAAGCCATTCCATCACTTAATTCCCAATACATGAGTTGGATCCTTATAGATCAAAATCTAATTGTAACTTTCTGCTCAATAATGTCGCCAGCAATTCTACCATATGTCCTCCATTTACCCATCACGATCGAAATATGGACCATCTTAGCCAAAAGCCTCCGACCAATCGAGCATGTCTAATTTAGTTGAAAAACAAACCACAAAATCTATCAATGAATACCCAATCTATGACTCAATGCTTATCCACGATCAAAACTTTGGTGGATAAAATTTCTGCTGACTGATTCAACTTAGACAATGAGGGTATCATCCTTTACATATTGAATGGACTTTCGGTTAACTATCAACCCTTCAAAACAACCATACACACTCAACTACAATCAATTGAGTTGGACGACTTCTATGATCTACTTTGTAGTGAAAAGATAAACCAAACCAAAGACAAAAGAAACTCTAGTCTACTATCAATCCACAGCTGACATTGAACATGTACAGTGGACGGCAAGAAAATTCATCCTGAGGAAGGGGCTGCAACACCCAACCCCCATCCAATCAATACAAGCTTGATCAAATCTCATCTAGGTCTCCTATTGTGTGCCAAATTTGCAAAAAGTATGGTCACACCCACTATTTGCATCGCTCCAACTTAGAATATGTGCTTACCAACAAAGCTCTGCAAGTGAAATTCTCATTGGTTCTAGATTCAAGGGTCACAACCCACCCCATGCCCACCCATACCCGATCTATCTCATCTCCAAGTTGCCACTCCTGTTGACGGTTCCGAACAAGTCCTAATTAAGAATGGGCAACCACTTGTGGTCAAACACACAGGAGATGATTTTCTTCCTACTCTAACTCGCTCACTTCGCCTCCCCTCCATCTAACATGTACCATCCTTATCTCACAATATGTTATTAGTTTATAAATTAGTTGATGACAATATTATATCAATTATTTTTTTATCATGCTGATTTTTTAATCTTTGATCCGCAGACTCACCACATATTACTTCATGGACATAGTTCCAAAGGACTATACTCCAACACTCCATCTCCAATGCAATCAACCACTTCAGTCCCTCATCAAGCATTGGCTACCTCCTCACAAACCTCCATATTTTGGCATAAAAGGCTCGAACATCCACATACATATAATCTCCACCATATATCGAAGCTTCAACCATTACTTGGCATTACCTTTCCTATAACACTATGTAATAGTTTTAAGTGTAGCAAGAGTCATATATAGTCTTTTCCTTCTTGTTCTTTACACATGTATTTACCTTTATAGCTCATACACTCCAATGTATGGGGTTCATCCCTAATTTTATCACATCAAAGTTTTTGGTATTATGCAGTTTTTATTGATGATCATTTTAAATTTTGTTAGCTTTATCCTATGAAATGTAAATTCGAGCTTCCCCAAATTTGCATTGGGTTTCCAAACCTCATTAAAAACCAATTTAACACTGCCATTCAGTTGTTTGATATGATGGTTGTGGAGAATACAATAACTCCACACTCAAACAAGCCTTCACCCAACATAGCATAATGCATCAATTCTCGTACCCCTATACTCCTTAACAAAACGGTGTTGCAGAATACAAACATCGCTATTTGATTGAAACCAAATGCACTTTCGTACATGATGCTTCTCCTCCACTTACATTTTGGCTTGAATCTTTGCTCACTATCTCATAAACCGTATGTCATGTAAAAATTCTAAATGGTTGACACCATACGAACTAATCCATAAAACCCCACCAACTTAGAGTTTGTTTGGGGCAGTTGCATTTGTTTGAACGAGAAGCTGTGAAGCTGATGCAGAAGAAACTGCTTCTCAAAAAGCTGTGGTTGCTATTAAAAATTTATTTTATTTCCAAAATATCAAGTTGCAAATTTTTGCAGCCACCACATGTTAATAACTCAGGTTGAAAAAAATAGCTTTTAGCCACATAAATTTCTGAAAAGGTGCAAGAAAGCAGTTCCTCAGAAAGAATTATATTAACGGTCGGAAAAGCAACACAGGCAAAAAATTATCCCCAACAGACCCTTATTCGCACTTAGGGTATTCAGATGCTTATGCTACCCTTGGATGAAAACAACAACCCACCACAAACTTGTTCCAGGGTCGACACCAGTCATATTTATTGGATATTGTCCAAGTCATAAAGGTTTTAACTGCTTTAACCCTTGTACCTCCAAAATCATAATCTCCCGCAGCACTGTTTTATGAAAATACATTTCCCTATGACACAATAATCACTCAACCCAAACCTCCTCCTCCACCCCATGACAATACCCACCTTCTTTTACCTACATCGACTATCCAACCAAAAACCAACCAAACGTCCCTAGCTACACCTCACATGCCAAATCTCTTTCCCAACTCCACAATCCCAAATGCCCAAATCGACATACCTACCCATCTTCAACATATTGTTCCAACTCCTGCAAATATTCATCCGATGGTTACTAGGGACAAAACCTCAAACCTCAAACCCACTCAACGCCTACTTTAGTAATTGTCCATTATGCATACCAAGCTACGTAACATCATGGTGATATTTGAAAGTATCTATGGGTTAATGTGGAGTTTTTTATTAAATAATTATTATTAAAAAAATTATTATTATTAAAAAAATAATTAAACTAATTACTTATTAAATAATTATTGACACATGAATCAATCATTAATTATATTAATTAAGAATCTACTTTAAATTGATTTACTATTATATTTTAAATTTTAAAATGTATTTTTTATCAAATAATTATTAAATAATTACATATAAATTTATTTAATCAAAATTAATTTGATAATATATTTATTAAAAATTAATTACTAATAAATTAAATTGATAAAGTTAACTTAATTTAAAACAACAATCCCGTCTACCATTCCCACTCCTGCCTGAAACCCTGTCCCACGTCCCTACCCCCTCTCCCATCTTTCTCCTTCCTCACGGCTCCTTCTAGAATCCATGGAGGCAGCATTTAGGTCAAATCCAGGTAGAAAGAAGCGATGAAGAGTCCAATCCCTCTCCTCATCTTTCTCTCCTCCATCTTTCTCCTCACTCTTCTCATCCTCCTCTCCAGAAGCAAACCCTGCTCTCTTTCTTTTTCCTCTTCTCTCGATAACCCTAGCTTCCATATCCACCCTCGCCTCAAAATCTATGTCGCCGACCTTCCCAGATCCTTCAATTATGGCCTTCTCGATCAATACTGGTCCCTCTCCGCCCCAGACTCCCGGATCAACTCCGATCCTGACGCAGAACTCCGGTCGGCCATTGCGGCCTCTGGCCGCCGTGGCCTACTGCCGTATCCGGAGAACCCGCTGATCAAGCAGTACAACGCGGAGTACTGGCTACTCGGCGATCTCGAAACGCCGGTGAGATTGAGGGCGGTTTCATCGGTGGTCGAGCGGGTGTATGATTGGAGAAATGCAGATGTAGTATTCGTGCCTTTCTTCGCAACTCTGAGCGCGGAGATGGAGCTGGGGTGGGGGAGAAAGGGGGGATTTCTGAAAAAGGAGGGGAATGGGGATTATAGCAGGCAGAGGGATGTTGTCGATCGAATTAAGAGGTCCGATGCGTGGAAGAGATCGGGCGGACGGGATCATGTGTTTGTTCTTACAGGTATTTGTATGTTTTTTCTTGCTCAATTAATTTGTATTTTTCTCTTTATTAAGAAATTTCATAGACCTGATAGCTTTCTTTATTTGATCTGATTGAGTTCTCCTTGTTAGCTCTTTATTTATCTATCAGCTTATGGATTAGCCTTTGGATTGCCAGATTATGTTAAAACTTGAAGCATTATTTGACAGACCCGGTTGCAATGTGGCATGTTAGAGCAGAGATTGCTCCAGCTATGCTTCTAGTGGTTGATTTTGGTGGCTGGTACAAGCTCGATGCCAAGGAATCTGCCAAGGAATCGCAGGGTAACACTTCGCATATGATTCAGCACACACAAGTTTCATTGATCAAAGATGTAATTGTGCCTTATACCCATCTCCTCCCCAGATTGCAGTTACTAGAAGATCGGCCTCGTACCATACTTCTATATTTCAAAGGAGCCAAACACAGGCACCGGGTTGGTATATTTTTTTTGTATAACACAGTATGTTATCATATCGATTTTTCAAGTACTTTATAAATGAAGGATTACTTTAGATTGAACGTATTGGTCACCTTTAAATTAGAGTATGTAGCGTGCATTCCTTGTCCTGTTGGTGGAGCAGCCTCTCTGAAGGTTCTAAGTCCCATAAGGTCCCGGGTTCAAATCCCCCGGTGGCGCAGTGCCGCCTTAAGCCAGGTGGTACTCGAATTATTTGCACATTGGGTCGCCCCCAGACCTAGCGAGGGTTGAGCCCATATATTGCGTTGGGGAGCTCACACCCTAGCCCATTCTTAAAAAAAAAATTAGAATATGAAATCATTGCATCGCTGTATCTGTCATCATTTATATAATTGTGAGATGGTATTGAAATATGCTTACTTTAGTTGTTGAAAGTAACATGTCTCCCTGAAATAAGTAAGTTATATCTATCACATAAATGAATGTGTATATAAATGACAATACATTTTCTAAAGTCAAGAATCATCATCATTTATTCATTATCTTTATCCTATTTATTTAGGTGTACTTGATGAGAAAAAACTCCTTTTCACTCTACTTTTGCTTGCTACCATATGTAATTAATATTGCCCAATGTAATGCATGCATCTTTGAAATTATTTTTCTAACTTTTCCTTAGAAACATTTACATACCTGCCACACAATTCTTATGGATTTACTTATATTACTCTTAAACTTCTTATTTACATTTATAGCACCTCGTTGCCATAAACTTGTGCATACAAATGCGCATTTAACTATTAAAAGGTTAACAAAATGGTATTTTTGATGTAATGTTAAAAACTTTAAGTGTTATGAATGTAAAAATTTAAGTTGAGGTGTTGGTTATGTAAATACATAAGAATTGTGTGGTATGTATGTATGCCCCTTTTCTTTAATGTATGGCGTTGTTATAAGTACAATCCTATGAGTTAAACACCACCTCAATTCTCCTCAACTCTATTCTTCCGTCCTCAGGGTGGATTGATTCGAGAGAAACTATGGGATGTTCTCCTCAACGAGCATGATGTAGTAATGGAGGAAGGTTTTCCAAATGCCACTGGCCGCGAACAGTCCATTAAAGGAATGCGAAGCTCCGACTTTTGTTTACATCCCGCTGGCGACACACCGACCTCATGTCGCCTTTTCGATGCTGTATTAAGCCTTTGCATACCCGTCATCGTCAGCGACTACATCGAGCTCCCCTTTGAAGGAATGGTTGATTATTCCGAATTTGCAGTTTTCGTCTCAGTAAATGATGCCGTGCAGCCTGGTTGGCTCGTCTCTTATTTAAGGAGCTTTTCTGAAGATCAAAAGAATGGTTTTCGAAGAAAAATGATGAGTGTTCAACACATGTTTGAGTATGATAATGGTAGTCCCGGTGGCGTTGGACCTGTTGCCTTGGATGGTGCTGTTAACAATATATGGAGGAAGGTGCAGCAGAAGTTGCCTTTGATTAAAGAGGCAATTGTGCGTGAAAAGAGGAAACCTGGAGGTACTTCTACTCCTCTTCGATGTTATTGTATGTGATTTTAACTTGTTTTGTTTGTAGATCTTATAGTGTGGATTGTATTTTAATTATTTTTATTCTGTGTAATCACATATTATTTATTTTTATAAGCGTAGGCCTCTAATTTTTCTTGAGCTAATATTTTCTCTCCCTCTTGTTTTTCGATGCTGCTCAATGGCTGAACACTTGCCTTGTTTTTTTTTTCTTTTTTTTTTCTTGGAAGATTTACATACATACCACTCAATTCCTATATATTTACATTTCTAACACCTAAAGTTTGTCATAAACCTATGCAGCAAATGTGTTTTTCACATATAAAAAGGAAGTGATGGCTGTATTTTTGATGTGATGTTAAATATTTGAGTGGTTTGCATGTAAATTTGAACGTTCAGGTGTTAGATATCTAAATACATAATAATTGTGTAGTATGGCTGTAAATGCCTTTTTTTTTCACGTGAAACAGGGTATTGTATCTTATAAATTGGCATTTGCATAAGTAGGCACATTTAACTAAAATACTAAATTTTTCTATGGTGGAAATGAGCTGTTATGCCTTATAGATTTACCATCTAGAGGTTTTTGCAACATTTTCTTTGAGCATTTTAATGCATTCCACTCAAATTCCTATTTGTTTACATATCTTGCACTTATACCTTAATTTCTACATACATGCCACCCAAAATTTTTATATCACATAAAAAATATCATCATTTGTACTTCTAAAATGTGAAAAATACCTTGTCATACATTGTTGTGGAGGCATGTATTTGAAAATTGAAATTTAGGTGTTATAATATATATATATAACAACTATCATGAATTATTGTCTCTCCCATTCCTTCAAACAATATAGTTTCTAAATCACTAAACAAAAGACCTTCCAGTTTCCAAAATTCAAAGCAATCATTTGCTTTATGGAGCATACTATTGACCTATAAAGGAGAAGTGAGTAAAGTACCAAAATGGTGCCCAACTATTTACATGGGGCCGTTTTATTCTCAGAGTTCATTGAAGTGCCGAAATAGTCTCCATACTTTTTAAATTGGGGCTAAAATAGTCTTTATAGAGGACTATTATAGTTCAATTTGAAACTAATCGAAGACTATTTTGTCACTTCTATAAACTCTGCGATTAAAACTGTCCCTTATAAATAGTCGGAACTATTTTTGGCACTTTACTCATAAGTATAATTAATTGAGTTAATAAAATATTCTTTCAAAAAACTAAATATACTGCACCTATGGCCCACACAAATATTCTTTAGTAAAAGGTGAAAGAATAGTTCCCTTTGTGCTTACCACTTAGCTACATTCAACACTCTCACTTAACACTTGACTCAATATGTTCCAAGTTGATTTTGATTTAATAAGAATAATTGAGTGTATTTATATTTTACCATTTTCTTGGAGAATATGTTACATTATAAGTTCAATAAATATTTAGGGTACAACAAAAACAACAATAACAAGCTTTTGTCCCATTAAGTGAGATCGGCTACATGAATAATTTTTCTCCATTTTGTCATGTTGGATGTGATGTTAGCCCACACCCTCCCCTCGTAATGTGATTTTGTAATATATAAAATGCACACAAACATGTTAAGCATGTGTTGACCTCTTGGGTGTTGACTTTGTGGTAAGAATCAATTAAACCTCTGATATTCCTTTCATTATGTATGTCTATATTCCCAATTTCACATGATTGTAGGAGGTCATGTCAAACCATGGCAAATAAGCATGAAAATTAAAGAAGAAAGGCACGAATATTACGTTAGCACTTCTCCATTCGTACACTCGCTCAACCACCGATGAAACTCACTTGAGATCACCTTGCAGCCAGTACTCTGCGTTGTACTGCTTGATTAGCGGGTTCTCCGGATATGACAGTGGGCCAGGGAGGCCCGAGGCCGCAGTGGCAAAGCGAAGTTCTGCTTTAGGATCGGTGTTAATACGGGAGTCTGGGGTGGAGAGGGACCAATATTGATCAAGAAGGCCATAGCTGAAGGATCTGCGGAGATCAACAACATAGATATTGAGCTGAGTGTGGATTTGGGTGCTATGGTTATCGAGAGAAGAGGAGAAAGAAAGAGAATAAGGTTTGGTTCTGGAGAGGGGATGAGAAGAGCTAGCCGGAGAGATGGAGTGAAAGATGAGGAGAGGTATTGAACTCTTCATTGCTTCAATCTACTCGCCGTCCCAATCTAATTATATTGAGCTAAATTTTTAAAATAGCATTCTAAATTTCTTTTTGAGATCGAATAAAAAAAATTTTAAATCGGCAAAGTCGCCACATCGGCGGCATCTCATTTGCCTGGAAGTATGAGTCGCCAAGTAATTGACAACTTAAGCTGACTAGATTTAGGACTAAATCGTGCATCCCTTCCTACGTTATTTCATTTCCCTTCCCACATGATCGACAACCCCTTTCGCATCTATCGAAATGCCTTTCTTCAGCCTCTCCATCCACCGGCGGCGAACCGATGAAGGCATAGTGGCGCCCTCACCAAGCGACAAAGGTTGCCATCTACAACTATATGTTAAATGTGTTTCTCCTCTTCCCTCCTCTCCAAGCCTGGATTTCTCTTCCTTTGACCATGGACATTCTCACACCCCGACATTTCATTTCCAAGTCCATTGGCTGCGTTATTGTTGGATTTAAGAGGGATTTTAAATAAATCCTGGATTTAGCAGGATTTGAGCAAGATTAATTAAATCCTGATGGTGCTAGGTTTTTTAAGAATAATATATTGCTATCTTCTTTTTGGGTACAAAACGCCAATTAAGATGCGAGTGGGATTGCGGGTACACTAACAGGAGGGCATATCTGATGTTTCTTATTTATGTACAAGTGCTTGTTGTTATTGATTAAACAGCATGTGTTAGATTGTTATTTCAGTTTGATGTATACTGAGAAAAATTAGCAAAATCTGGCTAGCACTAGACTCTAGCTGTCCATTTATAAAAATGGATTCTTTCCTTTTTTTTAGTTCTTTTCATAAGGCCAGCGACGGTAAGGTGCTCCTGTTTCCTATAATGAATTTTTTTTATAAGTTATTATTTTTCACAAAACGCAATAAACTGTTAATAATGTTCTTGATTTGATGGCAATATATCATAAGCTACTATATATCTATGCATGCATGTCCTTTTCTTGCTAAATCATCAATATATCATAAGCTACCTATATATCTATGCATGCATGTCCTTTTCTTGCTAAATCATATTTTAGATTTTTTTATCAGCATGTATGCATCTCAATAATCTGAAACCGTTGCCGACATGTTGATAATCTTTTTAATGGGTTGTTGTGCTCCGATCTTTTAAATTTGCTTTTAGGTGTATTAGTACTTATGTGATTAAATCTTATTTTTTGAGCGATTTAACAAGGTTGGGTTTTAGCCTAAAATAGATATTAAAGAAGATAGTAGCATATATCGGTTGTTCGAGAAGTTGCTCGACTCTATTTAGCAATAATGTGTCATCACCCGGGGACAGAATTATCAAGGCCCGAAATAAATGTCAGAAGAAAACTAATATATTTTTTTTATCACTAACAAATGTGGGTATTTTTTGAATCTTATAATCAATATGCTTAGTAGTAGGGCTGTCAAAACGGCTTGTTGTTCGCGAACAACTCGTGTTCGGCTCGTTCGCTAAGTTAACGAGCCGGACACGAACAATTTGTTCCTGTTCGGCTTATTTTGGTTTGAAATATTAATAATCAATTATATGTATATAGATATATATAAAATTGATTAGTAGTATTTTTAAAAAAATTAATTGACTACATGGCTACAAAGATTTATAATCAATTAAAAGTATTAAGAAAATAGAATAGAAATTATTCAATTAGATTCAAATGATGTTTTAAATATTGCTCCAATTCTTAACATCTTATGGCTACGTGGCTAGGGTTGTCAAAACGACTCTTTGTTCGTGAACGGCTCGTGTTCGGCTTGCTAAGCAAACAAGCTGAACAAGAACACACTTTTTGAGCTCGAAATATAAACGAGCCGAACAAGAGCAAAGCCTTGGCTCGCCCGTGGCAAAGCCTTGGCTCGCTCGTGTTCGGCTCGTTTACACCCCTACTTAGTAGTGAATTGGGGTAGGTCGACGAGGAAGGCAATGATGAAACAAATACAAGAAGTGGTTTTAATATCAATATAATTTTGATTGCCCTGATATATATATATTAGTTGCTCATCTGTTGTTCTCATGTTGATGGCTATTGGATTTGCCCTAAGGTTGTTATCACGTCGATATGACTCTTAGCCGGTAAATTCTTTACATTTAAACAACATAGTTTAATTGGGTTTCAAATTATGGTTTTGTTTAAAAAATTACTAAATTAAGCTTATTGTTTTTTTTCTCTTCTACTTCTGTTTTTGTGTGCAAGTAGCTGGTAAATCATCTTTTTATGATGACAGTGATGTTTTTGTCTACAAATGTTTCTTTTTTATGGTTGCTTTGATTTGGAATTTCAGTGGTGAGAGTGTACTTTTTAAAATGTTAGAATATCTTAGTTGAAATTATCACTGGTGAGATTGAACTTTTTAATATGTACATCCCATAATTCGTATGTATTTACATATCTAATAGCTGTATGCTTCTATTTTTTTATGCGTACTTGGAGTGCATCAAATTATCACTGAATTTGATTATCATTTTCTTTAATTTTCGCAGAAGTACACCGGAAAAATGAGTGAAACTTATGTTCTGTTGATATTATGCTATGATTGAGAATTAATTGGTATTTGATGATCTTGCGTCAATGTATGTTGGAGCTAAAAATTGACTTATTTGTTGAAAAATAAATTACTTCAAATGTTGAGATATGATTTGTTATAGTATACTCTGAATATGGCATGTCGTTTCCCACTCCACGAAGCATTTGTTGTAATTAATGTCGATGATGATGAAGTGACCGTAGTTATTTTGATAGAAGCCAAGTAAAGTTATAATACCTTATGTAGTGATTATTTTGTTTCAGATAGATGACTATAATGTTGAACACATAATCTCACAAATTTTATCAATCAAATTTCAGACAACATCGATAAGAATCTGTAAGTATTAGTGTGTATATATTTTAATAAATTTATTAAAGTAATTTCAAATATTTTATTAACATAAAGTTATTTCACTTGAAATATTTTTACTTATGATTCCTGAAGGGTTAATAGCTCTCTACAAAAATGTACAATTGCCTTCAATTATTGAGAGATAAGAGATAATGGGTAGCGACTCAAGTGATGATAACAATGATACCGATGGTGAGTAAGTTAATGCACAAATATATGTGCATGAACTTATACATAGCATGTATTTCGTAATCTCAATATAGCAAATGAAATAATTAGTAGCAACGATTACATACTATACTGCCAAACAACACAATAGTGGGATGAGAATATTAACTTTGACGGTCCTAGTGAACACATGACATCTGTCCAAGAAGGCTTTATTCCATCTGATCTGCTAGAAGATATGCTCTTTTGCAATAAAAATGAACTTCGACGTGCAATTGGTGGGTGATCAATTTATAATAATGTCGAGTTTAAGGTTGTTGACTCAAACAAGAGTCGACTAAAGGTAATATATTTACAATATGCTCACCCCTCTAAACTATGTCAGTGGCGTTTGCATGATTTTAGCAAGAAACGTTTAGGGGATGTTTGGAAGATTTATACTATAATTGGCCAACATAGTTGCACTAGCCTAATATGGTGAACAGGCACAGACAATGTACGTCCAAATTCATTTCACTATTCACTCTTTCTTTTGTCTGACAACAAAGGAATATGAAGTCGAAAGAGAACATTAGTCTTATTGAATTTAAATTTAACTTAAAAGAATTATACATTAAAGCATGAGATGATTGAACGAAGGCTATTAAAGTAATTTTTAAAAGCTGAGAAGAGTCATATTGTTCATTAAATCAATTTATGGAAGCAATCTCATATGTAATGTCAGGATCTATTTATAGAATTCAGGTTGATCCAACCTGATCCTTAAAGACTATTTGGAGTTTTTGGCTCTCGATTTTTGGATGGGTTCACTGCTGACCGGGTATCAATATGAAGTTTTTTCAACCCATAATTGGGAGATATGATGACAACTCATTTTACTGATTGCATATGACGGGTTATGTAGAGAGTTTCATAGAGGTATGTATGTACAGGTGATCATTGTGGCGCAGACAATATTGCGGAGAATCCACACATTAGACACATATTATCTGCTAGCAGATGTTAGTGTTGCACCATCTGTTCGTGCTGATCCAAATTTATCAACTGTGTGCACTTCATGTGATTGCATGGCACACATGAATCTAATAGTACGCCTTGGCTTCTGTTGCAATGACATGCTCCATTTACACCAATAAATTACCAAACCACACCCCTATATTGGATAAGTGGAGCCACTATCCCAATTAGATCACCATATACTGGGCATTTTTGGATGTCTCCCCCAATTCCTCTTAAGCAATCACAATTCATGACACAAACTTGTATAATTTCAGATTCAAAGGCATAGCATTCCGAGAATTATGATCGTCAACACCATTTGATAGATAAGTCAGTTCGTGAGCATCGGCATTACATCCTAGGGACAGATGCAATATCTCCAAGAAAACGTCACAGATACTAGTTTTGCATGCAATCATATTCGTAATAGTTTGATATTTCTATTTGTTCTTGTTTAGTATTTTACCCCATGTCCTCTTTTTTGCTACCATATTTAGTGCAAGAAATGTGATGATTGGACAGAAAATGATCTCTAACTTTTGAAGGGGAATAGATTTTGAAGTGGCCCCAACAGTTGCTTGTGCCTTGTTACCATTTGAATGCTTTCCAGCCAATGGTATCTTTCTCCAATTTCTTGAGCTTAAGAGGCGATGTGGTTACGATGGCACGCTTTTAAATGACTTCTCTTTTGTTCTTGGATATGAATTAGCGGATATAATGTGGTCTTGTTACCGGTTCAATGCTTTCTAGCCAAATATTTTTCATTCAGTAGCTACTTGGTTGGTCCTCCACAATTTTATTTTGATTTCTAAGAAGTTCTGGAGAACTTATTAATTGTTACTGTTTGCAGCCTAATATTTTCTTATTTGATTTTGGTGAGGTGTAACTTGCAATTTCATGGAAAAGTAAATATCAAATATGATTATGAAGCAATAAGCCAATTGATTCATTGATGCTGTAATTTTTTGCCGTCTTTTCTTGCTGCAAGCTTATTTATGTTTTTTTACTGGTGATCTTTGTCTAAGTAGAGAGGGTGAGAGGATCATAACACTTGTTATTTTGATTTGTCTGGATTGATTATCATGTTGTCTGGATGGAGCGAGAGGTCTGCACTTACTGGAGATGGAAATTGGTGGAGGGCAAAAAGATCACTATTCTCAACCATGTGTGGATCCTCGATTTACCGTTGTCTAGGTGGCCTACCTTCGCGAATGCGGAGGCTTTCAAGGGATTCTATGTCCGTGACTTTCTATTAAGGGTGCATTTGGGGCGGCGGTGCGATTGCGGTGGCGGTGGAGATGCGGTGCTGCACCACAGTTTTTACGATGATGCTTTTAAACTAAATTTTCCCAAATGCAAAACTCTCTCAAACGAGCCCTAAGTGTGGTGACTACTAGAAATCTACGGTCTAACTTTTCCAAAATGAAAAAAAAATATACTGCAATAACCACCGTAGCTTTTTAATCAATTACTTCTTCTAACAACTGCTCATCATGCGCCTGCAACATGTGCAGCAACCTGAAAACTTTCAACCAGATTGTGCGCAAATCTTCCCAGCCCCTCTAAGGAGGCTCCATCACTGCCTTGGCTTTCATGTTAACTACATAGCAGCCAATTGTTAAGTTCTCAAGGAGATAGCAAAGCACCTACACGAATGGGGATTCCAGCTACCTTCGGCTCATAACTTGGAAGAGATGCGCAACGTTCTCAAAGGGCTCCTGAAATCTAACTGGTGAAATTTTGCAATAATTTATGTAGTTTTAGTTATATATACAATACTTATAAGGGGTATCTGCTTACACACCACACAATTATCATATTTACACATATAACACCTAAACTATCACATTTACGTACATGCCACTCAAACCTTAGATACTTTGTAAAAAAATAACTAAGGGTCTGCTCGGGATCACTTTCTGTTTTTGGTTTTTAATTTTTTTTAATCTGTTTTATTTTTTATCTTCTGTTTTTAGAAGACGTGTTTTGTATTGTTATGATTTATATGTTCTTAAAAGTATAAAATATAAAATAAGTTTTATCGAGTATTATTTATTCTTTTTAAAAGAGTTATTTTTTTATAAAATGATTAAGTCCACGTGACACTCTATTATTAAGCTCCGCCGATCATTGCATACGCCACTTCCTTCAACCAGGATGAATCATTACTTGTACGGGTGGTGGGTGGGAGGCAATAGGTGGGTGGCGGTGACGAGCGACGGTCAACAGGCAGTGGACGGAGTGCAGCGGTGACAAAAGGTAATGAGTGGGCGGCAAAGGCAGGCATCGAATGGTGGCGGCTGTGGCAGGTGGCCGGCTACGGCGACTGAGAGCGGCGGTGTGGGGTTCGTGGGTTGGTGGCTACTGGCGAGGACCGTGTGAGGCGGGAGGAATAATAACTAACAAATTCATCATGGTAAAACAATTAAAGACGATATCAGCACAGCGTTAAAATAACGGCCCATGAAAATAAGTACACCAAGGTTTATGTCCGCAAGTAAAATGGGCTAAACAGAGTGGGCCAAAGCCTATTGATATCCTCAATAATGTGGGGAACACAGCATGCCCGACAAAACGTAAATCTGACAGAATTTATTACAGGATTCACTCAGGAGGAAGAAACGGGGCAAATAATGCATGGGCTGCCCACTTGAGCCTTCCTTGTCCCTTGCACGCAATGCCTATTTTTACTAATCCAATAATTGAGATAAGCTGCAGCTTGTGCATTTCAGGATAAGCAGATTATCTTGTTAATATTTTAAACTTATTTTAGTATTTTTTTAGATTAGTCTAAGTCAGACATTCAACCTAAGTATTTATTTACTGAAATCAGAGTTGGAAGAATCATGAACTTAATATCAGATGTAATTATGACACTAAAATATTATAGGAGTGGATATGAAAAATTAGATGTTAAATATATAATTATCTAAGACTTGTTTTGCATTTATGTAAATCCAAAACAAAGAAAATTAAAAATAAAAAATAAAAAATTTAATTTAGTCTTTAATTTTATCAATGATGTAAAAGATAGAAGAGGTGTTTTTAATAAATTCATAATTAAGCAATATTTTCATGTTCAGAAGATGAGAAAATATTATTACGTGCAAATTGATGATATTATGATAATATTACAATCTTGTTTGTTTACACGTATCAAATTAAGGGTCCGTTTGGGGGATGCTTATTTGATGTGGTTGTGTTTTGAAAATGCACCTAATCTATTTGGGTAAATTGTATTTTAGCAGATTATACGTTTTTAAAACGCTGAAAACAACGTTTTCACAATAAGATGCCAACTTTTTTACCGCACCCAACTAATTAAATTATTTTTAATCAGCTTATCAGCAATTATTCAATAAGTTACGTCTGCTCGAATCAGATCCTAAGCCCTGAAAAAGATATGAAAAATGCAAAAAAAAAATTAAGAAAAAAATCACCCAAAAATGTTTATTTTCTCGTTATGATTTGACAATCATAAAAGCGCAAAACATAATAGCGGTGCGATACTCCGCCAAGCACCAAACTTATCCTTCACCTTCACCCTCAACCTCACGTGACATCAACGGCACTCCCAAGAAAAAGCAATGACGACGGCCGCTGCACGCCGCCGAAACAAAGCTGTTCATAGCAATCTATCGAGAACAGCGACAGAGAAAGGCGAGGCGC
>NW_018164549.1:2621549-2643664 GCF_001263595.1 Phalaenopsis equestris | reverse complement strand
GAACTACCCCCTCATAGGCGGCAGACGGCGGCGGCGGCGCAGAGAGAGCGGCCGTCGAGGCGGGCGAGGATCTCTGCAAGCAAGTCGGCATTGTCGTTTATGTTGTAACCGCACGGCGGCTTATCGTGCTCCGGTGGGTGCTTTTCGGCTTCGTCCATTGTTGGTTCTGATGGGAGGAGGGAGAGTGGAGAGGTTTCGGGGAGGTGAGGGTATTTAATCATGGAAGAGAAAAGCGTCGATGCGTTCAAGATATAAATTTACAGGTTAGAAGTCAAATTTTTAAAATTATTAAATTGAGAAATGGACCCTATGTAGCTACATAATTTCTCTACACTCTATGTAGCTACATAATTTCTCTACACTCTATGTTGCATGATGTTCAATAAAGATTTATTTTTTAATAGACATTATGGGACATGATTTTAATTCTCATTATGTTAAGTATGTAATTGATATTGTGATACATAGAATGGGCTGTGTCGATAAATTGATGCACAACCATCATGATTCATGTTAATTTCATGTTTATTAAATAATTTATGATTTAACCAATATAAAGAATGATTTATTTTATATTTCGTGGAGTATATTATGCACGATTAAAATTAAGTGAGCTAAGTGTGAGAATGTTAAATTTTATTTATGACTCACATTTATTGTAATAACTTATGAGATTTATTTTGATTATTTAAGTTAATTATTTTTTTAACTCATAACTTATGTCATAACTTATGATATTTAATTTTGTAACTCATTTAATTCTTAAGATGAATAGGGGTTACTAACTTATGTCATTGATTTTAATAATAATAAATCAATTAATTTATTAAATTATCATAAATCCTATTGGTTAGTAACCCCATTTATGGATTATAGTTAAATAAAACATAGTTCAGAGAATGAGTCATCTCTCTTCCTAACACACCTTGAACATTTCTCTCCATAAAAAAATAAAGAAAATTTCAAGGGATTAGAGAGACAAACTTCATCTCTTCAAGATCAAATTTAATCATCATGAATACAGGTATGTGTTGTTTTATTATTGATATTTAAAAATTATGAATTTAAAATATCTTGGCTATTATGTATTTTTAGAATTTGTTTCATACATGTTAAACATAAATTTCTAACAACTTCAACTTTTATTGCATATTTGATGTTGAGATTCATGTTTTGGGACATATTTATGTTTGTTTTATCTAAGATTTTGTTTGGAAAACAATTTTTTTCTTAGAAATTTTTGCATACCAAGTTATTTTTTTAAACCCCAGCTGCTAAAATGTAGTTGTTGTCACAAAAATGTGGTATGAGTTTTTGAAAATAAAATAAATTTTTAATAACTACCGCAACTTTCTTTAAGAACAGTTTATTCTACTGTGAAACCGAAGCTGCTTCTTCAAACTGCTGCAGCTGACTCAAACATACCCTTCGATTGTGAGGAGTGACTCAAAGACATCTTAAGCAAAATTTTAAATAGAAACACTGAGAATAGATATATGATAAAAAATAATAAAATTTAACTTAAAAAAACTAGAAAATATGAAAAAATCCAGTCACACTACACTAAGAAATTCTCTATACAGCAAATAAGGAGAATTGAAAGAATTACATCGCACTCAAATCTATTCACAATTTAGAACACTCCGGAAAATCAACTAATTATTAAATTAAATATTGTCAAATAGAATAAATAATAATTTTAAAACTAGGACTCAATATATTCAATATTTATTAATTTCTTCTCTATTCATCATAAATCTTGAACTCACTAAAAATTGTTATTGTCATAATTTACTAAATTCAAATTTATAATATATATTAAAGCTACTAAAGCCATTAACATATAACCCCTTATATTTTTGTAGTGAGGCTCAAGATCTTCTATTTATATTTCTTTTTTGTGATAATAAATTAAAGACGCATTTACATATACTCCGCCACATTATTTCGTATTTACATATCAAACAACCATTATTTACAATGTATATTTATACCTAGGGGCGTAAAAAAGTCGCTCGATCCATCAATAATTTGAGTCTGAGATTGATTAATTGGTCAAGTTCGGGCTCAAGCCAAATTTATTACGCACTAATGCCAATTTGTTTATCATCGAAAAATATTAATATTAATTTAAGTTAATATCATAGTAAAATAACAAATAAAATAAATAATTATGACATAAATAATAAAAAATTGAAAAGTAAATTTCTTTTTTAACATTATTAATAAGTTATAACAATATTATTTTAAATGAGCTAACTCGTGAGCTAACCAGACGAGTCTGTGTCAATTTAAGCTTATTTTATTAGCTTATAGGTATCGCTGAGCTCGAGTTAATTACGGGTTTTGATTCGATCACACTTCTATTTATAATTCTATATCATTTAAATCTTTTATGCCATATCAAACCTATTTATTTATATGTGTATAAGTTTGTATAAATTATAAGAAAAATGAACATATAAATATCTAAAATATCTGAAAAATAAATATTTCTTATAGTAAAAAAAAAAAAGACAAATATTTAATATTTAAAAAATCAGACTGTAAAGATAGAGAAATTGGCAGAGTATCTCATGGATCATGAAATGAGACCAAAAGCGAAATTCCAAAAAATCTGGGGATTTGCGCATAAAATTGAATAATTTTGCACACAAAAAAAACAAGGGTAAAATTATGAATGACCAAATTGTTTTTTTTTTTTAATTATTATTAATTATTATTTTTATTTAAATGTCGCAGTCCAGTCAGCAGTCAGCAGAGCCTGACTCGAGGCCCAATAAATTTATATTTACAGGATTGCCCCTGACGTCTATGCATGGTATCCTTTTCGGGGTTGGATTTGTCAAAATCTGAGTCATTAATATTTTTTAAAAAAACTTAAATAAAAAGTTTACTTTATTTTACAATATAAATAATAAATCGATTGATATTTAATCATATTCCTTGATCCGCCAACAACAATTTGTTATCATCCGGCATGAAGCTCGAGACATGACACGGATCCCGATATGATATTTTGAACAGTAAACATTCAAATCTTGATAAAAATTCATCCAGAGCTCTGATTTGAGTAAACTTATAGAGAAACTAACCGACTCGATGAGACGGATCTAATAATATAAAAACTAGTCTAATCTGAGTCAAACCAAGCTCAGATCAAAATATTAAACCAATATTTAAAGATTTTCAGACACATTTGTAATGTCAAACATATATCGACACTAGCAAGCCTATACTCGAATCGAGCATCTCGACAAGACAAATCCAACGAGCCCAAAATCACTCAATTTTGACATCGTTAAGACACTCAAATGTCCATTAATCGTCCGTCAAAATGGTTGATATTTTTGCATTAATTGCACATAAACACTATAAACAGACCTCCAGCCCTCACATAGAAAGAGAGCTGAAGTTGAGAGAGAGAGCGTGAGACCTTGAAGAGAAACTGCAGCTCAGCTCACTACCTACCGTCATTGACCATCGTCGACAGCTGACAACCACCGCCGACCTCAAATGACCACCGTAGACTGTCGTCAACCATCATTGAGCGTCGTCGACTGCGACCCCTGTCGACGATCACTGTCAACCGTCGTCGACTACCGTCGACCGTCGTCACTAGTAACATACTATTATATCAAGCATATTTTTAGAATAATTTTTAAATATTATTTATTTATCAATTAGTTCATATTGCATTCTTCTTTATTATTATTGATGCATGCTAGAAAATTCGCGGTGGTAGAGTAATAGAATATCGTCTTAGTGTTGCACGAAGATTCAGCGCATACTCAGATAAAAGTGAAATAACTAGTGATGACACCAGAAGTTTTTACGTAAAAAACTCGTAAAGGGAAAAAATCATTGGGTTTAACCCAGTTATAAGAATCCATTATGTATTGATGATTATAGCCAAGTTTTGTCCCACAAAAGGGACATGATTATCAGATTTTCAGATTACAACGTCTCCTGACGGTGTTCAATCGATAGTAATCGACGATGATCGACGGTGGATGACGATCAACGATGATTGACGGTGGTCAATGGTGGTCAGCGGTGGCCGACGGAGCTAGACGGTGATCGATGACGATCGATGGTGGTTGACGGATGTCAGCGGTGGTCGACGACAGTCGATGACGGTCGGCGGTACTTGACAATGACCGGTGGTGGTTCTAATGGACGGTGGCCGGTGGTGGTCGACAGAGATCGACGGTGGTCGCCGACGATTGGTGGTGGTCGACGATGACAAGTATGTTGTTGGACTTGAGCTCTTTCTCCAAGTCTCAAATTCTCTCTTAAACCTCTCCCCCCTCATGCAAAGGGTAGAGCTATATTTATAGTGTTTTGGGTGCAATTAATGCAAGAATATGAACCATTTTGATCCGATGGTTCAGAGAGTTTCCCTCGATCAGATGATGTTTGATGGACATTTGAGTACCTTAACGATTTCAGAATTGAGTAATATTGGGCTCGTTGGATTCGTCTTATCGAGATACTCGATTCGACTATGAACTCGCTAAATTCGACATCCGTTTGACCTTTAAAATGCCTCCGAAAATCCTCCAAGAATTGTTTAATAATTTGATCTGGGCTTGATTTTACTTGGATTAAACCAACTTTCATATCATTATGTCCGTCTCATCGAGCCGATCAGTTTGACTATATGTTTCCTAAAATCAGAGCTCTGGATGACTCTTAATCAAAGTTTGAATGTTTCTTCTTAAAAAAATTACCGCGAGATTCATGTCGGATGAAGAAAATTTGTTGGCGGCGTATCAATTATCTTTCTTAAAGAGTGTTAAAAAATAGTGATGTAGTTCTTTCGTACTGTGTTGTATTCATCATAACTCATAATATATGTATTCAATGTGAATGAATGTTATCAACACTGATGATCTTTATGAAGTTGTTCATCTTGATAATTCAAGGAAATGTCATCTTTCTGGTGTCTTTCCAGCTCTGCAAGCGAGTCTGTATTCCAATTTCAATGAGAAGAGCACAATCTTCCAAAATAGAGTTAGCAAAAGGAATAGCCTATCTATAATTCATAATCAAATCATAGACTTTAGTAGTAAGAGGGCAAGTAGACCAAGTAAGAACTTGATTGCCATGCAATGGTGTGCATTTTGTTCCCTTCCTTGTTATGGTGTAAGAAAGCATTAATGATAGAGAAATGTTTTTGCCTTAATCATTTATGAATATTGAAAAAAGTTGTTGAAATCAAAGGCTAAGCAAGGAAGTCAAATTCAGTTATTTACTTATATGGAAGGACAATTTGGTCTTTTGCCTCGTCAAAAAATTCCTAAAATGTATTTTGAATTAAAATTTTAAGAAAATTTTTGCCATTTACTTATTATAATTTATTGCTTACAAATAAGAATAAATATTTTGATCAATACCAAGATTTTCAAGTTGTTCAAAATCATTGACTTTTATCTTTGACTACAGTGCCAAAATAGTTCACGGACTATTTATATGGGCTCAATTTAGTCCCAGAGTTTATAAAAATGTCAAAATTCTTCGCATACTTGTTAATTGTGATCATTAGAGCTCAATTTTATGATAATTGAGACTTATTTTGACATTTCTATAAACCCTAAGACTAAAAAGATTTCACTTAAAAAAAGACATTTAAATACATAGCACACAATTCTTATGTGTTTAATACCTCCCACCTAAATAAAATAATTGTTCTTAAGCAAACTTGTGTTTAAATAAAATAATTGTAACCACGTGCTAGATAAGGGGTGGCTGACGACGGCTGACAGAGGCGGCCGGCGAGCTGCTGTCAATAATAAGTAGCTAGAAAGACTGAAAATTATTATTAGGTCTTCAGTCCAGAACAACATTAAAATTAGTTATCGTTGAATTTTCTTTACAATGTTATATTACAATCATATTTAATACACGAGTAAAGTGTCAAAATAATCACCGACTATTTATATAAGATTATTTTAGCCTCAGAACTTGTAGAAGCTTCAAAATAATTATCAAATATTTTAAAATTGAGGTCTAATAATTTTATGTCCAAATTAATTTATAGTCGAGATTAGTCGGGAACTCTTTTGACACTTCCTATTTGTATAATGTAAAATACATCAATTAAAAAAAAAATGTAATGTTTAATAATATATTATAATAAGAAATAAATTTAATTATTATTTAAAATTAGATTCCTTTTTAAGAAGGAAAGTGAGAGATAAGAGTCCAAATCCTCACGTGACAATCCTGTCCGTACATCTGAGGCACACTGCCAAATAAATAATAAATGCCTCCAAATGGTTAGGTCAACACCTTGTAAGAAAATTAAATTAAATAAAATAAAATAATTAGGCAATAATAATTGAGGGTTTCAAATATATTGATAAATGGGTGAATTTTTAATTAAATTTATTTCCAATAAAAAATTAATTTTATTAAATTTGAGCAAACTTATATGAAATATTTTTTATGTATTTAATTTATCTTAAGATAAATATATTATACATTTTAATTAATTTATAAATAAATTAAGTCAAATATTATTTTTAAGATTTAGCTAATTTCCATTTATCAAATTTATTTTTGATTAGTATAATTTATATGTGCTAAATCAAAATTTGAACATCTTTATTTTAAAATAAATTATTGTAAAAAAATTAAATGAATTAAATATAAATGTGATTGCACAAGTGGCCACAAGTAGATCTTTGGATTCCTTCTATCTTAACCTTTGCACATGTAATTTGCCTTGTGCATTTCCAAGAATAAAAAAATTTATTTTTTTAATATATATTTTATTTTTAATATTAACTTTAAAAATATAAGATACTTGTAACATTTATTTGCATTTACATACTTATCACACAAACTTTTTGTATTTTTATGGAGTAAAGTGCAAAAATAGTCCCAAAGTCTATAAGAATATAAAATTTATCCTCAAACTCTTTAAATTGGGGCTGAAATAAACTTTTATGAGTACTGTTTTAGCCCATATTATAAAGAATGGAGACTAAGGGTATGTTGCAGCTTATTGAATAATCTACTGATAAGTCAGGTGCGGTGACCATTGAAATTTTTTTATTTTTTTTTTTGAAAAGTCAGACCGCTGCCAGAAAGCTGTCACCGCACCTAGAAAGATGCGGTTTCAAAATGCATAACCTGCAAAAACGCAGTTTACCCTAACAGATCAGGTGCGTTTTCAAAACGTCGCCGCACCAAATTAGTTGCCCCAAACGAGCCCTAAATTACACTTTTATATATTCCGAGACTAAAATAATCATCTGCAAAAAATTAAAGGACTATTTTGACATATTCCTTCCTTTTCATACTCTGGTAAGTGATATATATGTAAAAATTAAAATTTTGGTCACGTAAAAAAATATATATTGAGCGTTGAATTTATAAATAATAATATTTTGAGTGTTTTTTATGTAATTATTACAATTATTATTATTATTTACTTCAAAGGAACTTCAAATGCTTTTAAAGAAAACATAAATGTAGTTAAAAGTCACTCATTCAATTACTATATGCATTGCCACAAGCTAGGTAATTATATGATGGGATGGATTCTCACCTCACCTAAAATATAAGTTTTTATATTTATACCACTTGATTAATGTTTGAAAAAGGTATATTTCATATTTAAAAATTAAGAATATTTTTACATTTATAACCCCTAAACTTCACTTTTATATCTATGCAATTTTCACCATACAATAAAAAGTTTATTTCACATTTTAAAAATCACGCACACACACGCACACACACGCACGCACGCGCACGCACACACACGCACGCACACGCACGCACGCACACCCACACACACACACACACACACACACATTGTGTACATGAAATGCCATTAAATCTTATCGCGTCATTAGACGCACGATATCGTGCGATTCATGCTGTTATTCGTTCGTATCAGAACGACAGTTGTAATATTTTCTAGAACAAGAGAAAAAAATGATTTTAATTAAAAAAAATATATATTATTTTTGATATTAAAGTAAAAGATTTTTTATTTTTTAATTATTTTTTTAATAGAAAGATGGCTAGATGGGCTACGCCTCGTCCTTGAAAAGGAAGCAACCGATATGGGGAAGAGAGAGGGAGATGGATTTCTTCTCTCGTCCTTATTCTTCTTATATCTCATTCCTTCACTTGTGAAAGACTGCTCAGAGCAGCAGACTTCCCAATAAAATATCAAAAAGTTCACGTTGCAGTCAGGAAGGAAGAAGACAACTACAGCAAGCAAATATGGCGGTGATATCCATGCATGAACACATCTGACGTGATATATATATATATATATATATCATTACTTTCTTTATACTTTATAATTATTCAGGAAATTTACATAGGTACCACAAAATTCTCTTATATTTATATAAACATTTTGATTGATGTTTTAGGGTCTATTTGGTTCAACTTGTGTGTTTCAGGATAAACAGTTTATCTAGAAATGCGGCTTGCGGGTCGACGGCAAGGGTTGACCCTGCGGTCTGCGTTTAGCGTAAAAAACTCAAATGCGACAAACAACGTTTTAAAAAATGCGCAAACCAAACGGTTATGCGGCATTTTCAAAAACGCTACCGCACTTATAAGCTGCCCCAAATGGGCCCTTAATCTTATACCATGAAAAAGATGTACTTTTTTTTGGGGGGTAAAATTATGTTTTATCAAAGCTGCAACTTAAACCTAAGCTAGAAGTTAAAAATTAGTGATTATTGTTATTTTAGCATATTTACATACATGCACATTCAACAATTCTTATGTATTTACATATCTAACAACTAAATATTTATATTTACATATCACTAAAAATTTAACATTGTATCAACAATACTACCATCAATACTACTATCAGTATATTTTTTTTTCTTTAGTCTATCGAATCAAAACACGTTGACTGACTAATCGCCGCCGTACCCAAAATTCAAATCGTGATCTAAAGTTAGTATTAAATCAACACATTAATTGTTGTAAGGTGGTTTATAAAATCGCTCTTTCTTTCAGACAATTGAGGGCTATTCTCATAATTACTCTCTCATTTCTATAATTGTAGAAGAAGACCCGCTATAAATAGAAGATTTGAGGATGAATAAAAAGATCCTAATATGAGGATTTCCGCCTGACCTAACTACTAAGAATTTTCTAGAACTTTTTTCTCTCTTTCTCCTTCCTTTCGCTTCTCTAACTCTCGAGGCTTAATCTTCTGAAAAGTAGGGGTGTAAACGGCCGAACACGAGTGAGTCATGCTCAGCTCGTGTTCAACTCGTTTATATTTCGAGCTCAAAAATTATATTCATGTTCGACTCGTTTGCTTAACGAGCCTCACGAACAAAGAGTCCTTTTAAAAACCCTAATAATGTAGCCATAAGACAAAAAATGTTTGAGCAAGATTTAAAAATTATTATTTATATTAAAACATTTTTTAAATCTAATTTAATATTTTTTATTCTATTTTCTTAATCAATATTTTAATTGATTATAACTCTTTGTAGCCTTGTAGTCAATTAGATTTTTTTAAAATACTACTTAATATATATATGTATATATATATATATACTTGATGAGTAGTATTTCGAGTCAAAACGAGCCGAACACGAACAAACACATCTTAGTTCATGTTCGGCTCTTTAAGATCGTTAACTTATCGAAAAAAATTAACGAGCCGAGCACGAGCTATTTGCGAACAATAAGCCGTTTTGACAGCCCTACTGAAAAGAGATGTATGGATTCAACATACTTTCTCTCGCCCAGCTTTAACTATCGGGGTGTGTTGACGGAAAATAATTTATGATTCAAGAGCTACTATCAATTATAATTTAACTAAGAGGGTACTTTTAATGAACCATTATTTAATAATCAATTAAAATATTAAATAAAAATAAATTTATTTTAATTGTATTTCCACCAATAATTATTTATAATCTATAAAATTAATTAACAGCAAGAATTTTTTTTGTTAAAATTAAAATATAAATAGTATTAATTAAATGGCGGATTTATTCAAACAACTTCAAGCGATCCTAATTTACACATCTAACGCCTTAAACTTTATAATTTACATAAACTCCACCACCTTCCTTATCTCCGCGAGCCTCCCGCCGACAGCGCCGATTGGAGCTTGCTGGAGGCCATCGATCGACGGGATGGCAGTGTCCGAAGGAGAGGAGGGTTCCTGAGACGAAGGTGTCCAAAAGCTCCTTTGTTCACCTCCTTCCTCTCCTACTGGAAACCCTCGAGGGTGCAGGCGAAGCGAGAAGTGTCGACGGGAGCTGGCGGGAGAAGGACTCAACGACGCTGGTATTCTTTCCCCTTTCTTCCCCTTCGCGCGTTTCTTTCCTTTAACAAGCCGTCGAGTACACAAATTTAGTCCACACGAGATTGATGGCGAAGTGAACTCTTTTGGAATTTAAAATTACATGGGATGTATTTTTTTTCCATACTAACCTTTTCGATAAATTTAACCTAAATCCTCCCTAAATGCTTGTTAAACACTGCGGCTAAATAGTCTCTAAAAGAGGAGTGGAATGCGGCGATTGGATTTTGTTCCGACAGGAAAGGGTATAAATTGATTCATGGGTTCTTTTGCAGGATCACTTAACGCCTAATGTCTTAACATTTTACCATACATTAGTTATTTTTCAAACCAAACATCCACCAAAAAATATGAATCTCTCCATCCTCTCATGGGGATTCTTTCAAAACTAACAATGAGTGACAATGCGAGTGTTTTGGCAATAGTAATAAGGAAGTATTTCTTGGTTTTTGGATGACTCCAGGTGTGGGAGATCTCATTTGTTACTATTGAGGTATTTAGTATGGTTGCTCTCACCATAAACAGTCATTGGGGATAGAATGCTAGTCATGGGATTGTCGACGCAGATCACTTCTAGAGGGGATTATCGGCTCACTTGCCTTTGGGTAAAGGGGTTGAAGCAACTTAGATTGGGTCAAGCCCAAATTGGTCCTACCTGTTTAGCTTAATTTTTTAGTTTGAGCAAAACTTCGATTTAAAATTAGAACAATTAGTTTTTCATCTCATCTTTTTGTGTTTAATTTGGCTGATAGTTTCTATTTTATCTCATATAATTTATCATCACTTAAACATTTTAAAACTAAACTTCTTGACCCAGGCCGTTTCATGGCTGACAACCAGTAAGCTTGTAAGTTTTCTGTGAAGTCATATAATTGAAGCCATGCTCTCGTTATTACCAGATACTTGGCATGATAGTGCAAACTCATAAGATTATGGGTCTGGCAAGCTTGCTAATGCTATTGCTATTTTCATATTTTTGAAATCGTACGTTATACTTTATCAAAACCAATTGATTATTATTTCTCAATGGAATCATGGGAGAGAAGCACTAAAGACCATTTTATTTTCTCTTCTTCTCCTCATCTTACCCCTTTCCATAAAAATAATAGTAAATTCATTCATTTGTTTTTTTTGACATATAAATTGGGGATTTGTGATATGCTGACACTTCTCTTTATTCTATGCAGATATTCAGCTTTGAGACGAGTGGTCAAAATGACAAAAGCAGCAGCCACACTAATTTCAGTATGTACTCTTTTTTTTTCATTTATGAAGTCTTTTTTTGGATCTAGTCAGATACCATTGCTTGGGCAATCAGGGTATCTTTTTGCCTCTTTTTTTAAATATTATTGTTTTTTCCTTATATATATTTTAATTTGGGAGGTTGGTTATGCCCCATTTGGTTGCTTGAACATAGGAAACATGTTTTGAGAAAAGATACAATTTGCTTGTTTTATCTTTATTAGATTGTAGTTAGAAACCAATATAGGCTTTATGTTCCATAAATTCTCTTAATATTTCTCTCAAATATCATGATTTTGATTTTACTCTCAAAATGAGTTGAAAGAAAGTCATTATTTTTTAAAACATATTATCTTTATAAGCAACCAAATGAGCACTTAGTTGAATTTTGTTAGGATAACAAGAAATGAGTCTCATGAATTTATTCCCCAAATCATTTGTGGAAGATGATAAAACTGGGAAGACATAATTGAGGCCAAGCCTATGTTCTTTCTCCAAGTATTTCTATGTTATATATTCAAATGAGCAAGTTTGGTTATGCTACAAGATAGAAAACATTTGATGTTACTATTCTTTTTTGATGTTATATATTTTTTAATTTTTTACTGCACCCTTGATAACAATGAAAGTTGAGCTTGACTCTCTTGGAACCAATAAACCTAGGTCAAGAGAATGTTGATAACCTTAAACTGAATGCAAGTATGGATATTGATCTCATCTAACCTTGGTTAGCAGTAAGCTCTAAGCTGCTTGATTCAAGGTTGATCTGATTTAAGTCTAGGATGTGGTTGACTCTATTCAGTCACAATTTTTTTCTTAGAACGGAAATTTTTATTGAGCTTTTAAAATGATCTATTTTTAATAATTTACAAACAAGAAATTAAATTTCATTTTCATTCTTACATAGGCATGCATCCATACACGATTTATTACTTTTATTGATGCATAAATGCAAAGTACTTGTATTCTTGTATCTGCATAGACATTTATACATATACATATTTTACTCTAATATTATATTAGCTTGATCTGAATTGAGCTTGGTTGCCTACTGTCCTTGTTAATTTTATTACAAGCTACAAAACAATACAAATTTCAAACAAATTTAATCTTCGAGCTTCGTTCTTAGTCATGAATACATGCTATTTTAAATGATCACTTTGTAGCATTAAGTATCTTGTTGAAACCAAAGAGCTCATGATATGCTTTTTTTGTATTTGTAACTTTTTCATACTTTTTTAGATTCAGAATTTACTATTATTTATGTAGATGCTTTTGATATTGAAAGTTATTTTGAGATGTTTCTTTTAATGTATATGCCTTCTTGAACATGCAGAGGTTTGAAACACCATTGTTTTTGAAATTGGTGCTGGGGCTATTCTGGTGGATGATCCATCTATTTTTGAGTATCCATCAATTAGTTTCTCATTTACTGCAAGTTATAGAATCTTACATTATCTCAATTGGATTACTAGAAAGTTATCGGCATTTCCAGCTTGATAAGCTTAGGTGCCTGGCAGTTGTGGTAGATAGTAAAGAAGCTAGAAACACTCAAAAGATCAAAAAGTTGTTGAGATGGTTGTCAGATACTGGATTGAATTATGTAATACTATACGACATGGAAGGTAAACACTGTTATCCTTTAAGGTAATCTACTAACCAACAATTTGCATCTTTTTTTATGAACATGTTTTTTTGTTTGTCTAATAAAATCTTTATCATTTTATTGAACAGGGGTGCTAAAGAAATCTCTGGATGGAGATTTAAGCGAGTTTACAAGTGTAAGTAGTAGTACATTCTTTATGAGCCTTTTACTTTGTAATATGACAACACTCATATTTAGAAGCAACCTTTTTTTTTTTTTTTTATTAACATATAAACCACTAGTCATTTTTTTTTTGATTTATCACTCTAACTAAGAATTCTAAATGCTGTATTAAGGTTCATTATTTTCATCCTTATTATTAGACTTATATTAGCAATTTATGGTCAGCTTCTTAATCCTCATTTTCTATTTGTTTATGTTAGGTGCCGTATGAGGTGCTATATCTCTTCATAAAAAATATTTTGGCAATATTTTTAATTTTATTCATATTATATTTATTCTACCCCTTTTTTTGCACTAATTCCTCTACAATAATTTTATCTACTGACTTAAGAGGTGTATTTTTTATCTCGAACTATATATAATTATTCTAAGTCTATTTTCCACTATTTAATCTTTATAGAAATTACATCATTGCTACGACCATGTCTTAATATAAGCATTCCTCATTCTATTATTTCTAATTTTTCCATGCATTTATTTCATTATCTTTTTATTGCACAAAACTTAGTTTCATATAACATAGATTAAATTATCAAAATGGTCTCTAAACTTATTAGATGTGTTTAAGTCTCAGATTTTTAAAGTTGTTTAATTTAATTCCTCAATTCATAAAAAAACAAATCAATTTGGTCCTACCTTATTTTTAAAATTTTTTTGGGTGGAAGTTGGTGGAGGGAAGTTTTTCATTATGGTATTGGACATTTTAAAGTAAATATCATTTTTAAATATCATCTTAAATTAAGGATATTTACTTGAAAAAGTTTATAACTCCCTCACGAAAGTTTGATTCAGTATTTTCCATTGAAAGAAATGTTAAAGTTGACTATAGTGTTAAATTTATTTAGTTTTAGTGAGCTAAGAAAACGAGCCGTTTGGGACGATTGCAGTATTTTTGTAAAGATGGTTATAAAACTGTGGTTGAAAAATAGATGGTGGGTATTGTAAATATTTTTTTTACCGAAAGTTATATTTAACAAATTTGTTACAACCATCATACTTTCATAGATAGAGTTGCAAGAAAATAGCTTGTTGTCACCTAAATTTTTAGAAAACACAAGAATACAATTTCCCAAACAGAGCTATAGTGACTGTCTGAAACACAACGCAGTCAGATGGTTGTCCCAAACAAACACTAAATTGAACATTTGGAAAGTCTAGGCTAAAAAGATTCACATAGAAGTTCTAGGAATCATTTAGTCATATCACATAGCTATTTTGATTATTGTTTATAGAAGTTATCTTTTTGGTTTGAGTCATTATAGTTTTATTTTTTCCATCTTGAAGATAATATGTCTTTTTGGGAGGGAAGTATTATTGTGTTGATGCCTAAGGGTTGTTTAGTCTTTTATTAGTTACTATTATGGGATATAAATATGGCTTATTATGCTTCGGGTTGGGGTATGCATGATATTGTGGTTTTGAGTATTAGGTTTAGGTTTGAGAGAAATTGTCTACCTCTTAAATTGTAGGTGTTTGTCTTTATGTATTTGGATTGTGTTATTTTGTTCTTATGAAATAAAATATTTGCTTGTCTTAATTTCTGTGGAAAATCGTTTCTGATTCGTATCAGGTTCTTTTGTAATTATCATATGCTTCTACAATTTGTTCAACATGGTTTTTGTGTAATTTTTAACAAGATTTGCTATCCAAATTAATGAATATCACGCACACAATTTTTCTAATCTCGTACACCATCTTATTTTAACCTCATTATGCTTAGAGAATGGAGTTTGTAAAGTGACAATCAACTTTGATTATCTTAACCTCTATTTAATGCATGCACATGAGTGCTTAAATACAAAAAAAAGTGGAGACCTTTTTTAATGTGGAAAATTTGAAAAGGACATTTCTCATCTCTGCTTCAGTCAACACCCCTCAATGTTACTTCTAGTCTATCCTGCTTCAAAAAGCTATTTTTAATCATTAGGACCACATCTTTCACTTGAAAGGAAAACTATTTACATTCTTTCCCTTTACTAATCAAAACACATTAGTAAGAGCTAGCATGTCAAAAGCAAAAATGAATAAAAATAAAAGAAAATACATTCTTCATCACCGAATGTTCCTTCAAGAAAAATAATGGTCCATGCCACGTTGGCATTCTCCCCTCTTCTTGGTGACCCTTCAAATGCTCCCAAAGGGAGAACGCTCTCTTAAATGTTTTATGTATCGCTAACATGAGCTTGATGTCATCTAGCAATCTTGTCACAACCTCATGATGCTCACATTAACAATGCCTCTAGAACCACATAAGTAAGTGTCACCACAGTGAAGATCTCTCCAATTGTTTGACCTTCACCTTACTTCCAGGAAGGCTTTTCGGATATTTTGGCCACAATTTTGTTTCATTGAATGAATATTCTTCTTGCGAACAATGTAGTATCGTTTTATACAACTTGTTGAAACATTCATTTATCATCTTATTAAGATTCATCTTCTCATCTAATACCTCTCAGCTTACACCATCAACTTTTCTCTAATGACAGGACACCCTTCTAGAGATATTCCAACTTCTTTCTATGCTTCACAAAAATCGGGAATCAAGAAGGGCCGGAAATTCATGCCTCCATATACTTTACTACCAGCTGCGCATATTTTTTGAAATGTTGTAGCCCTTGAAATTTGTGAGCTAGCACCTCCATAGTTTGCTTTAACTACATGATTATTCTTTTTAGCTTGGTCATATTCTTGGATGGGGAATGGATCCTTTTCATGTCTAGATTGTTGAGACTGAAATATCATCTATGCAGCACAAGGATCTTCAATCTCTTTCTTTTTGTCCCCTTCTTCACCTCCTTTGCTACCTATCTCTTTCCTCACTAGATCTGATCGTGGCTTCCTCTTTTGCATACTATTCAAGCTTACTTCACAATCTTTTTGTATAATAGGGCCTTCTCATTAGATATCTCATCATGTGTCTTCTTGTGAAGGCGCTCATAATCCTTTGTTTAATGTAGTTTATGCCTTGAAACTTTTCTCCCCTAGATATATTTTCCCTTAATAAATCAACTATCTTTACTACTTCATTAATGGAACCCTATTTTCTGTCTCGTTCGTGAACTGGGCCCTAGTAGTTTGTTATGCCAAGTTTGGCTCCAAAACATGCTCATTTATAGGAGTTTATTCTGTAGGCCATTAAGGAGCCACTTTTTGAAACTCCAGAGGTTATCTCTAGAACTTGTTTTGTCTTGTGGATAATTTAGGCCCATCCATGGGAGAACTCTTTCTCAATGATGATTTTGGTTTATTTGTAAGGCCATTAATGAGTGACCTCTTCAAATCTCTATTGCCTGTCTCTAGAAGCTTATTTGTCTAGTGGTTAATTTGGGCCCATGTGTGAGGTCAATAGAGGAGGAAGCCAATTTCATGAATGAAGTGGATTATAAGTTTCCTCAAGTACAATGAAGTACAACTCTTAAAAATAAAGATTCCTTTTGCTGTCACTATTAGAGTTTCAACAAGGACTCCAAAATTAGTGTGCTCATGCTAGAGCATTTGTAGTATGGGCAACCTCTTAGAAAGTTTCACAAAGGGACAAAATCTTGAAACATGTTAAGCTAATGCAAATAATATCTAGATGAATAAGAATTTGGATTGTCTAAGTATTTAACTTAAGACTCGTTTGGGGCAGCTTGTTTTCGCGGGCATCGACATTTTGACAACGCCGCCATGCCGTTTGGTAACAGCTTCTCACCTGCGTTTTTAAATCTGCCATTTCCGATTATTAAATAAACTACCCGGCTGCCCTCCTTGCTTGCCTTCACTGTCCGCATTCGTTCGTGTGACTTTACCCGGCTGCCCTCCTTGCTTGCCTCCGCTCCCGTGTCCTTCCATTTCGTTTTCCTCCTGCTTTACGGAGCTCGGCTGCCGCTAATTTTTCATGGCTTCCTCTCCACTACCGGGATTTGGAGTTGTCGTCCGGGGACCCTAGCTTTTGCGGCTTCCAAACATTTTGAGTTTCTCTAAAAGCTATGTTCTGCAACTCCAGGTTCTTCCTCTCTTCGGTTTTCTACTTCTCAGCTTTCCAGGTTTCTCTTCTCCTGCTGACTGCTTTGCTCGTTTTCTCTTAAAGCTTTCTTTCTTCCCTTTGTCATTGCTGCATTTGCTTGCCTCGGTTTATAGATTCATTTTCTCTTCTCCACCTGTCTGCTTTGCTTGAAACATTTATGGATTCTATTTCCACCATATTTTTGTCATTGCTACATTTGCTTGCCTCGACTTTTCTCGTTTTGGAATTTGCATGATAGTGGCGATGAAGTATATATTCAAGTAAATGTTTTGGCAGCGTGTTTTATTATTTGTCAGATTTTTACAAAAAAATAAATGCTCTTTTGACTAATAAATGACTGATCTTTACTTTGATTCGATGAACGTTTCATGGAATTCGATTTGCAAGTTGTGCTTTGAAAACATGAATCTCATTCGAGATGAATAACCGAGGAAAGCTGGTTTAAATTGGGCGAAAATAGCAGAAGCAGCCCTATGCATTTGATACGAAGGTGTAATGACAACTTAATTTTTCATGTCGTAATGACCCCCAACTTCGATCTGTTTTGTTCTCACCCCCTAACAGAGGAAAAAATTGTTCAACTGGTACACTTCCATCCTAGGGTTTGACATCACTTTGAACAAGCTGAAGTGAAATTGTCCCATGGGTTAATTTGCAGAATGCCCCTTTGATGTTTAAAGCTATGGTTATTTAATTAGAATTGAACATATGAATCACACAAGGAATTTATGTCATTGTCGAAACATAGATAAGAAAATTCACATAAATTTTTTAAAATTTATTTGCCTGACAAATTTACTATGGAAGTAATTTTTTTGGGCAAAGTAATTAATTTTTGACATATAGAGAGGATAGCTATAAGTATTTTTTGTTTGTTTTGCCATAGATGGGAATATGGATGACACTTTCTAGCCTTCAAATGTGTGATTAAAATGAATTTATACCTCAAGAGTACTATGAAGTAAAAATATTGCATTTGTTTTGCCATGCTCTTCTTCACTATTTCCTTCTTGCACTCTTGCACTTTTTTTCTTGGTCTATTTCTCAATCGTGTTGCAAAACAGTTGTTTTCCAAAAACAACTGTAAATCAATTGTTTTCCAAACGCACAAACCAAACAGCTAGCCAACTTACATAGATCGGGGACAAAATGATCATTTACAAATGGTCATTTATCCAGAAACAGCTGCAAATCAGTTGTTTTCCAAAGCACAAACCAAACAGCTAGCTAGCTTATCCGGATTAGCAAGCTTATCCGGATCAGCTGCTGATCAACAGCTTATCAGGATAAGTTGTTTCTCTGGATAAGCTGGATAAGTTGCAGCTACCCTAAACAACCCTTAATAACAATCTTCTTATCAACAATTTTATTAACTTCAATAATTTTATATTTTATCACTTCATCCATCAATATCATTTTCTCATTTCTTTTGTTGATCTTTGCCTATACCCTTCTCTTACGTCATTTCATCCAATATCTATTCTTCTTATGATCATTATATTCACTTATTATTTTCCTTTATTCAAATCACCCATATTTTTAATCACAGAGCAAATATTATATTTATAACTATTTAATACTTGCCCAACTTTCATCACAGTCGGGTTAAGTTGTGACACTTCAGATGCTAGTGACTAGTCATTCCTTGCTATTTTTTACCACAATTGGGCTAAATTGTATCTCATCACTTTCATTTGTCACTATAAGTAGCATTCTTCTAAAGCACAATAGATCAATTTTCTTAATACTAGTTTTAATGTTCTTAATAGTGTTAATGTTGTCATTTGTATGTAAAAATAGTTTTTTTTTTCTTTATGAATTTGATAAGAATAGCTTATATAGAGATGGTGGAATTTGAATGTTAACTCGTCAAAAAACCAGGATGTTAGCATTGAGACGAGCTCATGGTCATTCTAAGTTTTGGTGTTGTTTTAGTTTTCTTCTCAAGTTTTTTATATTCATTTAAAATTGAGACTCTCAGTATGATGCGAATGTTTGGGAATTCTAAGAAATTGCCTGTTTTGGGTTAAATCTAACCTTTGAGGCTTATAAAAATCAATCAACTGTTTAATAAAATTATTGTTTTCTCTCAACTTGTTTTTTTTGGTTGGATGCTTTTTTTTTAAGTGACGTGTAAGTCTTGATGGCAAATTTCTGTGGAAGCTTTTTGTAATATAATCAGGCCTAAATCTTTTACTTGATTGTTTGAGTGCCAAAGCACAAATATGTAGGAAGTACTCATTCCTAGAACTTTGGCAACAATTTTCAAGATTTTCATGAAAAAAGCTAGATTATACCCTCATGGCATTTGGCAAGTTAGGCACGTCAACAATAATAATGGGTGATAGTGTGCCTCACTTTCAAATCAAACAACTCAAACCCCAAAATGAGCAGCACTATAATTTATAACAATAACAATGTTGATTTGTTATAATTTTTTTGAAATTTTTGTTTTATATGATAAGTTAGTATGCTTAGCATGTATGATGTCTATGTGAAGGGCGGAACTTCAGTGCTGCATAAAGATAGAATGGTTATAGAACTTCTTTCTTTCAACGATAACGAAGGAATTGCCAAAGCAGCTAGCTTTTTATGCACCAAGTATCTGGAGGAACAACTTGCAAGCAGCAACAAAATGGATCCCAGTATTACAGAAACTGAAATGTTCGATGCTCTTAATGCTGTCGGTGAGCTTCCCTTGCTCATGCTCATCAAATTAGCAAATTTCTATTCGTCATAGTATTATGATATTTTGTAGCATTTCAATAGCTTTTTCATTTTGAAACATATTTTTACTCATTTGCCTCTTTCGATAGGTTGTGGTGGACCGGAGCCAAATCTCCTTCTCGTGTTTGGACCTGTAAGATGCCATTTAGGATTCCCTGCTTGGAGACTGCGCTACACTGAGATAGTGTGAGTAAGTTTATTATGGTTGCAGAAAGCTTGTTCCTTGTTCACTTTTACAAAATGCAGCATATATATATGGCCTTTTTGCATTGCAATTTTTGTTTTTTTCTCTTCTTGCGAGTTGTCAATTCTTGTTTCTATTTCTTTATATTTATAAATATAACTCCTTAATGTACAATTCTAACAGTTTTGAATTGAGCCTGGTATAATTTTATAGACCTTTCCAATACCATTTTGGATTATGTGTTTGAAGAATCTTAATAAAGTATTATCCAAGTATTCTTTCCACCTTTTTGGAAATATTGTCTCCTAGTGATGTCAAGCTTGCGGTATAGAAACGTCTTTACATGTTATGAACCATGAGCTTTTATGGTCTCATGATTAGCATTTATACACTTACAATGCTTCATTCATATTAATCTTATTTATAGAACTCTTACAATTTTGGCTAATTGTATCATTGTTTCTCTTCTCGTCAATACACCAAATTTTTTTGTTTCTTAATTGATTGATTGATTCAGAAGAAATGTGAATTATGTGTCATGTCGGTCATTTCAGTGTTGTTATCATTATACTAATTTCTTGGTTCATTTTTAGTCCCTTTATTTTACTTTATTTTAATTTTCATGGATAACATTATCAATTATGCAGGTTAGGATAAGTTTGATTATTTAGTCTTATCCTATAGGATATTGTATTAAAAATAAAGGTACATGAGCTGAGTAGCAGTTGATTTTGATTGTGGTTATTGGAAGAAATATTTGATGCTTTGCATATCTTTCTCTCTTTGTTGGTTTTGTTAAATTTCTTATTCTTCCCTCCACCTCTCTCCTCCTTCCTCAACTATTTCCACCATGCCTCAACATTTATTTGTATCAAAGCTCAACTTCATCCCAAAATTCATCTTCAACAATAAGAAAAGCTGATACTCTACACTTTGATAAAGATTGACATCTAAGCATCTATAAAGTTTTCATTGTGCTTATTTCTTTATCATTCATATCCCATCATCCACTATAATCAATGTTTTCTCTTCTCATGTCCCATTTTGGCTCATTGTTAACCCTGCCTTTTTTCTTCCCAAACCCATAGCCTAGCCTTCGTACATAACTATTCTAATATCCCAATCTCCTTTTTTTGGCTATTTATTTAAGCCACTTATCCATCCTTGTCTCTCTCTTCATTATTCGCTGCCTCCATTCTCTCTCCTTCACTTGAAATATGAACAATTCTCTCGTAGGCCCCTTGTATGTCATATTTTCTCTCGTTATTGTGTATTCTATTTATTCTACTATAAACCCCATTAAAATCGCCTTTGCCTTCCCCTTATTATTCTATCTCTATGTCATGTTCCTCTCTTAACCATTTCCTTCTCCCTCCTCACGTTACCCATTTCTATCTCAACCAACCATATAAGAGTCTCTTCAATCCTCTATCTTGCCATCTCTCTAAATATATATATGACTTACAAGTACTTCAGTGCCACATCTCTCTCTCCCTCTCTCTACTCTAACGTCCCTTCTCCGCTCCCGTTTTACCTAACCAACTCTTCTTTCTTCATAAGGACACCATCACTCTCTTATAAAAAATAACTTTTCTCCTGTTACCTAACCAACCCCTCATCTTTTTATGCAAATGTAAACATTGGATGCTAAAGCCTGAACCTAAATCCACATCATAGCAATGAATAAGGAGGAAAAAAATTAATAGAAACATAAGATAAATGTTTATAAATCTTCTCCATCCACCAATGAGAGGTCTCTTGTTCAAAATAAAATATTTCATAAATTATGCAATTTGCCGCACTATTTCGGGCA
>NW_018164549.1:2584126-2621507 GCF_001263595.1 Phalaenopsis equestris | reverse complement strand
GGGGGGGGGGTGGTAAATCTTGCTTTCGGGAATCCTTTATTGTTTCAAGAGGTTTTTTTTACCTGGATCTTCTTGAATGTACTATAGATGATGTTGTTTATCATTCGTCTCTTTTAAGAAAGTGGCTCCTTCACTCTTCTTTCTTTGGGATGCATTTCTTTTTGTCTCTTCTTCAGAATGGAATTCCGAATAAGATGATTTTCCCTATCTTGCCACAATAACAAAAGATTATCCGAGTCTTCCTCTAGCAGCCTTTATAAATAGTCTTTCAAGGCTCTTGGAATAATTGAGTATGATTGAAATTGTTTGAATATATATTTGATGCTTTGTATGTTTTATCTTTTTTTAAACTTCCTTAGTTTTTTTTATTCTTTCCTTGTCTTCTCTCAACTTTTGCATTGATCCTCCTGTCTCAACTTCACATGGTTTTAGCAAAATTGGCACTATTTTTCTAATGATTGATTGTGAGTTGTAAAGTTTTGCCCCTCTGCATGAAACGAGCACTTCTCTAGCTTCAGTGAAGCCAAAGGTACCATAATAATGTCCTCTTTATGTTTGGGTTGCTTCCTTATTATTTAGGTTGGGGTGGCTTATGGTTTGCATGTGTTTTGCAGTGGCATCAACCGACATTATCAGCAAATGATGCCTTTCATATGTTGTTTATATGAACTGTTGAAAAGTATCGTATATATCCAATTTTATGCAATTACTGTTTCTTTGTTACAATTTACATATGAAGATACAAAATTGTCGTACGTGAATGATATTGAGGAGGGCTACAAAATGAAGTGGCCAATTATGGAACCTTGGAGGCTATCATGTATTTATAGCACTTACATTGTGACTTCATAATATATATATATATATATATATATATATCATAATATCATCATGGCGGACAAGTGCTTTGCTAGGGTTTCGAATGTTTCAAATGGCGATTTTCGTCGTCATTGATTCTGTCGCTCGAAGGATTCCTCGTCCGCTTCCGCTCGCTTTTCTTTTTCGTCGGCTCGCGTCCTTCTTCGACGTCGACGGTTCGTCTACGTCTCTCGATTTCGACGACGACGCGTTCGCGTCTGCTCGACGAGTCCAGCCGTTTTGCTTCGATTTCGACGACGACGTCCAGCCGCACCCTTCTGCGCAGTTTTCCTGCCCGACAACTTTGGTTCGGGTCTGCTTCTTTATGTTCGACGCCGAAGTTTCGTCTTTCTGTTCTTCGCCGACCACAATTTTTTTTAGAACATCTAAATTTTTTTGAGATCATCTAACAGGTGGATTTCCTACTCTCATGGCTCTTCATTCTTCTTCGTTTGAACCCGTCAAAACCTTCTTTGCCCACGTGGTGGGTAATTCTCAAGGGGAGTCGACGGTTGTCTTCCCTTCAAGTTATAAGGATTGTCGTGATGGTACAAGTTACGACCCCTTTGTTAAGAATGCAATTAGGAAAAGTGGGAAAACATCTCTTTTTTTCTCTGAGTTAGAAATTTCTGCCCTCACTGAGAAATTCAAATTTGCTTTCATTGAAAAATTTCAGTGGGGGCACGCACTGATGAAAGTTATCAGAAAAAGCTTTAATGACCTCAAACTAGCAGGAAAGTGGAAAGTGAAGCTCATAGATGAGAGACATGTGTTGATCCAATTAACTGTGACTGAAGACTGCACTCAGATTTTCTCTAAAAAAATATCTTATCATTGCAGACAAGTCAATGAAGTTACTCAAGTGGTCTCCCAATTTTGACCTTAATCATGAATCTCCTACTGCACTAGTCTGATTTAGTCTACCTGGTCTCAAACTCCGCTTTTTTCATCTTCAGGTTCTTTTTACTCTATTGGTGCAATACTTGGGGATCCTATGAAGCTAGGTCTACCAACTTTCAATCTAACCAGATCTTCTGTGGCCAGAATACTTATAGAAAGAGATTATTTTACCTGATGCTACTGAAGTCTGGCTAGGCATAACTCATAATGAATATTGGCAACAAATCGTCATGGAACACAGACCTCCATATTGCACCAACTGTAATATTGCAGACCTCCATATTGCACCAACTGTAAGATGTTTGGGCATATCCCTGATAAATGCCAGAAGTTCCATTCTAATTTGAAATCTGAGGTTCAAGTGGATAATGATGGGTCTAACCCCACTGCTCCAGATATTTCAGTTCCACCTGAGGAGGATACTGTCAGACAGGAGGTGTCTGTTGCGCCTGTGGAACCCCCCCTTATACTGCTGTTACCGTTACTGCGATTGATGTGATGCTGACACCTTCAAACCCCATGAAAGACAATACTGAAGAACTTTTACCTACAAAGGATAGTGTTCAGACTGATAATCAAGAGAATCTCGTAGCTCCTCATCTTCAGGAAGTTTCCGGTGTAGATGCAACTCATACTTCACATACATTAGAACTTATTGTGGGTACTATGGTTGGTAATTCTTCTGCTACAGTTCTACACCTCATCAGACTGATTATTTGGATGAAGAATGACAAGTTTACACTTTCAGGAGGAAGAAGAAGAATGGAGATCTGCTCGAGCTCAGGAGTTTTTTGGATAATACTTTGGTTACTTCGGTTAATGGTACGCACCTTACCAATTTGTTAGTTGGATCCCTTTCGAGAATTAGAGGCATAGGCAGAACTAAATTGGAATGACCCTTAGCGATCTGGTGGTTTTGGGCTTTTTTGATTTTTATATGTACCCATTTTGACTTTTTTGTGTGTTGTACCATGTGGGTTAGGTGTCTATTTTTTGGTCCACTCATACAACCTATTGGTATCTTTTCTCTTTAATATATTAGCCATTGGGTTTATATATATATATATATATATATTTATATAGGCAAAGTTTTGGGTTAGACTATATATCGACATTAACATGACATAATGCTATGATTTTGCAACTTTTTTTCTTTATTGCTTGAACCACTAAAGTTTTTTCTTAGGGTGCTTTACACACATGCCGCACAATTCCTATGTATTTACATATATAACAACTGAACTTTGTGATAAGAAGGAGATGAGCTTCCAGAGAGTTTAGGGAAAACATTATATTTTACTTCATTGGCATAAAACAACACACCCAAATACATAGAAGATAAACACCTATAATTTGAGAAGTATACAATCTCTCACAAACCCTAACCCTAAGGTTTCAAGACAAAAATCACACATAACCTAACTCTAAACATATTAAGGCTATTTATACCCCACAATAATAACTAACAAATGACTAAATTGCCCTTTAATTATGCACCTAACATAAATCTTCAAATAATTTGACAGTCTCGATGTCGACTTAGTGGAGTGCGAGGTAGACAAAGTCGTAGGCATCAATCAAACATTACTTGCCTCCCAAAAAGACACCTTATCCTTAAGGTGGAAGAGAAAACTATTGTTGGATCAAGTTATGTAGCTCCCACGTGGCGTTCTAATCTGACAATCTTTTACATTCAACTAGAAATTTGTGGTTACTCCCATGCGTTTGAAATGCAGTCTTGTGCACATATGTCGGCCACATTATAATTTGATGGTATTCTGACTTCAAATCAATCTTGAAGAATACCGCTGGTTCAAACAATTTCTTCAGTAGCTCATCAATCACTGGGATGAGAAATTTGTCAGGTATTATTTCCCTATTCACTGCTTAATAATTAACACAAAAACGTAAACTCCCATCCTTGTTTAGGTTTTCTTCACTAGTAAGATTGGGTTAGAAAATGGGCTAACATAAGGCTGCATGATCTCGAACTCTAATATATCTTAAATCAATCTCTTAATCTCATCCTTTTGTATCTGGAGGTAGCGCTGTATGGGCGCATTGTAATGGGAGAGAATCTCGGTCTCATGGTTATTGCATGCTTATGTTCCCTTTAAGGCAAAAATCCACGTGGTAATTGAAAAACTTTTATAAATTATTTTAGGAGTTGTTATCGGTGTCTTAATCTTTGCCAACTCCGTATCATGTCTCTTTCATTCTATATTACTCGATCAAGAATCCCAGCCCTGCATTCTGTATTGCACTAACCTTGGTCTTGAGTGCCACCAAGATCTTGCATAAATTAGTTTCACCGTGAAACACCAACATCTTATTTCCCTCCTAAAACTCTATTGTCAGGAGTTCCAATCATTTTAGTCTCCCTTAAAGATTGCAATCATTTCATACCTAATATTACATCAATGCTCTCTAAAACCATGGGAAAAATATCCTCCTTTGCTTGAATATTTTGTAGTGTTAAAATCACCCCTTTACAATATCTCTTGCTCTTTTCCACTTGTCCAATCCCCATCGTAACTCAAAAACTTCCTTTGTCAACTATCTTAAACCCTAATTATTTCATTATTTGAGTGGATATGAAGTGGCGGGTGATCTCAATATCTACCAACACCACTACGTCTTGCTCTTTGGTTTATCTTCGAAATTTCATAATGCGGTTCGGTGTTAATCCCACCATCGAGTTCAATGAAACTTTTACTACATCCAATTGAGGGTGTTCCTCCACCACAACCTCCTATGTTTTCTTATCCCCTACCTACTCGTCACACACTGTTCAAACCTATAAGAGCCAATCTTTGCAACGATGTTCTTGGATAAATTTCTCATCACACCGAAAACATAACTCATTAACTCTTTTCTTCTGAATCTCTGTCGTTGTAAGGCGTTTGAATGTCACCCTCGATCATGGGTCATTTTTTCTGTCTTGTGGAGCCTCCATCTGGAATCCCACTATTTGAGTTTTTGGTACCATCGTGGTTGTAGTATTTCGGTATCACACTCCACTTGTGTTACTCCTATTAACAATTTTCATTGTATTTTTATCTTTAATCAATTCCGTCAATTCCATAGTTTTCTCTAAGCCTCATTGTTTCAACAGACGAAGTGCTGCTCAAATTTTTGGCTTCAACCTCTTCATGTAGCGTCCTTTTAATGCTACTTATGATATCCCTCTCAAACAATCAGATAGTATCACAAAATTTTCTTTATAATTCATGACGGACCCTTCCTGAACTAATGCAAAAATTTGCTCTATGTAAATCCTCTTCTTGCGTGATTCGAAAATACTCCAACAATCGGTCCTTGAATTCTTCTCATATTCTGATTGGCTGATGTTGTTCTTTCCATTGATACAATGATAGAGCCTTTTCTTCCAAACATAGGGCCGTCACCATCAATTTTTCTTCCTTTGTTAGCCTATTAACAACAAGGCATCTCTCCACGAGATAAATCCTACCTTTGACATCCTCTCCTTCAAAGATAGACATCTTCAACTTCTTTATGCGTGAGTCTCCTCTCAAATTTCCTTGATCAAAGCTCATTCCACCCATGAAGCACGGGGTATATTAATTTATTTTCTTTTATAAGTCTGACTCACCCCATCGCCCCTCCCCTTAGGTTTCTAAATCATCTGCCACAATAAAAGGCACCGACACAGTTGGACGTAGCTCTATGTCAGAGTCCCATCCATCCTGGTTTCCTGCTCCAGACCGAAATCCTTCGAATCGATCTTCTTCAGCCGAGATGTGAGCAACATCCAATTCTACCTACTACCGCTCATTGCAAACCTTCAAATGTAGCACAATTCCATCCAGATGTTGCCGCTCAAATCCTCTCCCGACTCCTTCGCTCAATCCTGCCTGCTTATGTTCATTCTAGGTGCCCGGATGCCGCACTATTCTTTCTAAGTGTAGTCGCTTGAGTTCGCTCTCGATTCTTCACTTTGTTCCCATGGCTCCAGATCCGCCTAAGGCAGGGGCATTGCCTTGATGCCATGGGAATCTCTCTGACTTTTGTTGCTAGCGTCCGCTCTAGATGCAGTCTCTCAACCACGAGGTGGGTTTGCATGGAACTCTGTGATTTTTTTCAACGAGAACTACTCTTCCATTCCAGATCTAATTTAGTTCACCTCTCCCTCTATTTTTTTCTTCAAGACATCTACTTTCTTGGCCTCCATTACTCTCAGGACCATTTTTCATCATGAAGGCAAAACTCTTCTACACCGCAATCTCGTTGTGACTGTATTGCGAGGTGTGGTCATGAAGGCATGCTTGACAGTCCTGTTGTTGGCTTCCCAATTTGCTTGAATCGTGACTGTATTGCGAGGTTCGATGCAAAAGGCATGTGTGACCGATCTTGTATGTCGTGATTCGGTCATTGGTTTCCCTGGTAGCTCGAATTGCGGCTATATTATGAGGTTTGGTCACAAAGGCGACATGCGACTGCAAATCACGAAAGGACCGTAACATGCGACTATGAATCACAAAAGGATTGTTTGGCTCTGACACCAATTTGATAAAGAGACGAGTTTCCACAAATAGCAAGACAAACAAAATATTTTACTTCAACAACATAAAATAACACAATCCAAATACATAAAAGATAAACACCTACAATTCGAGTGGTGGGTGATCTCTCCCAAGCCGCAACCCTAAGATTCAAGATAACAATCATCTAATCTAACGCTAAACATATTAAACCTTACTTATACCCCAGAATAATAACTAATAATCACCTAACCTAACGCTAAACAATCTAAACCTTATTTATACCCCACAATCATGACTAATAAATGACTAAATTGTCATGTTAGTCTTGTGTTTAACATAAGTTTGAAAATTATTTGGTGGGCTCGATGTCAACTTAGTGGAGCATGAGGTGGACAACTCCATAGGCATCAATCTAACACATTGGTTTTTTACATTTATACCACGTAAATCTCACCAACTCAGTGGAACACAAGGCGGATGGCGTCGTAGGCTTTGGTCTAACACTCCGGTTTTTTACATCTACACCACGTAAATCTTATCACATAAAAATTCCATTAAGGGTGCATTTGAGAGGGCGTTTCACTTGCTTTTTGGTTTGAAAAGCACTTCAAACCATTTGGGAGGGCCCTTTTCATGTGCTTTTCGACAACACGCGACTTCGAAACGACGAAACCGAGAACACCCCTTTGGCCCTTCAGTCTACAGTTATTACTCCGTTCTGGGTACGAAAACCAATTTACCCGTCTACAATTCGGAAAATGACTTAGGGAGTCCCAGATAATACCTTTCTTCGTCCTCGTCTCCCTCCATTCGTTTTCGTTGTGGCTTTAGGGCATAATCTTGGTTCTTTGGCCCCTTCTCTCCTCCGTTCATCTTAGCCGCCGCCGCCTCTCTCTGTATGTAGTATTCTTCTCCTTCCTTTCTCGATTGTCCTCTATGTTTGAGGTTCGATTTTTTTTGTTTCAACTTATTTTTCTTGTTGAGCTTTTCAATTTACCTGTTGGTGGTTTGTTGCTTGAGGTGGTATATGGCTTTTCCTGTTGAGCTTCTCGGTTTACCTATTGGTGGTTTGGTGCTTTGTTGATTGTTTTCTTCTCTGTTGGTGGTTGATGTGGTGCCAATGGGGATTCCTGGTTGTCCTCTGTGGTGGTCATATGTTACTTTTTGTTTAAGTATTTGTTTTCCCAGTTGAGCTTTTCAGTTTTCCTCTTGAGGTTGTGTTTGTTGGTTTTCCTCTCAATTGGTGGTTTGGTGCTTGAGCAAACCTTTATAAATGTGAATTTAATTATTTGAGTTTTGTTTTGCCCCAAGAAAAATGATTCGAGTGCAGCTGATCTTTATTTGTTATGTTTTGGCCAAAAGAAAAGTTTTCCTTTGCTGAAGTCATTCAGATGAATTACATATGACTATATGAGGATAAAACTGTTTTTTTCATCAGAAATAGCTACAACACAGCAGATTATCCAAATGTACTCTTGTCATTTCGACAACAGCTTTCTAATAGCACATGTGAAACTGTTTCTCCAAAAAGCAACTTCATAGCTGATTCTTCGAAAGGCAACAGCCGTTCCGAGCACACTCTAATTTAACTTTCAAAAAGTGAATATACCTTTTTCATGCATAGATAAGTTGGTATGTATGTAATAATTGAAGTTTAGGTGTTAGATATGAAAATACATGGGAATAGAGTGGTATGTATGTAACTCTTACTTTTTTTATTGTTTTCTTTTTAAAATTTCAAAACTTTTGAATGATTGTGGATCTACATTAAATATTAACAATAGTTTTTATTCTTTTTTGTATTTACTATGGAGATACTTATAAAAACTATTCAAAGCATGGTGCTTTAGTGTATGTTTTTTTGCATAGAATGTTCTAAATGGTGAGACCATGGAATAGAAGTGAAAATTTAAAACGATGGTTAAACAATTAAAAGCTAAAGGCTTAGAATTAGTAGAGTAAAAATTAAATAATGATATGTTATTATAGTGACTATCATGTTAAATATTTATCATTTAATATTATTAGAAAATAAATTGTTATGTAAGCATGATAGGTGTAAGTATAATCGATTTATTATTCAGAAGAATAGAAATATAGATAAGGATATACCATTAAGAAACCAGTCTGAACTATTAAAATAAAATATTTTTGGATTTTTGTGTGATTAGAGCTTATCATGGAAGCTTAAACATAAATTTTACAAAATTCGCAATTAGGCTGATGATTTTATATGAATGTCGTCCTGCTTGAGATAAGTGGTATATGAGTGTCTGGAATTTTCTTCAAGCGAACCATGTTGTATTTTTTTTTTAATATATATATAATTTATACTGTTTATAGCTTGCTTGTATGATTTATAATGCAGGCATATGGGGTCACTAAAATCCATGAAATATGGAGCCATTTTGAAAGCTTTATGCGAGTTTTCAAAGAAGCATCAGAACTATGGTAATTCACAGCTCACTACTTTCTGCATCTTTAGCAAACTTGCAAGCAAACTAATGTAGATATAAAATATACTTTAGAAAATGATGATTTTTTTTAATTAATTTTATGTGCGAAATTAAAATCATTGCACTTGAGAGACTTTTTGTTATGGAAAGTATTAAATCTATTGATTGTATATTAGAAAGATTAATATTAAGCAATATAATTAGCTGAGATCTAATCATATGATCTTTTCTATATTAGAAATATATCTAAACCCTAAACCCTAAACCCTAAATATAACTGATTTTTCTGTGTGGAGTTGTAATCCTATTTTGGCCGTTTTTTTTTTCCTCTCCCCACTTGTTGATAATTGAATAACGCCTCCCCGTGTATGTTGGCGGATTTTCACCAAACCACTTAGATCACACACATCATATTTGATTGTTTGCTTGTTTTCAGCATTATTTTGCACAACATTTTTTTGTAAGGTTTGTGAATTTGAAAGTCCGTGTTGATTTCTAAATGCATAAAATTAAATGATAAATTGAACTAACTCATCATTTTTTTTTTCAAAATGTATTTTCTAGCTTCAAGCATCCATAACCATAACATCACATGGTTACCATTACCGGACTAATGGAAATCTACTGCTATCACTAAGCCTGTTGCAATTATTTATATATATATTATTCTTATTGAAATATCTATAAATAATGCTCAAAAGGTGCTATTTTGACCTCATTTTAGATCAACCTTTTGATCTTTTATCCGAACTCTGGCCTTCTTCCTGCAGAAACATGAAGCCTTCTTCATAGAATTGCTCTAAGGGCTTACATACTTACCCCTCAATTTCTATGTATTTGCATTACCTAATACCTAAACTTCATTTTCTCCGTTTGTGCCACCTTTCTTATACATGAAAGGGTATGTTGATGTGATATGAAATTTGGTTGGTATAAATATAAAAAAATAAAGATCAGCTTTTGGATACATAAATACATAGGAATTGGGTGGTATTTACATACTTACTCCTCAATTTCTATGCATTTACATATTTCATACCTAAACTTCAATTTTTACATGTGTGTCACCTTTCATATGCATTATGTGATATGAAAGATTTGGTTGTTATACTTTTAAATAATAAAGTTCAGGTTTTTGAAATCATAAATGTGAGGTGATATTTCTTTTGTCTTTCAGGAACCTGAAATTGAGAACGCTTACTGCAGCAACAAGTTCTGAGGAATAGGAATAAAACAACAATTCTTACAGGTACTGTCTCCAAATTGTCCAACTGATGCGTGCAATATGATCAGATCCTTCATAGTTCACAGAAGTCTTTCACATTCTATTTCTTAAATGAACTGTAAGAATGAAGTTCTAAATAAACTCAGGTTTCAGTTATTTTCGAGGCGTTTATTTTCTTGTATTTTGTTTTCGATTTCCATGAACAATGTGATTATCTTGCACAATTAAATTCTAGTTTCTATGTATTTTTTACTCATCAATCACCTAAAATTTTGCTTTTTGTATTTGTACCACCCACATCTTTCAAATCACATCAAATATACCATTTGTTTCACTTTTTGAAAGTAAAACCTTTCTTTTGATGCATTGAAAAGGTAGTATGTGCGCGCGCGCGTTTAAAAATTAGACTGGCTGGTTCAATCGGTTAAATTATGATCAGTTATGCAGCTAGTTTGGTCCACCTCCAAACTGCTTTTGCATAGAAATGGGATTGAACTAGTCAGAATTAGGGTGAACCGACTAATCAGTGAATTGGGTCTGGTTTCTAAAGAACCGGTTCGGTTTCTAAACAACTGATGAGCTCAAATATTGTTTAATTTTAGTCTTTTTATTTTGATGAGAAGATCAGAAATAAGATATTTAAATTAAAACAGAGAATGTCATGCCATAAATTTTTTATTCAGAGTATTATTCAAAATATTCAATAGTCGTTGTAAATTAAAATATTGTTTGTCGAATAAATAAGAATGATAATATTATATTATTTAAATTATATTAAAATAAATTAAATAATTATTATGTCTTCTGATTTAACTTCGATCAAATTTTGAATATTTTCTTCGTGCGGCTCAACATGCATTCCAGTTTTTAAATCTCTCTCTCTCTCTCTCTTTAAAAATTGAAGTTTAGGTGTTTGATATGTAAATTCATAGGAATTGATTGGTATGTCTTCCTTTTATTTTTTTTCCTTAGCAATGTTTTATGATAGGGCTAGTTATAAGGCTAAGTGGTTTAATTATTAGCATTAACATATTAGCTAGAATTGATTAAAGTGGCATTACAATATAAACTTGATAAGCTAACTATTAAGATTTTAAAACTGATTAATAGTTAAGTGGCTTGAACTCTATATATAAAAAAAAGGTTTCCCTGCTTTAACAATTTACTTAAATAGAATTATTACCTAAATCTTAATATTTTCATTTGTGTTTATGAAATTTTTAATGATTTGGTCAAGATTATGAGGACTGGACCAGAAATCAAACCGAAAGAATGAAATGTTTAAGATTCATTGGTTTGATGGGGGTTCAACCGGTGGTTGAACTAAATGATGTAATAAATATAAGAATTAATTAAATATGACATAAATGACTTAATAATCATATATTGCATGCAAATATTAATTAAAAAGTGATAAAATTTACATTATAAAACATAAAACATACGTAATTTTTATATACAAGGTTGTTATATATATATTATGTCTAAAGTTTTTTATGTTTGTTTTACATCTAATATATCATTATTATGTTATTTATGATATATTTAATTAATTTTTATATTTATTACGTCATGCGGTTCGACCTCCAATTCAACCTTGATCCAATGAATGAACCTTGAACCTTGCATTCTTCTGGTTTGATGCCCGGTTCGGTTTTCACAACCTTGACCAAATCATTAAAATTTTGAGCGAGATGCAACATGTCTGTTGGTTTGGAATCTCTAGGTCCTTCGGTGGGCAGATCACCGAGCCAACTAGGAGCTGCCAGCGGATTATCGAGGGGAGTCTTCTGATAGTGGGTTCCTTGAGACTCTCCCTCCATAGGCGGCGATCGGGCATTCTGTTGGATCATGGCCCCCCAAAGATCCTCGAACTGGTTCATTATTTGTGTTTGCAATGCTTGGACCTCTTCTTGTATGTCTCGACATACCTTGTCTCAATTAAATTCTATGGGCGCTATATCTTTCTGTGAGGATTCTTCTTTGTAGTTCACTCTACTTTTCGTCTGGGGCATGTCCACGGTCACTGCACAATGTTTCAGGATGTTGAATCCGAAATTGTTTCTTAGAAATACATGGCTTCGAGACTTAGAGTCAGGAGAAGATGGAATAAAGAGAGGGAAAGCGCTGATGAATTATCAGTAAAGAGATTGTGGAAAAAGTCTCATTTATTCATCGTCGGGCCTCCTATTTATAGGGGGTCTTCTTGAGAGAGAGAGCGAGTATGAAAGTAGCCTTGAAATACCAAAATGAGGGAGCAATTATGAAAATAACCCTCAATGAAATCAATGTGCTAGTTTAATACTAAATTTATATTACAATTTAAATTCAGATATGATGGTAATTACCTGATCGATCAAAACGTCGGACATTGTGGGAATTTCATTTTTGTCGAGGTATGAGCGGTCGGCCTAACGATTGTGTTCAACCGACCTTTAGAGAGCTTCGGCGATTAGGACCGTAGATAGACCCGTCGATCAGATTCTCCGAGAGTGGACTTGAATAATGCTTCGATCATTGTGTCATCATCCTTAGTCGGTCGATTGTTCTAAGATTTATGCCGACAATATTGATGTTGTAAAATATTGTAAATTTAAAAAATAGATTGTTTTTAATAGCATTTTAATAAATATAAATTTAAAAATATTTTAAATTTTTTTCGAAAAAAATAAAATTGGGTTGAATTTAACCAAAATTTATTAGTAATTATAAATGTATGTGAAATTTTCTTAGCTCAGTAATTGATAAAAAAAATATTAATTAGATCACTGTGCTATAATATATCATTCATTTAAAAAAAAATGAGTTAAATTCCAAACTAAAAGAAACAATTATTTAGAAATTTAGCACTTTTCTAATCCATTTTTCAAAATTTAGCCCAAAATTTAAAATTTCACAATAAAATTCTGCTTTATATTTTTATTTTTATGAAACTTTTAAGAGCGGAAATTTACATACACGGCACCAATTCGTCCTTCTGCTGCAAGCTCGCAGCCATGGCGACCGCAAGTTGTTCCTCGGCGTCGCTCCTCCACTAGCATCTTAATTCTCACCACCGCTGATCTCGGCGGGGTAGAGAGAGAGAGAGAAAGAGAGAGAGAGGGATCTCTTGCAGGTTCAACAAGCTTTAATTTGACTTGCTAATATTTACCAGCATTCTTTCAATCGCCAAGTTCTCAATAATCCTACTATGAGCCCTAGCTATCTAATCCTTCATGAAAAATCTCCGATTTCGCAGGTTCAGCGCTCAGGTAGACTCCATTAATAAACAAATTGATTCTAAAGTAAGAGTCCACTCTCGCATATTTCCAGTTCCTCACCGCTCCATCCCCGATTTGCGGGGACATGATCTTGACTTTGTTAGCATTATTCACAGTCATTTGATTCATGGAGACTGGTCCAAGCTTATTTCCTTTGCTCATGGTCTTAATCCCTTCAGAATCAAGCGCATCCTTCTCAAAATCCAGAAAGACCCCGTCCTCTCCCTTGAATTTTATGATTGGGCCTTTATCCACAACCCTAATTCTCAAACCCTTGAGACCCATGCCATCATCCTCCACATACTCGCCAAATTTCGTAGATTTAGAGCTGCTGAATCTATTTTCAGGAAAACTATTCTGTCAAAAATCTCAACTTTGGAGCTTTTTGATGCCCTAATCCATTCCTACCGCCTTTGTGATTCCTCACCCAATGTATTTGATTCTCTTTTCAAAACATGTGCACACTTGAAGAAGTTTAGGAGTGCCACAGAGACATTTTTTTTTATGAGAGATTATGGCTTCCTCCCGACCGTCCGATCATGCAATGCTTTTATGAGCTCTTTGATTGATCATGGACGGCACGACATTGTTCAGTCCTTCTATAGGGAGATGAGAAGGTGTCGGATTTCTCCAAATTTGTATACCTTAAACATGTTCCTGGTTGCTCTTTGCAGTTCTGGTAGATTAGAGAAGGCTTTGGATGTTTTTGCGAAAATGGAGTTAATGGGTTTTAGCCCCTCTGTCCCTTCCTTCAACACATTGATTACTGCATATTGTAAGAGAGGGCTCATGAGCTCTGCCATGAAGTTGAAGAATGAGATGCAAACTAAGGGTTTGGATCCAAATGTAATTACATATAATTCGATCATTTATGGGTTCTGCAAGGAAGGAAAATTGCACGAAGCTAATAAGATTTTGAGCGAGATGAAAGTCAACGGTGCCAGTCCTAATACCGTGACCTACAATACTCTTATCAATGGTTATGGTCAAATTCATAATGGAGATATGGGTTTAAGAATTTATGAGGAGATGATCCTGAATGGTGTCAAGCCTGACATTCTTACATATAATGCAGTGATTTTAGGTTTCTGCAATGAAGGTAAGACGAAGAAAGCTTCGTACTTAGTTAAAGAGATGGATCGAGAAAATGTTGCACCAAATGCATCAACTTTTGCTGCACTTATAAGCGGCCATTGCAAGAGGCAGAATTCTGAGAGGGCTTTTGAGATTTACAGTGCCATGAAGAAGAGTGGATATCATCCTAATTATGAAACATTTAAGCTTATGATTAGCACTTTTTGTAAGAACAAAGATTTTGATGGAGCACTTACTATGTTGAGGGAAATGTTGGAGGCATGGATCAACCCGGATGATAATTTGTTGACCGAGCTTTATGAAGGGCTGCGGAGCTCAGGGAAGACCCATTTAGCAAGAAGGTTTCTTTCTGAGGCTGATGTGTTGAGGTTTAATCCTGAAACCATTGTTGATGTTAGTAACTGCTCAATTCAGCTAAAAGGTGCAAAATTGTAATGTTGGAACTGTTCTGTAATTTTTTATAAGGATGGAATATGATTCGTTATTCTGATTATATTGTTTAAGGGATCACAACTACTAAATAGAAATGTTTGTATGTGGCGCTTGGATCCCAAACTCTTCAATTACATTCCAATGACATGTGGATCTCTAGAAAACTGAGTTCACTTAGGAAGATTTACATACATACCTCTCAATTCGTATGTATTTACATATCTGATGCCTAACCTTTAATTTTTACATTCATACCAACTTACCTATGCAAGAAAAGGCGTATTTCATTTTTTTTTTAAGGTTAAAATGATGGTATTTTTTTGTGATATGAAAGATTTGGGTTGTACAGATGTAAAAGCAAAGTTTAGGTGTTAGATATATAATTAAAAGGAGGTCGTTTACATGTTCCCCACTTATGGCTCACGGTCTCCGCCCATGGCATGGAGATTGTTCCTTTGCATCATCTGCTACCTACACTCATATGAGCTTTCACGCCATAAGCCCTGTAGCAAGTTGCTGCTCCCTCTCCCAGGGCATCTCTATATAAATGGGAGAATGAAGCTAGGTTGAGGGGATGAAGAAGAAAGGACAGTGATAGAGGCCTGAGAATGTAAAGGGGGAAAATACTTATCGGGGAATATATTTCTCCTTTATGTTTTATTTGCGTCTTCTCAACTATAACATATGAATTGGGTGATTTGAATGTAAATGCCCCTTCACTTTAATGAGATAGAGCCATGGGTTGATAATGTAGTTCTGCTTCCAGTATAAGCAAGGGGAAACATGGAGAAAATGTTTCTTGGTACATGCACAGAGGGATTTGTCTTTGTTAGCTCAGCTTGGAAAAGTTCAGTTGAGAAGCTCTGCACAATGCTTATACTATTTTCCTCATTCCTTTTAAACGTTGGTAATTAATTTTCTCTGTTCACTTGCCATTTCTTTTTCGCTTTCCATTTCCTTTTAGTTCTATGATTACATCCAGTTAACTTTTTTTTTTCTTGATCAGTCAGGCTACCTATCTTATATTTCCAAATTGAACTGCCAAATTATGTATTTCACAATTTCACATTATTGCATTTTATGAATGTTTTCTGTAACAACAATCATAGGTAAGTGCTTTAGCTGAGCGGATAAGTTGTTCTTGGGCATTAGTGCGAGGAAAAGTGACATACTCCCAGTTGCATGATGAGGAGTGTATTCTTCTGAAAAACAAAACCACTTCATAGTCTAGTATTGTAGTAGCCATATATAATCAGCTGCAAAACGAAACCATTTCGTAGTGATGTAGTAGTGGTAGTAGCCATATTTAATTACTTCTATGATTCTATAAGGGCGTTTCTTTTTTATTATGCGTGCCATTGTTTGCTTTTCTTTTCTCACTAAATTATGGAGTTTCATTTTATTATTTTCAACTTCCTGATGCCATACCGCTGCTTTAGACGGTGATGTTTGACTTTACCTTTTGTGAGCTAGTTTTGGATTTGTCTTCTTGTGATTTGTTGTGGAGAGCTTGAGCAGTGGAAGCTGGCGTTTCTCCTTAGGTCTTGAAGTTGGGTTTATGCCATCACGTGATTTTTGCTTTTTTTGACACCTAAAATTTGGCTGGTCTCTATCTCCTATGTTTGTTAAGGGTTTCATCACATTTGTGATTCTTCTCTTTTGAGTATGTTATATTGGTGCTTTAGTTTGCTTTGGGACCTATTTTTATGTATCCCAATACCTTATCACGCTTTTCTAATCCGTTAACTTTTTGGATAAGAGTTGGGATCCATTTGGGTTTGCTGCAGATTTTTCTAAAGGAAGTTTTAAAATTGTGGTAAATTTTGATGAAAGCAGTGCTGAAATGCAAGCAAGCTTTTCTGAATAATTCCCTTCACAATAGATGTACTATAGGACTAGGATTATGTATAATGAATTGCTCTTTTTCAATCTATTATTGTACATAGGTGATACAATCATATGGATTGAAAATGTAGTGTGAGAGGCATGGATTGCATCAGTTTGTTATGCTAAGGGATAGTGGGGTGTGGGTACCAATCTTCCATGTGGAAGCTGTAACGCTGTGTCCTGGGTGATGTGATCTGACAGGCCCCTTCGAAATGAGGATTCGAGAGCTCGAATCCTAAGTTTGTCCCTCAAATTTGTGAATTTGGAGGCTGAGAGACTTATGGTTAGGATATCGGCCTGCTGATCTTTAGAATTGATGTATCTGATTTGCAGAGTTTTGGCGGCTATGTGGCCCCGGATGAAGTGAAAATCAATTTCGATCTGTTTGGTGTGTCTCTTGTACACTGGATTGTTGGTGATTGCAATTGTAAAGTGTTACCACAGAAAAAGTGTGTTTGTTGATTGAGAGTGAGGCCGAGTTCCTGAAGTAAACGACGAATCCATGCTGTGGTGGCTGCGGCTAGGGCACAATCTTCAGCTTTAGTGGAGGATTTTGATATTGTCGTCTAGTTCTGAACTCTCCATAGAATTGGTGTAGATCCCGACATGAAGCAATAGCCAGTGATGGATTTCCTATCTGCCTCGTTACTTGCCCAATCAGCATCTGAATATGTTGTTAAGGTAAGGTGCTCTGGTGAATAGTAAGCCATAGTTGGTAGTTTCTTTCAGATGTCTCAGTAATCATTTGATCGGTTGGTAATGTACTTGCAATGGTGATTGTATATTTTGGCAAATTTGATTTGTTGCAAATGCTATGTCAGGTCTTGTAAGAGTCGTGTAATGCAGAGAACCTGCTATTTGTCTAAAGTTGGTCTCCTTTAGAAATAGATCTTTAGAGTGTGAGTTAGTTGCTTGTTTTTTTGTTGTGGGTGTTCAGACTAGTTTACAGACTTGCATCCGTCTTGTTGAGAAGGTTCAGGATATATTGTTTTTGGTGTAGGAGAGATCCTTGAGCTATAGGTTGGAATTGGTGGCCAAGAAAGGTTAAAAGTTTTCCTAGGTCTTTGAGGTTGAATCTTGTTTGGAGTTTGGATTTACTGTTGTATGAAGGCTGATTTATTTCCAGTAATTAGGATTTTATCCGCATAAATGAGAATGAATAGATGATGAGTTGTGATTTTGTATATAAGTAGTGAGGGGACAGCTGAACTTAAAGAGTAAAGCCCAACTGCTTGAGAAATCCATTAAAATAGTAAGGCCATGGGGAGCTTTTTAGCTTGCAAACGTGGTTGGGGAATTTAGAGTCCTTGAAGCCCGGTGGTTGTGTAATTTATAAACAGTGTCATCTAGTGTGCCATGTGGGAGGGTGTTTGAGATGTTATGTGAAAATAATGCGAAAGCGTAGGAATTCACACAATAACAATCAAACACAAGTTTTACATGGTTCGGTAGAACCGGATAATATTAAGTTGGACTTGCATTTGATGCTTCTCTGCTTATCATATGATATGTAGGTTTCTTTTTTGCACAAACTGGAAGATATTTAATACCCTGAAGAGTTTTTCAAGTGGATTTTGAGCTGAGCCCAACTCAGCTCGAAATCGGATCGTTAACCGCACTAAATAGAAGCGATAAGGTAAAACAACCTTCTTGATGCTTTGCAATGATAATTAGAACCCTCATTTAAAGTTTGTAATAAGTTTCTTGTGAAAGAGTTAAGCTTCCATTGTGTAGTAGGATTGTAATGAGCCACATGAAGGAGGGGTATCCGAAAAAGAGATGGTCATGAGTTTATTGCTCTTCTTTACAAAATCTTCAATATGAATTGATTTGAAGGCTGCGAGGAACAAGTTTGTTTGTCGTTTTAAGAGCTTTAATAATAGCTATGAAAGTATAAAGTGCATATTTAATTACCTGTTCAACCAAGTTTTATTCGGCCAGTCGACTTTAGAAACATTTTAAAAATTAAGAGCTTTAGCTTTTCTAGTTGAAAAGGCGCTAACCCTATCTTACCAATTTTCAATCACAATCATTAGTAGGCTGAAGGCATGGTAACAATTCATATTAACACATGCCAAAATAGTTGGGATATTCTGATGCCTATTATGAAACAGTACCAAGGGACTGTTTGAAGCAGGTGTAGTTGTTTGAATAAGTATCTATGAAGTTACTGCAGAAGTTTCTATTTAAAAAGTTATGGTGACTATTATATATATATATATATTTATATATCAAGTGAGAAAGCAGCTAGAAAACGGCTTCCGCCCCTCGTGATGAGGGATGGGGGAATACAGATTATAGTTGTGCGTGAAAAAATTAGATCGTAGTTTTCTAGCAGCTATCGCACAAGGTAATTAAAAATTAACTTCCCCTGAAAAAACTTATTTTAAAATTAATCTTATAAAAATGTTCATTTGAAATGATTATAGATATTAAATAAAATTAGTTTAAAAATAGCCGTTTTGAATATTTAATGAGAATTATTAAAAAAAGTGGTTTATTTTTAATAATATTGATATTTTTATGTGTTACTAAAGATTTAATTGTTATTCTTATAAATATATAAATGTGGGTGTTAGACATATAAATACACAACAGTTATATGGTATGGATAAAAAAACCCCATTTTTTTTATAGTGACGATCTGTTTTCCGCCGTCGTTGGCCGTCGTAGGAATTCCCCATCGCCGGAGCATAGCAGTTCAGTCATCGCTCCCCCGCAGCTCCTCTCGAAACCACATAAGAAGCCGCACCTCGCCTCTCGGACCCACGCTCCGCCGGTGCAACGCCGCCAGCGAAAGCAAACTCTGAGCTCGCGATTCACTCATGGATGCTGCGCACCGACGATTAAAATCAATCGTCCGCCATCTCCTCCAACCCGAAACCCTCCTCTTTCATGGAATCGATTCGGTATTCATCCGATTTTTTCCTCAACGAAAGTTTTTTTCTGAGAATTTGCTTAATCGATACAAATTTTCCTTTTCTGCCTTTTAGAATCTGCTTCTAGGGCTCGATCAACCGCATAAATCTTCGTCTTCTCCGGTTGTTATCGGGGGCATGGTTTTGGATATTATTGCGAAGCCCGATAGTTACCCATATCCTGGAACGACCACCGTCGGCACTGTATAAGTTTCTGCGCTTCCATGAATCTCCCTTCTCTTATTCAATTTTTTGTTTTTTTTTTTCTTGAAGAAAATTTGAATTGAATTCTTCCAGATTGAGTATGTGAGTGGAGGAGTTGCAAGAAATGTTGTTGAATGTATGACAAAGCTTGGAAGCAGGCCTTTCATGATAAGTGTTTTGGGATCTGACATGGCAGGTTACAGTTCAGAAGATTTACATACATACCGCTCAATTCATATGTATTTACATATCTATCAACTAAACTTCAATTTTTACATACATGCCGTCTTGCCTATACATGGGAAAAAATTTGCCTACTTAAAACGCATGCAGAGATGCGTGATATCCAATCAAAAGATGTCACATAATATTTGGCGGGCCCCACTGCATTAAATAAATATAATAAATCGAAATATATCCGCGCGTGACCTGTTACCTGGCCCGTGGTGTAACACGTTTGTACCTTGACATATAACTCCATTATACCCTTCGTATATCTCTCGCGGTCGCCTGCTGTAACCCGATTGTAACGTGGATATACTAGCCATGTACCTTCCGCGGTACAGGTCCATGTAACGCTCTTATAACCAGAGTATACCCAAGATATACCTTCCGCGGTACAGGGTCCTGTAACGCGCTTGTAACCATGATATACCCCAGTTATACTCCTGCGCGGGTGTAACCTGCCTAAAACCGTGGAAGTAGCTTTGTACTATCGCTGTAACTCGTGATATACCTCGCTGTAACTCGATTATAACCTCCATATAACAGACTTTGAAGCCCGTATAGTAATACGTGCTCTGTTTAAAATGCATGCTTTTAATAATGCAGATCTAGCTTTGTTTATAATGCATATATCATGAAAAGGATGTATTTAAGAAACGAACATATATGGAGGTTATAAAAGCTGAATCTGCATTATTAAAAACATGCTTTTAATACAGAGCACGTATTACTATACTGGCTTCAAAGTCTGTTATATGGAGATTATAATCGAGTTACAGCGAGGTATATCACGAGTTACAGCGATAGTACAAAGCTACTTCCACGGTTTTAGGAAGGTTACACCCGCGCAGGTTACACCCACGTAGGAGTATATCTGGGGTATATCACGGTTGCAAGCGCGTTACAGGACCCTGCTCCGCGGAAGGTATATCTTGGGTATACTCCGGTTACAAGAGCGTTACATGGACATGTACCGCGGAAGGTACATGACTAGTATATCCCGGTTACAATCGGGTTACAGCAGGCGACCGCGGGAGATATACGAAGGGTATATCGGAGTTACATGTCAAGGTACAAACGGGTTACACCACGGGCCGGGTAACGGGTCACGTGCGGATATATTTCGATTTATTATATTTATTTAATGCAGTGGGGCCCGCCAAAGATTATGTGGCGTCTTTTGATTGGATATCGCACGCATCGCTGCATGCGTTTTATGTAGGCAATTTTTTTCCCTATACATGAGAAGGTGTATTTCATTTTTTAAAAGTTAAAAAGGTGGTATTTTTTATTTGATATGAAAGATTTGGGTGGGGTAAAGGTAAAAAACAAAGTTTTACCGTTAGAAATGTAAATACATTGATATTGAATGGTATATATGTAAATGCCTCCTTTTTTAATGTAATTTGATTGATTTTGTCTGTTGAAATATAGGAGAATTGCTGTTGAAATTATGGGAATCTAATGAACTTCCCACAGAAGGTAAAGCACAAGTATAAAGCTGATTGTTTGCCGATAAAAAAATAGGAAGATTTACATACAAACCACTCGATCCTTATCTATTTACATATCTAACACACTTACACTTCATTTTTTACATATCTGCCACCTTACACATGCACGAGAAGCTGTATTAATTTTTGGAAAGTTGAAAAAGTGGTGTTTTTGATGTAATATGAAAATTTTTGGTGTTATAAATGTTAAAAGCAAAGTGTATGTGTTTGATATGTAAATACATAGGAATTGGGTGGTATGCATGTAATGAACAGATTTCTTTCAAGTAAAAATTCCTGCTTTGCTATCTAATTGATACTGTGTTAGTTCTCAAAAGGCATAATGTTATCTGCATTGCTGTTTTATCCCAATTATATCTCCTTTTTTTGTTTTAGGACTGCTGAAGCTGAAAGGTATCTCTACTCCAGTTGTATCCAACATTTTTGACTGCAGTGGGGAGTTAATTGCAGGTGTAGCAAGCGTTCATGCTGTTGTAAGATTTTATTTTGGGGGCATTTACATACATACCGCTGGATTCCTGTTTATTTACATATTAACGCATATCCTTTGTGTTTTTTTTTTACATTTCAACCACCCAAATCTTTTATATCATGCCAAAAATACCACTATTATAACTTTAAAAAAATGAAATGCACCTTTCCATGCATAGGTAATGTGGCATATATGTAAAAATCGAAGTTTAACTGTTAGTTATGTAAATACATAGGAGTTTAGTGCTATGTATGTAAATCTTCCATTCTTTTATTATCTATACTTTGGCTGTTTATTAAGTTAAATCCAAGCCTTTCTTCTGAAGTTACATTGATTGAACTAGGAAAAATTTCTAAGACCAGAATGGATTTGGAAGTTTAAGCATTACATATGTTCGGCGCCAATATTGATGGTTGATGCAAATCTACATCCAGAATCAATCAAAGCTGCTTGTCGAAGTAAGGTTGTTTTATTATTATTTATTTCAATGGTAATTCTCCTACACATTTATGATAATTTGATTATGTTTACATTACAATGTCCACTTTTGAGAGGTTTTTTGAGGAAAATAAATTTTTGTTGTTGATTTGTAAGATATTTGAGTGCAATATGAAAATGAAAAATCAGAATTATACCCTTAGTTATGTGAATATGTTCTGCCATAGTGTTGAATGTGCTAACACTCACCTTCGGGTTGTATCACATATATCTATGTTCATTAACTTGGTGAAAATATACGTTATTAGTTATGAAATGGAGGCCTTATTGAGTAACATTTTACTTGAAGGCACAACATGTAAAATCTACATATAAAACGACAATTTACTTGAACATTTTTGGCTCTTTCATTTAAAATATGATTGTTGGTGATGTTGGTGGTGGCTCAATTTGCATAACATAATCATAGGCTGGGCGATAGAAAAATCAAATTCTCATAAAATAGTTTTAAACTACATTTTAGGTGCATAATATTGAGATATGGCTACAACCATATATTTTTTACCTTTTTAATTCACCATAGCTACTCCAAATATGCAATATTTAGAGGTCGATTCCATGTCTTAGATAGCCTACCCTAGTTGACATAAAAAAAATACTTCAGCCTTCAAATGCACATATTTAGGATGTAGAAATTCTTTTTTTTTTTTTGGACCATGGACCATTTTATGTGTAAGAATAGAATCCAAAAAATGGTTTTCTATTTTTTATTAGATTATGCATATTTTGCACCGGTGCCTACTCTTAGATTATGCAATTTTATCTTTTGTAGGCTTAAGGGCAATTTAGTGTTTTATTAATTATGTTTAGGGTTAAGGTTATGCATGAGCTTGTTGTTGTGAGTCCTAGGTTTAGGGCTTAGTAGAGATTTCGTATCTCTCGAAATGTAGGAATCAGGAGAGATCGCATACCTCTTGAATTGTAAGTGTTTAACTTTGTATTCGGATTGAGCGTTTGGATTATTAAGGAAAAATATTTGCTTTGCCCTTATTTATGTAAAAATTCATGCTGATTTTTGCGTCGGATTGTATCGGCATATCTTAACTAATAGATCCAACAATGAATGAGATGTCAAGTTTAGTAACATAGATAAATGAGCTTACTAACAAAACTATGATATTTAGATGAATCATCAAGTGATACATCATTATCACGAGTCATAGTCTTGGGTATGTACCTTGGTGTATGCTTTTTGCTGATGATATCCTTCTCGTGGATAAAACGAGAGAAAAAACCCAGGAAAAACTTGAATTATGGAGGTCTACATTGGAGTCTAAAGGCCTTCATTTAAGTAAAACTAAAACTAAATATATGGAAATAGTTTTAGTGACAGAAGTGTGAGTTTAGGTGATCAAATTATTAAAAGGTGTGAATGATTTAGATATCTTGGGTCCGTTATTCAAAGCGATGGTGATATAGATGGGGTTGTTAATAGTAGAATTCAAGTTGGTTGGTTGAAGTGAAGGAATGCTTCGGGCCTTTTGTGTGAAAGAAAAGTACCGCTTAGACTGAAATGAAAATTTTATAAGACGGTGGTGAGACCTGCAATGCTATATGGCGTTGAATGTTGGCCTTTAAAAGAGAAGCATAATAATAAGTTAAGTGTTGCCGAGATGAGAATGATTAGGTGGATGAGTGCCTTTACACTCAGAGACAAAATGCGAAATGAATATATCCGTGATAGGGTTGGTGTAGCTCCTGTGACGGACAAAATTAGAGAAAGTCGTCTTAGATGGCTTGGTCACATTAAACGTCGACCATCTAATGATCTGATTACGAGAGTAGATGTTTTAGATTCGACTTGTGTTAAGAAAGGCAGAGGTAGACCTAGGAAGACTTGGGCTTATTGTATTAAAAATGATCTTAATTTACTAGAACTAAATGAAAATATGGCACTAAATAGGACGCAATGGAGAAAAAGGATTCATGTAGCCGACCCCAAGTAGTGGGATTAAGGCTTTGTTGTTGTTGTTGTTGTTGTTGTATAATTTTTGGGTATCCACAAGTATATCAAGAGGCTTACAGCCAAAGAGAGTCATGTTCTTTAGGGAGGTCAACGGCTTATTTTCTTGAGAAAGATACATTCATTTTTTAATTATAATCAAAACTAATTTCAAGAAAGTATTTAGCTTGCCTCAGATATTTGATGGCAAAGCAGTTTTGCAAATAGTATTTTACCTCAAATATGCCAAAATGGTAGATATAAACAATTACTATGATGTTTTCTGCAAGAGTATGGTTAACAAAGATAAAATAATATGCAATACTACTTGGAAGAGCAATTTTAGCCATGACATTGCCAAATTAAGCTCCATACAAATAGTTTCTTGTATATCGCCATGAAGGAATGTATTACTGATATTCATTTTGTGGTATAGTTCTCCATTTATTGGTGGCCACAAACTAAGTTTAGGCATGCAATGATGGAGAATATGTCAAAATAATCAACCTTGTGAATTTGGGTGAACCCATTTGCAACCAACAAATTTTTTAGCAAACAATCGTCTCTTCAAGCTAAAAATTTTCAACGTACACTCAGCAGCAACAACAATCCTTTATTTCACTAAGTGGCCCAGCTACATTAATCTTCTTTTTCGAGTGTCATATTTTCATTTAATTTTAATAATTTAAGATCATTTTTTATACAACATGCCCAATTCTTTTTAGTTCTACCTCTATTTTTCTCAATATAAGTTGAATCTAAAACATCTATTCTCTTAACCGCATCATCAGACGGTTGACGTTTACAAAGAACACTCAGTAACGGGCAATTAGTGTTACCTTGGGAGGAGGAAAACTGGATACCATATCGTGATCAAGCAAATCATTTATTTCAACTTCCATGATTTATTTCAATAATGATGTGAGTGTATTGTAATTTTTCCTAAGAATATGTACAATAATGAAGAGAAGATAATAGTTTGAAATGAAGTGGATAATTGATCAAATGATATAGAGAACTGAATATGTTTCTTTTATATAAAATACCTTTGTGTTTTATATATTTCGCAATGGTTGGATTTGCAACACGAAATTTATAGTTCTTGTTCATCTATTATAAACACTTTAGCAAGGTTGTTGAACATGCTCTATATTTCTTTCATATTAATCTGATGCATTGTTTTTATCTCTTCTCCAGTAGCAGCTAAATCTGGTACTCCAGTGTGGTTTGAACCAGTTTCAGTGACAAAATCTGCGAGAATAGCATCTATTGTAGATTATGTGAGTGTTAGAACACGTTTTTCATACATATTATGCATTTATTTATTTATATGGGGGCATTTACATCCATACTGCACAATTTTTATGTATTTACATATCTAACACCTAAAAATTCATATTGCATGCATACCACACAAATCTTTAACACCACGTCAAAAATGTCACAATTACTATCTTTTTAAAAGTGAAATACCACTTTTTCATGCACGACTCTATGAAACTAAGGTTGTATAAGTGTAAATATCAAACTTTCGGTGCTAGGTATGTAAAAACTTAAGAATTGTGGTATGTATGGAAATTTACCTATTTATATTTATTTATTTATTATTATTATTGAGCTAGACATGATCAAACAAGACTTTGTTTATGTTCAATTTATTAAGAAAACGGGCTTAAAATAACTATTCAACATCAACTCACTTCCTTAACAAACAAATTGAACACAAACTTCTTATAGAGCAGAATACGAGGTGTTCACAAAGACAAGCTTTTCTAATAGCCCTAATTATGTCGGATAACATACTTTCCATTCTTTCTTTACATATCATTCTCTATTTTACAGATAACATGTGCATCTCCTAACGAAAATGAGCTCATTTCCATGGCGAATGCGCTGTCCCCCACACCAACCTTCACCTTTGTTCAACAGCATTCAACTAACGGAAAACGAAGGCAGTCGATCCAATCATTGTTCAATCTCTTAAAATCCGCAATAAATCTTTTGCTGGGAAAGGGAATAAAATTGCTTGTAGTGACCCTCGGCTCCGACGGCATATTCTTATGCTTCCGAGAGGCTACTGAGTTCTTAAAATACATTACCATGAAGAACAATGAAGGAGCTCATCAAAATAGAGAACTTTATGAAGTTATAAACAAATATTGTCCTTCTCATCAGTATGAAAGTTTTCTGAGATTTGGTCTGAAGAATTCAGATTCTTTTGCATTTCATCTTCCAGCTCCTGCTGCTTCAGTGGTGAACTTAACAGGTGCAGGGGACTGTTTAGTTGGTGGAATGCTTTCTTCTCTCTGCTCTGGTTTGGATGTGTTGCGAAGTGCGGCGGTGGGTGTCGCTGCGGCAAAGGCGGCAGTTGAGGCTTTTGATAATGTGCCTGTTGAGATTTTAATGGACAGAATTGGTTCTGAAACACAGAGAGTTCTTTCAGCTGCTACTCAGCTTTTGTTTGCTGCTTAGTTTGGTTCAAGTTCTCAGTTTCAGGTGCAAATGAAGCAAGTTTTAGATGCTTGTTTAGCAGTGACAATCAATTGTAAGCCATTGTGTTGTCAGTTTTCTTATGAACTTGTGGTGTTTGTATGATCATTGCCAGATTGTGGTTTTAGTATAAATTTTTAATTTATCATTTAGAATTCGTTAGACTTATATCGAATCAAACATCTTCAAAATATTTTAAATACATAATATTTCACTAATACTATTATTTTTTTAGCAAATTAAATGGCCCCTTGATCTCATATGATGATTTACTAAGATAAAATCCTATCCTTTCATATTTATTTCCCTGATTTGATTGTGGGGTAAGCTCATCTGGCTTGAGTTTTATAGCACACCATGATTTTTCTATTTTTTTAGTGGGAAAATTTACATATATACCACACAATTCTTAAGTATTTATGTATCCAACTTCTAAACTTTTATATTTACATTTTTAATATTTTGGTGGCATAGATTTATGCATGGAAAGGTGCATTTAACTTAAAAAAAATGTAATAATGGTATTATTTGGATGTTATGTTTGTAAATATAGAAGCATAGGTGTCACATATGTAAATGTATGAAAATTAGTGTAAATACTACACATTTGGATGTGTTTTGCATCAAAATAAAGTGTAATTTTTAATTTAATCTCTTTTGAGCTGCAATTAGTTCCTATTTGTTGCCCATCAAACGAAAAATTATTACGTCCGGAGCAGAGATATGTTTGGACTCCAATGAAACACCTTCACGTGGAGCTGATAGGAAAAAAAAAAAAAAACTCGGTAACACGGGAATATTCCTCCTGAGTTATTGTGCGTTATTCAGGTGTTATTATGGTGGTATTGATGTGTTATTGTGTTATTATAACACCGAGAATATTCTCATAACACAATAATACATAAATGATGTCACAATAACACTTGAATAACGCAAAATAACACGAGGGAATGTTTCCTTGTGCTAAAACGATTTTTTTTATTAATTTTTTTGTTACCTCCACGTGGCGTAAGTTTATTGGATGTCCGGAGTCCAGACGTAATAATTTTACATTAGCAATTGCAAGATGAGTTGTATTGCCCAAATGGAGCCATTAAGATATTCATTCTTATGAATTAATCATATTTTGGTATTTTTGTTAATTTATAGTTATTGTTTGATTTATTTATATCTATCTTTTTTACTTTAAGCTTTTTTTTTTCTTAAGCATTCAATCTTTTTTCTTTTAGAAGATAGCTTTTGAAATAATTATCTTATTTAAAAATTATAGTTTTAATCATTATATTTATAGACTACAAACGTGAAATAAAAAGAAGGGGCATTTAGATACATACCATCCAATTATTATTTATTTACATATCTAACCCTAAACTTTAATTATTATATTTATACCACCCCAATCTTTTATATTACATTAAAAACATAACCAATTTAACTTATGAAAATTGAAATACACATTTTCATGCATAAACATGGAAATTTAGGTGTTAGATATGTAAATACAAAAGAATTAAGTGGCATGTATGCAAATCTTCCTAAAAGAATAAAAAAGGCGACCAATTATTTTTGCTTGATAGTCATAAAGTTGGCTTAATTTTTTTGTTAATATACAAAAATAATAATATTTATAAACTTCTTGCTTTTAATGCACATTTATTTTAACATAAATGATTCATGTGATTCGAATGATTGAGGCCTCGAAGGACAATAAGTACTTTTTTGGGCAACATACATTTAAAACTATGGGCAAATACAATGGTTACTCACAATTCTTATGTATTTACATAGATATCACTAGGGTTGTCAATACGGCTCGTTATTCGCGAATAACTCGTGTTTGGGTCGTTAAGAAGTTTGTGTTCAATTCGTTCGCTAAGTTAACGAGTCGAACATGAACACTATTATTGTGCTCAATATATAAACTAGGTGAGCTTGAACAAAAATTTGTTCATTCGTATTCAGCTCATTTTGGCTCAAAATCCTCATCAATTATATATATATATATATATAATAAAAAATTTAATTGACTACAAGGCTACAAAGAGTTATAATCAATTAACATTATTAATTAAAACAATAGAATAATAATATATTAAAATATATATAAATGATGTTTTAATATAAATAATAAGATTTAAACCTTCCCCCAACAATTAACATCCTAGAGCTATGTGCTTAAGATTATCAAAATAATTTTTTATTCGCGAATAGTTTGTATTAGGCTCGTCAAGCAAACCAGCGGAACACGAACACATTCTTTGTATTTTAAATATAAACGAGCCAATCTAAACAAGCCAAACAGAAAGTGAGCATGGGCTCGCTCATGTTCGGCTCGTTTATACCCCCTAGATAACACCCAAAACTTAACATCACATTATGAAAATATCATTACTATTAGTCTCACAAATGTAAATATCAAACTCTAGCAATCATAAAAGCAAACACATAAGTATTGTTTGGCATGAAAATTTCCCTTAAAATTTAATACAACCCAGATCGATTAATTGTATCCAATCAAGAAATCCAGCCAATACATTTCAGGGTCAGCAATAACTGAGAAATAAAGCTTAAATTTCATATAAAAGTAAAATACTAAGAATATAATTATCATATTTTACATATTATATATTCCTTTGATATATAAGTAAAATAATTAAAATATAATTATTAAAATTTCAATATCAGATACATAAAAATGTGACAAGATTTCTATCTAATGTCACAAATCATGAATTCTCAATCAGTTAGGCAGGCAAGATAGCATTTTACCAGACTTGAAAAGGACAGGTTAAATCTGCCATGCAGAACATTGTTGATTCTGAAGCAGCAGTGGAAAATTTACATGCATGCCACTTAATTCTTATGTATTTACATATTGAACACATAAACTTCAAGTTTTGCATATATGCCTCCTTAACCATGCATGAAAAGATCCATTTCACTTTTAAGTTGTATGTACATGTACATGCCCACACAATTTTATGTATTTACATGTAACAGCTAGCTAGGCTTTCATATTTATATTTATAATACTTTGATCTATATAAATAAGAAAATTTAAGTGTTGCATATATAAATAAACAAGGATTACATGATATGCATGCAAATGTCCCAAAAAGTAAATGTTATTAAGCACAATATTTTACTTCAGATATTGATTGTCTATCTAATAGTTTGTCAGATGATTAAGCTGAAGAAAATAGAGAAAAATTAGGTGGGAGGCTGCCAAATTATACAGGTATGGATATGCCTTTTCTTGCCATGCTGTCCAGAATGTCATTAAGCGCCTGGCATACACCCACAATCTGCAAATCAAGTATTTCATCTTCAATACTAAAAATTCAGCACAGTAGGAAGAGGAGAATGAAATACAAATTTCATAATTTTTTTAGTGCAAGAAAGGTCGTTTGACTATTTATATGAGATAATTTTAGTCCCAGACAGTATAAAAATGTCAAACTAATCCCCGTACCTTTTTTAATGGGGGTCAAAATAATCCGCACTTTAAAGAGTCCGAGAATTATTTAGGTTCGTATGGACTAAACTGGGATTTTTATATATTCCGAAATTAAAATAACTCCCTGCAAAGAGCCGGGCCTATGCATGAAAGTGTGTATTTGGCTTTTAGAAAGATAGTGATAATGGTATTTTTGATGTGATGTTAAAGATTTGAGAGGTATGCATGTAAATATGAATGTTGAGGTGGGATATGCAAATACATAAGAATTGTGTGGCATGCATGTCAATGCCCCTTTGTTCTATTGACATTATGATTTGCTCTTATTATATACTCTTCTAGACAGGAAGAAAATGTCAACTCGAATTCATTTTACAGAAAAACTATTTGGTTCTTGAGCAGCTCTATTCCAATTAATTGAACGATAAAGCTAGTCCAAGTAAAGGCTGACAGAAATTCTGAGCTTGAAACAATTAATATATTACGAACAGGCTGTAGCAGCAGAATAGAAAAAAGAATAGGGCATTTACATATCTAACAACTAAAATTTCATATTTACATATATAACACTCAAACTTCAACATCGTAACAAAAATACCACTACTAGTTACATTTTATAAGTGAAAAACACCATTTCATGCAAAGATTTATGATACCGAAGCGTTGCTAATGTAAATATTAAACTTTAGCTGTTGGATTTGTAAATACATTACAATTGGGTGATATGTGTGTAAATTTCCCAAAACAATATAGCAAGATCAAGATTCTGGTAGTAAAAAGACTCACCTGCTGATCCCATTGCTGCAACTCTTCAGTATCATCCTCAAAATGAATGACTGCTTCAACCTGGATTGATAATTGAATAACAGAAACGTCATCAACAAAAAATAATAGAAAAAAACAAGAAATTGAATAAGTTCTGAAAGAATAATACTATGAATTTTTTAGACACTACTATATGTACAAAACGCACGCTTTCTAAATTTTGAGCTTATTCTTTAGAAATAAGCTGCTCGATTTTTTCGAGTGAAAAGCGCTAATACAGTCATCTCAAGTCCTGCAAATCAATAGTCAAACTGCTTGGTTTACAGTACGCAAAATTACCCCAAATCTACACAAGTCATACGTTGCTTGAACCATTTTCCGATTCGAAACAAAGATATACACATGGTAAAGTCTAAGACGAGCCCTATCATGAGAGTTGAATATCATGAACTAGAGCCCCTTAAACTATAACAACCCGAAGTCTCGCCCATCGAGATATTGTCCGCTTTTGTATAATGGCCACATATATTTGCCCCGTTGATGTAACTTCTAGCCAAGGACAGCTGCTGCACGAGCACACTTAACTTTAGAGTTTATGATGAAATTCCAACTGTTCCACCAAAGGAGAGTCAATGTTTAAGAATTCGGTTTCATTCTACTTGAGGGGTTTTAGTCTCACTTACTTAAGTAACTGACATCCTCGTTAGTGATTTTAACCCAGAATCATTCACCAGACATATATGATTCTAGAGGTGACCCCTACAAATTCAAGAGGCAACACCCGCCAAAAAGTATTGTGTCTCATCCAAGATTCAAGAGATGGCTCGCATGGTAAAGCACTTTGTTTTGTATGACATTTAGTTCCCATCTTCAGTATGGTGTAATGCTCTGATACCATTTGCAACAGCCCAAACTCTCACCTATATAGATATTGTCCGCTTTGGCCTAATGGCCTTATGTTTTTGTCCAATTGATATATCTTCCTAGAAGGTCAGCCATCCCAAAAGTGTCCTGCACGAGCATATTTAACTTTAAAGTTTCTGATAAAATTCCAACAATAACACCAAAATGAGTTTCGATGTTTAATAGTTCAGCTTCATTCTACTTGAGGGTTTCGAATGTACAACCTCCTAAAAAAGTTGCATTTAGCCCAAAAGGCTGTTACAGCCTTAGGAAATTCCAACAGATATACACCACAAATTAATTGGAACATTAAGGATCAGAAAAATATGCTCAGATTTTTTATGCTTTGATCAACCTGCTTGCCTTCTAAGAAGTAGCTTTTTTAAGAATAGTAATACCAGAGGCTTCCTCGACGCTATTCTAGATTTCTCTCTGCTGCTAGACCCTCTAGCTGGTTATAAAGAGTAATACCGGAAAATCTAGTTAAAATAAAATCCTTTAGCGTCAACTGATATATTGCTGTCTTGCTCGTGCTTCATATTTGAATAGAAAATCAATCAAAACAGCATTTAATGTGAATCCAGTTCATGCAGAATAAAGGTAAAAAAACTAATTATAATCACATATTTAAGATGAAATCTAAGGTAGGTCAAACCTGATCAATAGATCCCCTCATTCTATCCTCATATATCATCCTTGAAGCTATCTTCTCGGCCTGGAACATAACAAAATAATTAAATAAGACACCAAGCTTAATTATGGAGATGAAAGTAAAGTAAGAAATACAGAATTTTGGCAATATTCATGCAATATAGAAGAGTAGATGAGGCAAATAAGGAGATCAAGTTCAAAATTCTTATATGGACTGCTGGAGCACACCTTCACAATGCATAGTAATTATTATTAACAAAATAGTAAAAATTTTAACTGAATTTCGTTTGGACAATAAGGCACAGTGCAAAAATATAGGACAATCAAATGCGTTTAAGGAATAAAGAATTGAAGTTTGGAGAACAAGGCATCCTGCCAAAGCATATAGGAGATTAACACAGGAAAAAGAAACAGATAATTAGAGAAAGAACTAGGATGGGCAAGGATAGCAAAGTTTTCCATTTTGCTTGGTTCCACAATGGAAAATTCGATTCCAGAAGAAAAAAACTGAGAAGTAAAAATCAAGAAACTTCAGCATTAAAATCAAGAGTTTCCAAATTTAAAAACTTTAACTAACACTCTGACAAATCTAGTTTAGCCATTATTGCCATTATGGTAATCATAATATCGCCATCTTCTTAACCCTTAAGTGCATGTTCATTTGGTAAATTGCACTATAACATTCATAAGAGTTGAAAAGTGAGCTTTATTTTTAACTATAACCAAGGTAATTCCTTCTGGAAAACTGTAATCATAACTGGTCTGGTGTAGCAAATTTTCTCCATGCAATTTCGATCAATTCTAACTCTCATTCTGCTCTCAGTTCAATAATCAGCAGAATTTCATACTTATTTTCTGAGGAGCTGGTTGGGATCACTTTTAATTTTTATTTTTTTATTTCATATTTTTATTTTTATTTCATTTTGTAACCGTTTGATATCAATTATGTATTCTGTTTTTGTTTTTATTTTTACCTTTTGTTTCAAAAAAAAAAAAATTTGTTTAGTGTATTTTGGCATGTTTTTATTTTCTATTTAAAAAATAAAAGCAACTTGTTTTTAAAAAACACTCAAAATAGCTTTTGTGTGTTTTGAATGTTTAGAAAGTAGTTATTATAACCAAATATATTTTATTTCAAATCAAAATATAAACAAAACAAAATAAAAACAAAAAAACAAAAACAAAAAGTGATTCCAAACTGCCCCTAAATGTTTTCCTTGAAATAGAATAACTTCTAAATGTTTTGTGTGTTTTAAAAAATAAGCTAAACTATTTTTTAAAACAAAAAATAAAAAAATGCAAAAAATGCATTAAACAAATATGTTTCACCAAAACTTTTTTGGTCCTTTGTTGTTGATAAACACATGAAATATGAAGCATTTCTAGTCTAACTTTTCTTTGTAAAATCTTCCCTAGGGACATTCTTCATCATCAACTATATTGTATGTTCTTTTATCCATCTTGATCAACAACAACCTTTAATCATACCAATATTTTTTTCTGTATATTCATTCCCTCTTATATAATATAGATATACTAAACAAATTATAGATGGTAGAAACCGTGGATAATCAATGGAAAAGAACTGTCCCACTACAGCTATGACGAATCACATATACAACAATAAAAAAAAATGGTTTCTCAAAAACTTTAAAAATAATCTAAGGATCTACATAAATACCACTGAATTCATATGTATTTACATGTCTACCAACTAAAGTTCAACCACCTTATCTAAGCATGAAAGGTATACTTCACTTTCTAAAAGCTAAAATGATGATATTGTTGAGGTGATATGAAAGATTTGGGCGGTATAAATGTGAAAATGTCTAAGTGTTAGATATGTAAATACATAAGAGTTAGGTGGTATGTACGTAAATGCCCCCCAGAATAATAATGCTGAGATTCACACCATGTGAAGTGTAATGACAGAACCATCTTCAAGCATGAATGAAACAGTTAGAAAAAGTATAACAAATTGTATGAGCACTATATGAATGTGCTTATCAACAAAAGTGGGAGTAAGAGATGGAGAGAGAAAACATTTCACAAGGCTAACTAAGAAGAATATACCTTCTGTGGCGCAATACCTAATAAAGCTCCCAATTCTTCAAAGCTGTTTCGAATAAAAAAATCATATATCAGCTGAAGATGAAAATGAAGGAAAGCATATTAAAATCCAAATTTTAACTACGCCAACCTTATGTTGGTATATAGCTTGCTGGCACTTAAAAGGTTGTGCTCAATCATTGCTCTGTCCAGCACAGTGAAATTATCAGGTAAAAGAGCTTTCTGTTGAGAAGCAGAAGCAAAAATTCACACAATTACATAACGAACACGAGCACAAATAAACAAACAAAAAAGAAAATACAATACCAATGGCAAACATAGCACCTGGTGCGGTCTTAACTCATTGGCAAAAGCGTCTATTTCTGGCTTTCTCAAAATCCTCTCCAAATAAACCTGACAGAACTCATTTAAAATCAAACTAAGTTAATGAAAGAATGTTGAGCTAACTATAACTCAATTGCTAAAAAAAATAAAAATATTTTAAAATACCTTCTGCAAAATAGGATAAATCTTCAACTTTGTACACCTCTCATCCTAGTCACATGAGAAAAAGGTTAAGTGATTAACATAACTCTTTTTTTACACTACTTGCAAAAAATGGAACTGAGTAGCCACCCATGCTGAAGTTCGCCTGGGCCACTAGAGGTTGTGATGCAGTTTATTTAACATGCATGGAAAGGGAAAATCCAAGTAAATGCATACATGCATATAAGCCATCCAAACAAAATATAAGGAAATAATATTTAAAAAAAGAATAAAACATAATTGATAATATATATAATAATAAAAATATTAAAGAAAAATAAATGAAAATCATAAATATATTTCCAATATTATAATTATATACATAGTAAAATAATAATAGGCAATAAATAAAAAGAGGAGAAAAAAACCTAAAACTGCAAAAATGTATGTGTAAAAGAACAATATAAAAGTAAAATGAGGAACAAAATATGCTCACTCGATGGTAGTGACTAGCACACAAGAACAAAAGTAGAGGATTATGAATTTGGAAGATAGAATGAAAATGAAAACATCATGCCACCTTTTATGCACACGAATTATGTTCCACTTAAATGTTTTGAAATATTTTTTGACATAAAAAAAATGAAAACAAAAAAAGAATAAATAATGGAAAAATAAATAAATAGTAAAGAATCTAAAGAAAATACAAAAAGTGCCAAGATATACAAAATGATAGAGAAAATTCTAAAAAAGGAGCATTATTGAGCCTTCTTGTGACATTTAAGGCACTAGAGTCGCAATTTCTTGCCCAGAAAAATATAAAGCCCTTGCTAAAAATCTAAATAACAACAACAACAACAACAACAACAACAACAACAAAGCCTTAATCCCACTACGTGGGGTCGGCTACATGAATCATTTTTCTCCATTGCGTCCTATTTAGTGTCATATTTTCATTTAGTTCTAGTAAATTAAGATCATTTTTAATACAATAAGCCCAAGTCTTCCTAGGTCTACCTCTGTCTTTCTTAACACAAGTCGAATTTAAAACATCTACTCTCCTAATCGGATCATCTAATGGTCGACGTTTAATATTACCAAACCATCTAAGACGACTTTCTCTAATTTTGTCTGTCACAGGAGCTACACCAACCCTATCACGAATATATTCATTCCGCATTTTGTCTCTAAGTGTCAAGCCACTCATCCACCTAATCATTCTCATCTCGGCAACACTTAACTTATTATTATGCTTCTCTTTTAAAGGCCAACATTCAGCGCCATAGAGCATTGCAGGTCTCACCACCGTTTTATAAAATTTTCCTTTCAGTCTTAGCGGTACTTTTCTATCACACAAAAGGCCCGAAGCATTCCTCCACCTCAACCAACCAACTTGAATTCTACTATTAACATCCCCATCTATATCACCATCGCTTTGGACAACGGACCCAAGATATCTAAATCGTTCACACCTTTTAATAATTAGATCACCCAAAGTCACACTTCTGTCACTAGAGCTATTACTACTAAAATTACATTCCATATATTCAGTTTTAGTTCTACTTAAACGAAGGCCTTTAGACTCCAATGTAGACCTCCATAATTCAAGTTTTTCCTGGGCTTTTTCTCGCATTTTATCCACGAGAAGAATATCATCAGCAAAAAGCATACACCAAGGTACATCCTCTTGTAGATGTCCAGTAAGACCATCCATAACTAAAGCAAAAAGATATGGGCTTAAAGTCGATCCCTGATGTAAACCAACAGAAATAGGAAAATATTTTGTCAATCCTCCTTCAGTTTGAACACAAGTAACAGCTCTAGTATACATATCTTTAATGACTTGAATATAAGTCAAATCAACACATTTCTTCTCGAGAACTCTCCAAAGGATATCTCTTGGAACCTTATCGTAAGCTTTTTCTAAATCAATAAAAATCAAATGTAGATTCTCCTTATTATCTCTGAACTTCTCCATCAAACCTCTCAATAAATGTATAGCTTCCATAATAGACGTGGCTGGCATAAATCCAAATTGACTATGAGAAATTTTAATGATGTGTCTTAAACTATGTTCAATTACCCTCTCCCATAATTTTAAAGTATGACAAATCAACTTAATTCCTCTATAATTTGCACACTCTTGTGCATCTCCTTTATTCTTAAAAATGGGGACCAAAAAACTCTTC
>NW_018164549.1:2570382-2583369 GCF_001263595.1 Phalaenopsis equestris | reverse complement strand
ACTTTACAATCTTTACAATCACGACGATCTCTTCTTTTCATAAGAAAATAATCAATTTGTGTTTTATTAGATCCACTTTTATAAGTAATAAGATGTTCATCCCTTTTCTTGAATAAAGTATTAGTAATAACAAAATCAAATGCTAAAGCAAAATCTAAAATAGTTTTACCTTCTTCATTAGTTACTCCCAAAACGGTAGCCACCATGAATATTTCTGAAATCTTCTACCACTCTACCGACATGTCCATTTAAAAAAATCTTTCTTCAAGAGGTATCATTTGTATTAAGTCTTCTAAGTCATTCCAAAATTTATCTTTAGACTCTGTATGTAAACCTACTTGAGGAGCATAAACACTTATAATATTAAAAATCTTAGTATCAATGATAATCTTAAGGGCTATAATTCTATCACCAACTCTATTAATTTTTACAACATTATCTTTCAAACTCTTATCTATAATTACATCTACACCATTTCTAGTGCGACTCTTACCAGAATACCAAAGTTTAAAATCTAAATTAACAATCTCCTTAGCCTTTTCTCCAACCCACTTAGTTTCTTGAATACATAAGATATTAATTTTCCTATGAATCATAATATCAACTAATTCCATTAATTTATCATTGAGAGTGCCTATATTCCAAGATCCTATCCTAATATTAGTTTCATCGACTAACTTCTTTACCCGCATCCGCCCGTAATGTGGGAACCCTTGCTTATTTAACACTACACCCGGGTGCCGGTGTAGCGGCACTTGCACATTTATCACTGTATTCAGGCTATACAGCGCGTCGCTTCCAGGGGACGCCCTAGCACTTACACACTGATCAAAAGGATTCATGTCATGACTATTGAGAAAATATATAAAATTTGTTCTAGTCAGGTTCATGATATGTTCATCAATATAGGCTCTTAACTGCAAAATAGAAAATCTCTCAAGCTCTCGCACCTATATGGGCACAATCATTGCAAATCATAATTAGAGAAGTTAATCAAAATGAAGTTCTCAACTACAAATCATTGCAAATCATAACCAGAGAAGTTCATCGTCAAATCAATTCATCAATCATAAGCCTTTGTATTAGTGATGAGCACAATTAAAGCAAAATTTATATGATTTCAACGCCCTAAACAATAATATAAAATTAAAAAAGCATTATCTATAAAATAAATTATATAGAAGCCCCCAAAACTTAAGAAATAATCGTTCAATTTGCACTCAAAATAGGCATTCATCTATCCTCCGCATGCTAATGACAAAAAAATTCAAATTCAACCAAAATTTATAAATAGCTAATATTGTACCTGGTGTACATACGATCATATTCAAAGGTCCTGTGCTAAGAAGAACAAGACAATCTACTTTCAGTTCACATTATTAAGCCAAAAATGTAACTTTGAGCCATGAAGCCAAGAAAAAAAATTTAGCTTGAATGTTCGCCAATGAATAAGCCTATGAGTTGTGAGTTAGAAGATGGACTGGATAGAACATTAAGACCATTGCTAGCCAAGATCGACCTTAAAATTAACCCCTTTATTACAGTATTTCATCCTAGATTTATGCGATCTATTTAAACAATGCAACACATAACTGATGACAAGGTTCCTCTTGTCAGGTTGACAAACTCCACCGACAGCATAAATCGTAGTTCATGATAACCTACGATAATACAACCATAAGTCATTGATATGGTTTTTCATCACTCAATCACCATTTACTTTAAGCCACTAGTTGTATGTGTTCCTTTCCCCCAATCAAATTGCAACTACTAAAAGTAAAGCATTATAGATCCAATAAACCAACCTTAGTCTAAATTTATCTCTCACAATAAAGAGTGATAATTAGCAAAAAAATAATTTTTTATCCATTTCTAAAGTAATTCATTATCGAGTGAAGAGTCTAGATACTTTAATAATGAAAAATATACATATGGAATGCAACAACACACAATACTAACATTTCTAAAATTTCTTATAGTTCTAACTAAAAAGTTTAGTTCGTCAAAATATCAAAAGCTTAAGAAAATTACAAAATCAAGCCTTCTTGAATAATTGATTTGATTGTAATCAAAAGTACCATCCATAAAAGAAAATAGGTTGTGGGATGAAGAAATTATAATCAACAACTCAAGTCGAGTTCGAGCGAGTTCTATTCGATTCAAAAATTATTTTTTCACAGCCCAACATTGCGTAACAACCATATTAATATACTGATCAAATCAACTTTGAAAAACCAAAAGTAACATTTTTCATATTATATTTTTAATAGCATACTAAAATTTTTTAGTACTATAAAGCATACAAGTATATATTCAAAATTTCCTATATTTTCCTAATAATTATTTTGTTCAATCAGCAAATCTTGCTTATGTGAATAATATACCCCCATGCTCATATTCACGCAATAGATTCATTAGCATTCTAGACCAAAATAGCATAATCGATAGCTGCCAACTGAATGCCCATCTAAGTTTCCTTAGTCTTGATCGTCAGAAGGAAGAGAGAAAACCGATGTAACAATAGTAGATCATTCTCAATAGCACTGGATTCTTTAACCAAGTAAAAAATAAACAAAAAACACTGCAACTGTCAAATAGCACGATAACTTGAATAACACTACAACCAAAATAGCAATGAACCAATCATATCCTAAAATGACAAACCGACAAAAAGCACGCTTATATAAAATGGCAACCAATCAAATTCAAATTAACTTTGTGGTTTGCATCATGATGCCGAACTAACTGACAAAAGACATAGCAAAACCATATTAAGCACGTTGGACCAATTTTAATAATTAGAAGGAAGATTTACATACATACAACTCAATTCTTATGTATTTACATATCTAAAAGCAAAACATAAATTTTTACATACAAGCCACCTTATTTATACATGGAAAAAGTGTATTTCACTTTTCAAAAGTTAAAATGATCATATTTTTTTATGTGACGTGAATGATTTGGGTGGTATAAATGTAAGAAGTGAAATTTATATGTTAGATATGTAAAAACATAGGTATTGGGTGGTATGTGAGTAAATTCCCCTATTTAAAAAAATGACTTTTGAGTAATGGCAATTCAAAGGAGTTTCCTTTGTGATAAAGAAAAGCGGTACCAAATTGCTGATATAAAACAAAAGAGGTTTTTTTGGAGCTACCATCTTGAATCTCATGTATCAATCAAAACATACCTTGTACAAAGTAGCGAGAACACGTGACCGTTGGGGACCGGCGGCAGCCAGTATAGTGCATGTCACTGCAGCACTTAGAGTTACCTCAAGAGCATCTGTATTGACCTCCCTAAAGTGAAGCGCAGCAAGTGTATATTGATTTACCAATATAAAAAGGGGCATTTACATACATACCACACAATACATAGATATTTACATATCCAGCACCAAAACATTCATATTTACATGTTTATCACTCAAATCTTAAAAAAAAAAAATAGAGAATACCACAAGCACTACCTTTTTTAAAAGTGAAATAAATTTTCAAACATAGGTTTATGATACCAAGGTGCTATAAGTGTAAATATGTAATAAATACAAAAGAGCTATGTGATATTTTTATAAGTTTCTCATATAAATAATGCACAATGGGGTCTAGCTAATATGGATCCTTAACATGGACATAAAAGAAGGGTACATTAAGTAATCAAAACAAGGTTGTGTATTACTCATTTATTTTCACATCAAAATGAACACAAATTTCATTTTACAATAGTCTTTCAAGTAGCCAAAGAGAAAAACCAAGGAACATACACATTCATAAATGGAATATTTGGAAACAATAGATTTTTAATACAAATTATAAGGTTTTAATTAATTATAAATAATCCCAACAGCACAAGAAACTTCCGGTTTATGCTTAGAAAATTGTGGGAGTGAGATAAATGAAAAATAGAACAAGTTGAGCTTACTGATCAGCAATATGATGTTTCTCAATCTGTGAAATGTCATAGTAACGAAGTGCAGCTTCCAAAAACTTCCTCTTTAAATCCAAAATCCTTGCATAGCACATCTAACAATAAAATGGTGAAACATGTAAGACCAACAAAAGCATGTCAAATTTTAGAATTCCATCTCAATTGCAGATAATGTGTTTTACCTTGTACTGTAAACTAACAGATTCTTGTAGACTATTCCCAACCAAAAAGGAAGCCTTGTTTATAAAAGCTTCAGCATTAACAGCATCGTCATCCTAACGCATGAAAAGAAAAGTTACGCATATTACACATTGCGGTGCTTTAAAACATTTTTCTAAATTACACAGAAATAAATTAACAAACCTCGAGATACAGAGTAGCAATTTTGACGCATTTAGATAGCTTTTTAGCGTCATCAATCCTAATCAAGTTTAAGAAAATCAAATGATGTACAACTTATTGTCACGGACAAATAGTCCCACATCAGCTAGGTGTAGGGCCGAAAAGCAGTATTTAAGTCCTGGGCTGCCCACCACCCACAAGGGCTCTTTTGGGAGGTGACAAGTGGTATCAGAGCAGATTACTGCCTGCCAGATGTGTGGACTCTCTATGGTCCAGTGGGACCCTCGGTGGAGCCGATCCGTGATGAGGGCGTCACGTGATTGGGTGGAGGAGAATGTCACGGACAAATAGTCCCACATCAGCTAGGTGTAGGGCCGAAAAGCAGTATTTAAGTCCTGGGCTGCCCACCACCCATAAGGGCTCTTTTGGGAGGTGACATTATGCTCTAATTGTTCAAAAGCACATCAAATATAAGTAAAAAACACTGCTGATAAACTTTATACTTTTACCTAATCCCTGAATCCAAATCAATGCCACTTAGCATCTGTGCCGCTTTGGACCACTGCTTCTCAGATTCATACAACTCAGCAAGCTTCTCCCTGAAAGCTAATACCTGCAATTTTTAAATTACAGGAGTATTAAAAAAGGCCCAGAAGATTATCCATAACCAGGTTAATGCTCAAAACTGAAAAGAGTCTTAAGTCTTTAGATTCTAGTACATGAAACCATTGGAGTAGCTTTTCATAATTTAAATCCATCAAACCACCATATTGAACCTATGAAGCAAACAAACAAGCTTCAATCCATTGCCCCCAAGTGTGCCTCAAGTTGCTAGGATAGTGAAGTTATGATATTTATCAGATGGTGGGAAAATGAAGACAAAAATTATTGAAAATATATGACACAAATGTGAGTTATGCATTTCAATAAAAAATATAAATTAATATGCTATTCAAAATAAAAAATACTTCTTTTACAATATCATCAGATTCTAGATCAAAAGGTAAATAATAAGAGCAATATTATAGTGCTTATTATTTATAAGACTTATAAATCAAATATGAAAAATAATAGTGATCAAGAATAGAGTGACAGTTTTTCTTTTTTTAATATGTTATAACAATTAACAAATGTGCAAGAAGTTCCTAGAGGTCTTGAAAAGCATTAGAACCCAATTACTGTTGAGGCATCTTTTACCATGATAGAATGAGAAACCAAAAATTGCTTCTGGGAATAAAATACCTTAACAGGTTTTATATTGAATGACATTTTAGTGTTATCTTAATAACATTTGTAAACAATTTTATTACAATTTAGTTCACTGAAATATTGAAATTTTTTGTTCAATTAAAGATGTTGCTATCTCAAGGATTAAATGAATTGAGAGAAAAACCATGTTAAAATTACCTTTAATATTTCAGATAAAGCTACCACATTTATTTGATATTTGTTTGTAGTTTAACTTCGGATTTAATGAAAAATTAACTGTTCAATCCAGCCAAAAATACATTTTCTTTAATTTTGCAAGCCATATTTCTAAATCATGTAACCTAATTAATTAATCTTATTTGCTCAATCTACCTTAATCCCACCCACTAGACAATTTATATGCAGCCTCATTACAAAACTGAATTTTGAGCGCAAAACTGACAAAAACAGGATTAATCATGATTTAACCCTCTACAATACCTCCCCATTGGGATTTCTACTCTTTGATTTAGTTATGATAATATCAAACAAACAAAAAGTTCTGCACAACAATGGCATTCGAATAACACTGCAATCTACATTGTATTATATTCTAAAAAACAATTAACTTAATAGCTCCTTAAAACAGATAAACTCTCCAATTAAGAAAGTCTTCGTAATAAGAATTCACATCAAAATAAACAGAAGAGAGAAAAAGCCACCTGGTCTTCGAAGGACACCACACGAGGCTGGACCTGGGTTAAGGCATAGTGGGCAATGTCCTTCTGAGCATCATGGGGTAGGAGACGAAGTTCCTGCGCCAAAATCAGAAGCAACTGCCTCGAGATAAACAGCGCCACATCATCCGAAAGCACTGAACAAGAAAACGAAAACAATCAAAACCATGGACTAAGAGCTATAGGAAAAGATGACTTAAATCCTTCGTGAATGATAGTTTCAGTTTTGGGTTATACAGTGGTCGATGAAACGTTTGGTCTGGTATACAACGTTAGACTGAGAGGATGTGATGGAGCATAAGATGAGCCTGTACTGCTCGATCTTCTGCTTCTGGTCCGCGATGGAGACAGCGTTAGCTAGGGCACTTTCCATTGATATCTTCCTCCTGATCGCTTCTTCGTCAGCAAAACCCTAGTTCCCCAAATCCCGCACTAGCGAGGTACCTTGACCATTGTGGGGCAGAAGAAAAGCTTGAACTCAAAAAAAAAATAAAATTTAAATATATATATAGGAATGGTGTGCCTAAAAGAATAATATGGGCAATTCAAATTTGTAATCTTATAATGAGAAATTATACCCTCATCAATGACTATATCATGATTTATTTTTTTTGTTATCAAGTTGTTATAATTATAAATATCAAATTTTAACTGTTAGATTTTTAAATTCATCAAAATTTATGTGGTATGTATGTAAAATCGGTCTTGAGTAAATGAAATATTTTATAAGATAATTTGACAGCGCTTCAGTCGGGGGCATGTCCCAATCGAAGAAGCCTCTCATACAACAATTCTTCTTTGATTAGGCTTGTGCCTCAAACTTGGGACTACTCCCGTGTCTAAAAGATCCTGACACAAATTTAGCATTTTCAGCTCCACATTCATCAATATAGTTAATAGCATGTGTGTCTCCTCGTATTGTTGGATCCTGACCGATCGAACGAGGGAGCTTTTAATCTCATCCATACGACAAACATAACTACTCGTGTGACGTTCGGACCCCCTCCACAACTTCTTCGCCTGTCTCAGGGAAAGTTGAGGATTGTCGGGGCGGTCACCACCGTTATTCTCACTCGAGAGCTGACCCATCCCGCTTGCAGCATATTCTATGCTCCCCGATTGTCTAACCAAGCCCTTGTCCAAACATGTCAGTACTGAAGCATCTTCATCTCAAATAAAAAAAATATTGAGCCCAAATTTGAATAACACAAGCCACAAAAATATAACAAAAGTCCTTCATACCTAGCAACCAAATCAATTCAAACATCGTAAGCGCGCCATGGAGCACTGATGGAAGCACCCAAGAAGCCGCTTGAGTTTTTCAATTGGTAGTGGGGTCATGTGCTGCAGCAGTTGGCTAAATGGTAGGATCAAGGAATGGTCAGCAGACTAAACATCTTGGATTATTGCACCTAAAATTGAGTTGGACAAACCCACTTCATTCGGTAGCAAAAGCCTCTTTCTCTTCACTACAACTTTCTTTATCCTCCTGCCCTTAGGGCGGCCCCATCTTTTTATTTTGGTAAATAGAGAGCGAATTAGGCTTTTTGTTTGGAACGTCGGCCAGAGACTTCGTGAGCTTGTTAATGATAAAACCAAGCAAAGGCACGAGGCAAGCTATCTAAACGGTGCAAAGTGAATAGACATTGGAATGTGTACTCTTAAATCAAGGAGCATAATTATCGAGCCATTAATTAAATATTTATTCATTAACTTTTTATATTTAATTCTCTCATTTTTATCGCCGCATTGTTTTAAATAAGCAAGAAAAATATGTGAACTAAAATGTGAACATTAAAATGATGTTATTGTTGATCTAGTAGGAATCTGATGTTCTAAAAAAAAGAACACAATAAAGAGAGACATCTAAAAAAGGTTGTGAGACCCGTCGAGTTGACCATGCTAAGCTGATTGATCTGTCGAGCTAACCAGATTAAGCCAACCGAGCCATCAAATGACCAATGGAAGATTAATTGATATCAACAAAGTGGCTTATCCTGTATCTCATCAAAAGGATGTTTGAATTTTCATCTGAGAGGAAATGATATGGAAGTGTATCCCACACATGAGTAAACTCGACGAATGAATCAGCCCCCTAAAAATCTGCAGCCCATTTGGAACCACAACCACAAAGGCCAAAATATCCCAACATAGATGAACTTCCTGAGGATGATCTACCAAGCTAAACCAACCAAACTAAGTCGGATGAGCCATAAGATGATTAGTCGCCCGCAGATCATTTAAAACGCCCACTGCATGTGATATTAGTGTCAAGCCAATTCTTCTATAAATAAATAAATTATTTTAAAGGGGATGGATCATTATTGATCCAACAGATAAACTATATACATATATATATTAGATGAAAATAAAATAAAATAATCTCAAATTGCACTTTCTGAGCTCATGCATTCTAATAATATCAACCACAACAAACCTTTCTCCTTGCGTCCTATTTAGTGTCATATTTTTATTTAGTTCTAGTAAATTAAGGTCATTTTTAATAAAATAAGCTCAAGTTTTCCTAGGTCTACCTCTGCTTTTCCTAACACAAGTCGAATCTAAAACATCTACTCTCCTAATCAGATCATCAGATGGTCGACATTTAATGTGACCAAACCATCTAAGACGACTTTCTCTAATTTTGTCTCTAATTTTGTCTGTCACAGAAGCTACACCAACCCCATCACAAATTTAATTATCTTGCATTTTGTCTCTAAGTGTAAAGTCACTCATTCACCTTCAAAAGTATTCATGTTATGATTTTTTTCCACAAGTTTTACGGTGGCTCTCGACTACCTAACGCAACCTTCCACTTTTCGCATCCAGACTTGGAACCAACAACGACAATCTTCTTTTTTCTACTATTCCTATATATTTTTATATCCACCATCTAAACTATAATTTTCACACACACACACACACACACATATATATATATATATATATATATATATCTTTAAAAATAAAATAATGATATTTTTGATGTAATTTGAAAATTTTGAGCAGTATAGATGTAAAAAAGCAAAATTTAAGGGTTAGATATGCAAATACATAGGAATTAAGTTATATGATATGATAAGTAAATTTGTAATATATTTTAAATTACTGCATCTTTGAACAAGTAAATAAAAAAGCTGACTTTCCCACCAAACAACCACCGGCCTGAAATCGGCACGTGCTTCAATTGAAAAAAATAGCTCTTCTATTCAAATCCAATCCAATCAAATGCAAACCTAACATTCGAAATTTAGACATTTATGAAACTAACACTTAACTTTCTCTTATTTACAAATATAGCAAAATATCTTTGCAGTTTAGCTGCATTAATTAATAATTATTTGTGATTAATGAAATAAATTTCCATTAAGAAAATTAAGGATTATGTATGGATTAAAATGAAATATAGATAATCAAGATGGGCTTTTCCGATAAAAGTCACAAGGCTGATAAACTGAAAGTGATGGGCTTTTGATGAGAAAAGTCAGTTACAGAAGAAACTGGCAACTTTTTTTGTCGCATCCAGTTTATATTCCTAATCCTTTAGGGTGAATGAAGGGTTTAATTTTGAAATATAAATTAAATAATGGGTAGAATGGATTGCCTAATCTTTTGGATAGGGTTGCAAAACAAGGAAAAATTATTGCTATTGTTTTATAAATGCTAGGTTTGGGGCAGGTGTTAATAAACGGCTGTGGAGTTGTTGAAGAATAATTGATATTACGAAAAAAATATGATGACTATTAAAAAAATATTTTTTCTTTCGAAAAAATCAGACTTTAGCTAGAATGTTTCCACCGCACCCAGCCAGAAGCGGTTAGAAAACGTTGGTTTCAGCGGTTGTTTCATGAAAAAAACTGTCAAGACATAGTTTTCCCAAACATCCAAAATAGTAGTGCGGTGTCGCACCGCCCCCACACCGCTGCTCCAAACAGAGCCAAAGTTTATGAATAAATTTTAAGCTCGATGTAGAGACTTTGTCAATTACGAGATAAATTTCTATATGCTCATGCATGTTTATTTTAGTTCAAATTAATTAAATAATAATATTATAATATTATTATTTCAATTTGTATGATGTAATAGAACATATTGAATTAAATTATTTGAATTAATTTTGAGCCGAACACGAGCTAAGTCTGACAAACAAATTCAAAATCGAGCAGAACAGTAACATGTTATTCACGAGCAAATTATCGTAAAAAAAAAAAAAATCATACTAATTAAAGTTCTTCATTTTCTATATTATGGTAAGACGAAACTCGTAAAAAATTATTCAAATTTTATAGGTTAAATCTTTATTTTATATATTTTCTATTATTTATTTATTATTTATTAACCAATTATTCTGACAATACTTAGGTATTACACGTTACATAATTGATTTATCATGTAATAAAAATATCATTTAAACATTAAGAAGATGTACCCATAACCACCAAAATTAGTGAAACCTAGTATAAAGATATAGTAATTGCATTTGTGTTTGAAGAAAAAAAAAGTCATTTTTCTTTGAAAATTAAATAATTAAGATATTTATCCAATTAATATTTTTATGAGGTGCATAAAGTCAAATTTATGAACATTTTATGTATTTGTATATTTAACACTCATATATTCATATTTAATTATATACAATTATATTTTCACTTATTTTTTGTATAATTTAAAAATCAAATATATAAATGCATGGACGAAAGGCAGAGATGATTAGTAAACTGAATGATGTGACATGCATGGAAATATTTAGTTTTTCATGGAGTAATATGACATCATCTATTACTCAACATGGGGCTTGCTTATTTGACCGCTATTGGGATCTATTTGCTTGCCGGCTTTAAGGATTATTTAGGCCATTAAGTATAAACTCAACTCCATCAAAAATCTTAATTTGTAAAATTTGAATTTAATAAAATTAAATTTGAATATTTTTCGCTTGCATCGGAAAGCCCCATACTCGAAGCTCGTATGTTGAAGTTCTTTGAGATACAGAGCCTCGTATTGTTCGTGAATGCGTGTTGCAGAGAAAGAATGAGAGAGAGAGATAGACGAGAGTCTTGACTGAGAATCTTAAGAAATATATTAAATTCTGACTCGATCACTTGATTTATGAGGGAGAGGGAAATAGATAAAGAGAAACCTGGAATGCCCTCTTCATCTTTTTTTTCTATACATTGGATGACTTGATGAAAAAATCGTGATGTAGATGTCAGGTGGTGTCAGAACGACACTCATCTTTGTGACTAGGTGAAAATATTAAGTTTCAAATATCGACAATAATTGACATATGTCTTTACTAGTCATTATGGACTTCCATGATAACAACCATCGTAGAGATGAGCAAGGTTGTCCCTTTAAGAGAATAAATATAATTAAATCAGTATGCGGGCTCAATTCATCCACTTTGACAGGTTAATTCGATTCAAATAAATAAGAAATTATATATACAAGAAAAAAAAAACTAGAGAATTTAATTTCCAAGTTAAAAAAAATGGGTCGGGAGAACATGGGCGGGCCAAACCCGCCCATTTGAAGCGACCCGTGAGGTCAGTCGAGCCCCGACAAAAGGGGAAGCCCAGCCAACGAAAGTATAGATGCCGGGCTTATTCATCAATTACACGTGGACGGCCATGATTTCTCAGCTCAAACTCTCCTTGAACCTAACCATCGTTTGTCTTAAACCGGTTAAAACACTCCACTTGCCTCGTTTGTCCTACCGCGTTCCCATTTCGTCTTCCTTCATTTCACCCCCTATATCTCTATCACTTCCAGATAACGGCGCGTCTCACTCTTCTCGCCGCCGGCGAACTTGCGCTTCCACTTCGAGCTTTTACTGAAGCCGTAGAAGTGACCGAAAAGGTACGCAATCGATCGTTACACTGTTCTGCGTTAAAGTGATTTGGAGCTTGATATCTCCGGATCGGAGCTTAGTGGCAACTCTCCCGGCGGCGGCGGAGGCCACCGATCTTGTCGACCGATGCTCACGATACATGAGCTCCGGTGTCTTGGTTTGTGGTTGACCTGCAATTAATCGAAGCCGATCGATAGCTGACGGTTGAATTGAAGATTTCATCGGCGATGACGGTTTCAAACTCAGTCACCGGCGATGTCAGCGTCTCCTCTGCTCAGGCGCCGCCGATTAAGAAGAAGAGGAACCTCCCCGGAATGCCTGGTGAGTTTTAACTTGATGCATAATAGCGATAGATAGATTTATGTATTTTGTTCTTCAACGCCGAGATTGAGATTTTCTTTTCACTAGATCCGAGCGCTGAGGTGATTGCCTTGTCGCCGAGGAGTTTATTAGCGACGAACAGGTTTGTGTGCGAGATCTGCAACAAAGGGTTTCAGCGGGATCAGAACCTGCAGCTTCACCGGAGAGGGCACAACTTGCCGTGGAAGCTCCGGCAACGTACTGGTAAGGAAGCGAGAAAGAGGGTTTATGTTTGCCCTGAGCCCAGCTGCGTTCACCATGATCCATCGCGCGCGCTCGGCGATCTCACCGGAATCAAGAAGCACTTCTGTCGTAAGCATGGCGAGAAGAAGTGGAAGTGTGATAAGTGTTCCAAGAAGTATGCCGTTCAGTCCGATTGGAAAGCTCATAGCAAGACATGCGGAACCCGTGAGTATCGCTGCGATTGCGGTACCCTTTTCTCGCGGTGAGAGACGATCATCAATTCTTAATTTCTAGGGTTGAGATTTTATGCTGACCGGCGCGATTTGGAGCTTGCTTGCAGGAGAGATAGCTTCATAACGCATAGAGCATTCTGCGAAGCACTGGCGGAGAACTCGC
>NW_018164549.1:2551431-2570372 GCF_001263595.1 Phalaenopsis equestris | reverse complement strand
GGAGGGGAACCCCAGCGGCCCCCCGCCGTTGCCCGCTCTACCGATTCAGCAGATACCGCTAGCGCCGCCGGAGCAGCAAGGTTTGTTTTTTCTTTTGTTTGATCAAAAGTTCGCTTTTTCTTCTATTTTGGATTACTCTGGCCATCGATTCTCGGTGGCTATATTTTATTTGGGGGAAAAGGGGAAAGAGGCAATCGTCTTGTGCTCTGTTTGTGTATTATCCGTAGGGTTTTGTCGGCTCTCGTTCTCACGTTGCATTAAAAAACTGATCTTGGATTTTCTCTGCTTTCTTTTTTAAGCCTGTTAATCTTCTTCAAGTCCCCCAGTTAGCTCTAGAAAGAGAAACATATCATTGGTAGTTGGACGTCGAGTTTCTCTCTCTCTCGATCATTAATCGAGACAAACTCCCCAAAAAAGCCATTCTGATTCAAACTTTTATTCTGCTTTCATTTTCCTCATTGAGATATCCCCAATCTTGCCCTTGGATAGGGGAGACGATAAAGAAAGAAATATAAAGAGGGGGCAAAAAATAAATGAAATGAAATCAAAACTGTAATTCTGCCTTTCGAAATTAATAAAAGACACATTCTTTTATTAAAAAATTTCGTTCATTTTTTCCCATTTCCACATTGTCAGAGCCGGAAAACGCCAAAGAAGCACTACACTATCCGCCGTCGGTGTCTGCGCCGGCGCCGGCGCTTAGCAGTAACAGCAGCACCACAACAACAAGCGGTGGAAGCAGCAACAGCAGCCCGGCAACAAACTCAACATCCACCAGCCTCTTCGCAAGCCTCTTCCCTTCTTCCGCTTCCCCTGCAACCACCGCAGTAATGGAACCTCCCTTGCTCCGCCTCTCCTCCTTCTTCCCTCTGGCGCCGGAGCGCCGCCAATCTCAACCCTCTCCCCACTTATCAGCAACCGCGCTCCTGCAAAAAGCCGCGCAGATGGGTTCCACCTCCTCCAGCTCTTCATTCCTCCGTTCTCTCGGCCTGACCACCTCATCAACATCCACCACCGGCAACGATCTCTCCGGCGGCGCTCTGCATTGGAGCCAGCAGCAGCAACAGCACGCGCCGGCGCCCTCCGGCCTAGGTTTGGGACTTGCGTATGATACCTCCGGCGTCGCTCCCTCAAACTTGCAGGAGCTAATGATGGGCCCTTCGTCTCTCTTCGGGCCGAAGCCAACAAGGCTTGACTTTCTTAGCCTTGGGAGTCCCGCGTTTATGACCTCCATGGGCGGTGGTGTCGGAAGCTCCCTGCCGGAGAAAACATGGGATTCTGCCGACCACAAACCCAACGGTTCCACCTTTCTCTAGCACAGAATGTGTGCAGGTTTTTCACGTCTCCCTGATTGATCACCGGAATTTCTAATTTTGTCAGCGTTCCGTTTTGCTACTTCTTTTTACTGTGTGTTTTACTTCATAGTTAGTGTGTAAAAGTAAATCATATTTCCAGATAATGCTATTTATTTAAAATGTTTAAATTTATTTCTTTATATATATATATATTAATCATCTGCATTTCACAAGTTATTACCCAAATTAAAATCAAATCAGAGAAAGCGAAATGGCATAAATCTGAATTCAGCTATTTATAAAAATAATATTTTTCTTTTTCTTGGTTCACGTGTTTCGTCAGTTTATCTAAAAATGCGTTTATGTTTTTACACTAAATGCAAGCCGCGGGTCGACCCCGCGGTCAACCCGCGAGCTGCGTTTCAGGATAATTGGGTCGACCCGCGAGCTGCGTTTCAGGATAATTATCCTGAAACACATAAGCTGTCCCAAACAGACCCATAATGTTGTACAGAAATATCTTATGGCATGGAAGTGAGGAGAGTAATTAGGGAGTGGTTGATTCAGTCAGCGGGTGACTTTGTGCCGAACTTTTGAGGGGTATTTGGTTGCTTGACGTTACATACTACCTCTACTGTTGATTGAAGGGGATTTACATAAATGCCACACAATTCTTGTCTATTTACATATTTACCGCCTAAAGTTTCATAATTATGTACGGTTCACTGAAATTTGTGACTTTACATTAAAAAAAATATATCATTTTTAGAAGTAAGATGCACCTTTAAGTGTGTAAGGTTTACCACCAAAGTGTTATAAATACAAATATCAAAATTTATTGCATTGTGGTATTTATGTAAATTTTCCAAAAAAAAAAGGGGGATGTAAATAAATTGCAATATTTTCAGTGTGCGTGTGCATGAGACATTGAATTTATAGCCCAAGTCAAAGAGCTTTCTCATTACCAATTTCTAAACGTAGGCTGCTTTTGGGGCCGCTTGTGCTTATCTAAATAAGCCCTCTATACCGAAATGCGGCCCGCGGGTTCGACCTACAGCCTGTGTTTAGTATAATGCGTTTTTGGACAAGCTGTCTAAATTTGTTTTCCAAACAGTAAAACAACGTTTTGAAAACATCGCCCGCACTTATAAGCTGCCCCAAACGGGCCTTTAATGAGAAACCACTAATAGATCTAGAAATATTGGTGTCATCGGTAGATATGAAAATTCAAAGAGTTTAATCAATGAATCATACGTATACATGATATTAACAATATACTATAAATTCACATAACTGCATCAAAATGTGATTGTCCTGGACTTTGCATTGTGGATCTTAAAAATCAACCTGATATATCAACTCGGTCGAACTCCGCATGAACAATATATAAATGCGGGTTATCCTAAATCGTGACTTGAATTTGACCCGATCATTGTCATACTTTTTATGTCGAAGGATGTTTTACAGTTCGAGACTGAGTCATATAGGTTGAAGCCATATCGTATTTGCGGTGGTCTTTCATACCGCCAAATATTCAGATCAAGTCAAGATGTAGTAAATATGAGCCAATCTTGTAACAATCATTATATAATACAACCATATACTTATGCAAGGCTTTTTCAGGAGCACAATATAAGGGTCAACAAACCTTGCGGGGTTTGAAGGCTCGTATCCGAAGATCAAGTCATTCTCGAGCTAACTCTAATTGTCAAAGTGGTAGAGTTAAGTCCACCAATCACATTGGATGTGGTGTTCTCCTTGCTTGTCGTGCCTTAAATGTGTCTCCTTTCTTCCTCGCTTTCTCTCGGTTTGGATGGTGAGAGGAGAGAAGCGATAGAAGAGAGGAGAGCGAGAGGAAAAGAGAAAACTTATTCAAAATATTCGAAATAAATAATTGAAGGAAGATTTACATGCATGCCACTCATGTATTTACACATCTAACACCAAAAATTCAATTTTTACGTATATGTTATCTTATATGTGCATGACAAAGTGTATTTTATTTTTTAAAATTTAAAATAATGGGGTTTTTTATGTGATATAAATAAATTGCGCGGTATAAATGTAAAAAAAAATAAAATTTAGGTGTTAATTACGTAAATACATAGGAATTGTGTGCTATGTGTGTGAATGCACCATAATTCAATCTTGTGAAAAATCAATTTAAGAAGAAAGTGATATTATGACTATTAACAACTTAATTTGCCCTTGAAGCAAAATTTGGCTACCTAAATTTGACTCCAATTTTTATTTTTAAAAGCCAAATTTCACATATTTTAATTGATTTCAATAACAAACTTTATTAACCACAATGATCCACGAGAATAAGGTGTTCATATATATATATATATATATATATATATACACAGAGATATGTACAACTCACATTTTATTATATATATATATATATATATATATATATATATATAATGGAATCCAAAAAAGTCTGGGGAAAGCACCCATGTATAGAATGTTGTGAATAAAGAGTCAAGAGAAAGTGTAGTAGACAATCACAAGAATAAGTCCCATTTTTATTCATGATATAAACCTCTTATTTATAGGAATAGACCTCAATGTTACAGAATTACAGACCAGACCCATTATCATTAGCTTTTAGAGAGATTTTTTAGTAATTATAAAGGTGCTGAAAGACTTGCGAAATGGTGCCGGTCAGCGAGAAGTTTGTCGTCCGTCTGCCTCACCTTAACTATGATATTTGATTCGAAACTTAACAATATTGACTTTAAAGTTGGTCACCTTCCATTTGGGAAATCCTTTGGCATGTCCTTAAGATCGATTAACCTAAACGCCTTACTTGCTAGCATTAATCCGTCGATTGCTAATAGGAATGTCAATTGATCGCGTTGTCTTTCTGAGCCATCTGTTTTATCTTGAGATCCATGTTGGCATATCTTTTGGGTACAATATATATAAACTATTAGAAATAAGGGCCTAGCTCAATTTTATTGAAATTGAAATAGAATACAAGATTTTATATTATTGATTGGTCATCTACTAATTTTATTATTTGATATGAATCTCAAGATTTTTTAGTAAGAAATATTCAAACTTAGATTAAAAACTATTTAGAGTTTCAATTTATGCAAACTTACGTTCAAATTGACAAGCTCGATGATGAGAACCCAATTATACCAAATTTTGTTCTAATTCAAGTTCAATCAAAAATAGATAAAGCCATTGAACCACATTTGAAAATTTTGTGTAGTTTGTTGAATGAACATATGAACATTGAATTTGACTTACATATAGTCAAATCAAGTGTCTTGACCGGAGGAATCCAAAGAACCCTAGATCACTCAATTTTAAGGTCATTAAGACCCTCAAACAATAAAAAAAAAATCTCTTATGATAAAGAGAAATCAATATGGATTGTTCGATTAGGTGGTTACATGAGTTATTCGTCAAAATGACCAAAATGTCTCTCAATTGGATCCTATAAACATACCCCTCTCTTCACTTGAGGGGGAGAGACGAAGAGGAGGAGAATAAATTGAATTCTAATGCTATTCTAGAACAAAAGTTCAACAATAGCTTTCAACTTTCGTAACTGCCAACCATTGTTTGTCATTGCTTGCCAACCGCAGTTGACGCGCCAGCCACCCCCTACTCGCCATCAAACACCATTTGTTCGCCTTTGTCAGTGAACTTTGTGGTATAACGAAGTATCACGAATGTTGTGTAACACATGCAATGTTCGATAATGGCACTGAAGTAGTAAATCTATTGGCACAACAATAAAGGACTATAACATTGGACCTAACGACCAACCCCATGACCTCTCCTCAATCGGTTTGAGAGAAACAAAAGTGAAAGGAAAAAAAAAACTTGATTGCAACAGCGCCTATATGCAGCCCTATCCGACTAAGAAAGAAAAGGAGTGGTTATCTCTCGGTTATGCGTTTTTGGCTTGTGTCTCTCTGGTCTCTTTCTGAATACATACCACATTTGTCATAGTTAACAGGTCCATATCAATTAATATCAAGATCAAGTTCATCATCTCTATCATCAATAATGCTATCCTCAATAAAATAACCTTTAGGCTTGTCATTCAGGAATTTGTTCAGAAATAGCATAATGAAATAAAAGTAAGAGTTTGTCACTAGGTATTTGGCCAAATAGGACTGTCTAGTTCCTATAGAACCTATGACTAAAACACCTATAAAAGAGAATAGGGCTAAGCAGAGCAAAAAGGGTTTTCGTTGAATGAAAACTATTAGCCCCATACGAGGTTTGTGAATAAGTGATCGTCTGATAATGAGCAAGGATTACTTGTCTTCCAGTTAAAAAGAATCTATTTAACTCATAGTTGATTATATCCTTTTGTTGAATGTCAACTAAGTATCATGATCAGATCAACCACTCTCCAACCATCATGCAGAAGGACCCTGAACACAGTGTAACAAAATACCCAGAGTACTGTGCAACAACATATCTTAAACACGCCTTATTGAAGATTCGAAGACATCTTCTTGCAACCACAATATCCAAAAATACAACAGCTTTGTCTGAAGTCTGCAAGTTTTCTCCCTACATCGTATAACTACATGTGATGTCTCTTGTGTAAAATAGTAAATCCGAGAGAAGAGATGCACCCACCAACTTATGTAACACTAGTTACGATCTTAGTGGCCAATTGAAGTTATTGTAACCTACTATGATCTATGTGACCAACTACAACATACGCGGCTCACTACTAGTGCAGTTTCGAACTAAGACATTTGTCATCAACTAAAGCTATAATAGCTCTTTACTACGACCTATGTGATAAAAAACAACCTACATGATTTATTATTATTACAATTCCTAACTTTAATATTTATGGCCAACTGACATTCTTTATAGCTAATTTCAGTTAAAATTTCTAAATACAGCATTTTTATGTCGAACTTAAGTTAAACTCTCGAGTGTCGGGCGGCCACGACGTGTCAGCATGCTGTGCTCCGTCATCTACTCCTCCACATCGCCGCCTCTCTCTTTCCGTTTCCACTCCAACCAATCCTCCGCCGCTGCCCCCGTCCCCGTGGACACCGAGATTCGCAACACCCAATCTTGTTCATCTTCAACTCAATTTTCGATTTCAGCCTACAATTCCCTTCTCCGAGCAGAAACACACGCTGGACGCCCTAACCAGGCCGTCCTCCTTTTCCACCGCATGTTCGCCGACGACGCCCTCCCACCCAACCGCTTCACCTTCCCCACAGTTCTGAAAGCCTGCGCCCATCTCCCCGCTGTCGCCGAAGGAGAACAAATCCACTCGCTTTTCCTAAAGTCCCACTTTGCTCCTTCCGACGATGTCTTCGTCCTCACCTCCCTAGTCTACTTCTACTCTCGCTGCGGACGTTTAAAAGATGCCCGTCTTCTGTTCGACCAACTGCCCCACACAAATGTGGCTTCTTGGAACGCGATGCTCGACGGCTACGTAAGGTCGGGTGATTTAGACTCCGCTTACAAGCTTTTTGATGAAATGCCTTACAAAAATGTTATCTCTTGGAACACACTGATAAGCGGCTGCGTGAGAAATGGTTGGGCTTGGGAAGCTCTTAAACTCTTCCTCGACTTTCAAATCTCGGGCATGAAAGCAGATGAGTCAACAATGGCGAGCTTCATTGCAGCTGTTGCAGATTTGGGGCTTCTCTATTTAGGTAGAATGGCTCATGCTCATGTTACTCGTAGCTTATTTTCTTCCAATGGAGCTCTAGGCGTGGCTTTCATCGATATGTACGCAAAATGTGGAAGCATTAAATCGGCCTATAATGTCTTCACGACTATTGAATCAAAGAATATCCGCCATTGGACTTCCATGATCGCTGGATTTGCTTCACATGGTTCTGCATATTCTGCTCTGCAGTTGTTTGATAAAATGATGAACTCAGGCACTATGCCAAATGACATAACATTCATTGCTGTGCTCAATGCCTGTAGCCATGGCGGATTGGTGTATGAAGGGCTGGAGTGTTTTAAACTCATGAAGACCTACAAGGTTGAGCCTGGTGTGAAGCACTATGGGTGTTTGGTTGACTTGCTCGGTCGAGCCGGGCTCGTAGATGGAGCAATGGAAATAGTAAGAGACATGCCAGTTGAGCCGACTTCGGTGATCTGGTGTAGTTTGCTTGCAGCTTGCAGGAACTATGGATATGCTGAGGTTGCAGACGTTGTGGCGGGGAAGTTGATTGAATTGGATTCGAACAAAGGGAGTTCTTTTGTTCTTCTCTCCAATTTGTATGGAGGGTTGGGGAGGTTGGAGGATTTTGGTGGTGTGAGGAAAGCCATGGCAGACAGGGCAGTGACAAAGGTTGCTGGGTTCAGTTGGATTGAGATTGATGGTCAGGTCCATGAATTTGTGTGTGGAGATATGTTGCATTTCAGAAGGGGGGAGATTTATGGTGTCTTGGAAGAGATGAGGAGTTATTTGGGATGGCAGCAAGGGTCTGATTCACTTGGGAATTATTCTCTTTCGATACAGTGAATTCTCCTATTCTATTCGTGATTCTTCCTCTTCTTGGACTTTTCACATAAATTTGGCTGTCTTGATTTGTGTTTGTAGTTTGTAGTTTGTCTTGCTGGTATTGTTTCTCTCGTATTCTGGTTGATATTGATATCTGCCAAATATTAGAGGAGGGTGGACTATGTAGTTCAAGAGAAAGTTGCCATTGGAACAGAAGATAATCGTCGAAGCTTGCAAAGGAACCATAATCAAGTTTCATTTCGAGTTTCCCTCCATGTTCTAATTAGAGTTTATGGCCAAAAAATGGCCATAATGGGCTAACAAGAATTGAGGCCGACATATTTGGCCTTTTCCAGGCCCAAGTCCACGAAGAGATTCAATTCAACAAGCAGATGAAATAATAAAGTACTGACTAACGGGCCTAAGCAATTGAGTATGAAAAGCCAATAGCTGGATCACAATTTTTGAGTGAGAATGGTTCAATACGAGTTGTTGAGCATAGCTATATGAATATGAGAAACTGAGTATCGTAGAATACTCGATATGCCATTTGGCAATTTTGTCACCTAGTCAAAAGCCACATTGAATAGCTCTAGATGCCCACGAGACTTCAATCTACTCGCCCTAAAGCAACTTCTCAAGATAGGAGACCCACTAGATATTGGATGTGACCAAACATAGTGGCAAATGATAGAGCTTGGATAGATAAGAAACCTTGGAGGAAATACAAATTGGAGTTGACCAAACAGAGTGACAAATGATAGAACCCTCTCAAGTTCCAACAGTTGTCTGTATCCCTTTAGACTACTGAGGAAGAAATACTGCGGTTGCTAAGATTTTGTAACTTCAAGGAGATGTTATTCGAGACGCAATATATTCATGAATTTGTAGTGAGGAATCATTGTTCAAGGTCAAACTTTCATTCCACTCCGAGCAATCAACGACTGAAACATTGAAGAAATCTAAGAAGAGACCTTCCGAGCATGCCTCCGTGGCATCCTCAAAGCACCCCCCAACGAACAACAACTGTGAAGTACTCCATCAGAAATAATATAAGAGGGTTAAAGAATCACAGAAGTCCATGTCTAGTTTTTCGACTATTCGTATTCCCGAGAATGTGTTGTCTCATGAATTTACTGAGCTCTTGGAACAGGCTTTGTAAGTTTATAATCATGTTATCTGTCTGACCCAGACTTCTCTTCTTCCAAATAAATAAAATGGTGCAAATTAAGGTGGGGCTAGGATTGGCTCCGTGAAATTAGAACTCTGAATTTGTTAAGATCAAATACCTTCAAGGCAAGTACAAGTGCCGATATAAATTTAAGGTTGAAGGAGTCATGACTCTAGAATTACAGTTGATGGAGTGCAGGACAAAACTCCCAACAATACTTCATTCTCGTTGCAGCTTTAGGATATGGAGAGAACTCGAGAGGCATTGGCAGAGACACGAGCCGATCTCAGCGTGAAAACCCTTAAGTAGAAGGTGTCAGCCCAAGAGGAAGAGTTTCGAATTTTGAGACCTATGAAGGATGTTGATGTCATGGAGGTTGAGCAAAAAGCGGTCGAGGACTTCAACAACTCGCTTGAGTTCAAGACTATCATTCTAGACAATGTTTAGGAGGCTCGTGATCGGGTACTTGATGTTGAGGTAAGAGAGCATGAAAAGTGGTCACTGATGAAGGATTCATCCAGAGTTTCCTGAAGGGGAGTCGAGCGGTGCAACGTCAAACTGAGATTATCGTGGAGGGAGTCACTCTCAGTCAAACTTCATAGGTTCCTCCTTCAGATTCTAATGGTGAGGACATCAAAAGTGAATTGAAGATGTTCTCCAATGACAACGATGAGGCAGATGAGAACTTTGAAGTTGATTAATACTCTACTCTTCTTTATATGCTTTTAGCATATTTGCTTTTGTCATGTTATATAAATCATACAGATGTTTTTTCTTTTCAGCTTTTGTCAGAATGACGTTGTATGAGCGATAATAGTATTCATGTTGATAATCTTATTTAGTTTTTTGATTTTGTTGGCTATTAGCCCCCAGAGTATCTTAGTATCTTTTCTTTTCATCACAGTGGATACCGGATGTCATTTAAAAGTTATAATACGTGAGGAGGTTGACGCGACGATAAATCGCTAGTGGTCTTTGAATTGCCTAGGTCTGTGCATCAGAGTATTACTCAATGATGTTAACACGTATGTGAGAAGCTAACAAAAGTCCACCGAAGACTTTTTAATCATCTGAAGTGTTTGTTGCAGTATTACTTGCTTACGAACCTGTGTGAAAGAGGTCAAGTGTAGTCCACCAAGGACAGTTAATCTATCTAGGGTTATTTATTAGAGTAAAAACTCGACGATGTCAACCCATATAGAAGATGTTAGATTGAATCACCCTGAGTTTGATCGTGCTCTGACTAAAATGCAACTAAAATTGCATATTTCTCAGGTCGAGAACATGAAATGATTTGTGAATAACTCATTATACTTTCTAGAGATATCCTTCATGTAGAGGTAAATAAGTGAATGATATTTGTTTAATAAGTTTGAGATACATTAATATTATATGCTAGATGAGATGCAATAGCGGACAATAACAAACATGAACTACGTGAATCGAGGTAGTAATTGCGAAGATTCTCTACATTCTAAATTCGGGGAAGTATTTTCCCCTATGATTCCTTGAGCTTGAGGGTTCCAGGCTTGACCATGACAGTGACGATATATGGGTCTTTCCAGAGGAGAGATAGCTTATTGCATTGCGGACCACGACCAATGTTTTCAATACTATGCAAAACTAGGTCACCGATGGAGATAGGTTGAGACTGACTATACGGTTGAAGTGGCGAGCCATTCTTTGGCACTATAAAATAGTTCTAAGGCAGGCCACACCACATGTTTCTGGAAGGAGATCCAAATATTGCCGAAGCTTTTTCTCGTTCTTATCCTAGTCAAAAGTCTCAATTCTTGAGCTTGGAACTCAGATATCAACTAAGATGAAAACCTCGGTGTCGGAACGCGAGTTATATGGAGTTTCCCTGATTGGAGTTCACGAGGTGGTGTTATGGGCACAGAGGACATCGTGGAGCTCTTCCACCCACTGGAGTCTTCAACCGCTTGAGCAATGCCCGATTCATCACCTCTGTTTGTTTGTTCGTTTGGGGATGCGCCAATACAATGTGCACCAACTGTATGTGAAGATCCTTACAGAATGACATGAAGGCTTTCTCAGAGATTAAGTCCCAATACTAGTGATAATCTTCGCAGAGAGCCCGAAGCGACAAACAATGTTTTTCTAGACAAACTGCTTGGCATTAGCTTCAGTGATCTCGGCGAGCAGATTCACTTCTACCCACTTGTTAAAGTAGTCGACAATTAATATGATAAATATTTGCTATCCCGTAGCTATTAGAAGTGGTTTCATGATATTTACCCCAAATTGGGGGAAAGCCCAAGGACTCAGAAATGACATGAGTTCAAGTGGTGGTGATGCGTAAGATTGGAGCGTAGTTGACTACTCTTGCACTTTTGCACAATCCATCGCGTCTTGCTTGATCGCGAGCCAGTAGAAGCCTTGTCTCATTATTTTAAGGGCAAGAGCTCTAACAATGAGATGTTCCCTACATATGTCAGAATAAACCTCCCACAGGGCTAATCAAATTCAGATATGGGAAGATACTTGAGGTATAAATCTACAAATGCCTTTTTATATTGTTCATCCCTAATAAGGATGAAGTTGAAAACCATCCATCAGAGGGAAAGATGCAGTAACATCATCAGATAACATTCCGTCTCAGAGGAAGTAGATGATGGGATCAATCCAAGATGGCTCCTTTGGGTCATCTATAGTCAATATCATCCTAGGGCCTTGGATGTTGGGAAAATGTATATCCTCAATACACCTTCTCTTAAAGGGATCTCCAGTTGTCAAAGTAGAGAGCTTGGAGAGGGCATCAACTTGGGTGTTATATTCCTGAAGTATGTGAATGAGCTCGCAAGTTTCAATTCGGGTAAAAAGTGTTTTCACCAAACTGAGATACTATTCCAGTTGTAAGTTATGGGCGTCAAATCCTCCATCTACTTGGGATGTGACGAGTTAAGAATCAGTGTAGATAATCATACTTCGTACTTCACAGTCGATGACAAGTTTTAACACGAAGACGAGGGTTTTATACTCGACAACATTATTGGTAGCTAGAAATTTCAAGCGGAGCCCGTACTCTAAAATGTTTTGCTTTGGGGATATAAATAACATTCAATCACTAGCTCCAGAGTTTTTGGATGTTTCGTCCACATACAATGTCCACTGAGGCGACAATGGAAGAGAAACGACTTATCAGAAGCAGACACTGTACATTCTACCACAAAGTCGACCAACATTTGTGATTTGATGTTTTGTCGTGGTTGATATCGAATGTCAAATTCTCTTAATTCTACAGACCATTTAACTAATCTTTCTAGTGCTTCTGGTTTTTGCAAGATAGTATGTAAAGGGAGTTGTGTGTAGATGTCGATAGTGTTGGCCTGGAAGTACGATAAAGTTTCCTTGCTGAAAATTCTAAGGCTAGTGCAATATTGTCGGTCAGCGGGTAGTGACTTTTTGTGTCAGAGAGAATCTTGCTTACATGATAAATATGCTTTTCGACGGAGTTCTCGTCCTTGACTAGGACAAAACTTATTGCGTAAGGTGAAATATCTATATAATATACAACATATCTTCTTGGACAGGCTTGTTGGTTTTAATTGTTTAAAAAAAAAAAATGTTTTGATTTTAATAAGATTTCTATTTTGAAAAATAGTTTGATTTTAAAAATAAGACTGAATAGATCTCTAACATTTGATTGTTTCAATAATTGAACACAACACGACAAGTAATATATTATATCGAAAGATGAGAATATCACTTAATAATAAGTTCAATTATTCAAACTATAAGGGCTCACACCTATAAGAAATTAGTAACTCAAATAATTTAGACCTTATCTAATCTTTGGATTAGATATGGTAAGCGACTGAAATCACTTAAGAAAACTCTCGATTAAAATCAGAGTTTTGTCTTTAATAATTTAACGTTTTGTTTCCACGATTGATTGTAGGAAAATCAAATGGGGAATGCTAAATGTGAAACAATTATTTCTATAACCCAAAGAAATGAAAAGTATGAGATGTCAAAGTTACTGAGAAAACCCCAATGACATGTCAAACAAACCTATATATTGGTTTTACATCTTTGAAAGAGAAAATTATACAATGTTTCAATCCTGTAATTTATTAAGAAATTTATGACTTATGTTTGCAAGACATACAATCATGCAAATAACCTAAAAAGATAGAAGGATTTACTTCGTACCGAACAACAACTTCAAAGTCCTAAAAAAAGTTATGGCTTAATCGCATGACATAGAATCATGTGAAGACTTAAAAGATAAAGTGAAGATTTACGTTGTGCTTAAAAGTTGCTATTAATTAAGTCTATGAAAAGAAAGAGAAAATCATGCATCGAAAGACCTATTCTAGGTTATTGTTGTTTGTTTGGTTGTTGTAAAATGATTTTTAAATTAATGTTTATTATTCAAGGGATTAAAGAGAAATTTTATTTTATGTTAAGCGATGCCGTGAAGATCTCAGGGTTCCGTCGCCAATACATTGCTGTTAATTTTGAATTTACTTTGTCTAAATAAGCTGTTAAACTTCTTTAGACCTAAAGCCTCTTGCTAGCAATCATAAGTTATCTCATCCAAAAAATCATCGTAAATTCAAAATGGTGAATTATTGTGTTTGTGTTATTTTTAATATTCTATCTCATATAAATGGTTTGAGTTGATTTATTAAAGTTTCAAATATTTTGTGATGCATTTAAATGAATTTTGTTATAAGGTTCTAAGAATTATTAAAAATTTTGTCAAGTGAATGTGTTGGTCATATGTTATAGGTCTCAACCTAAACTTATGCCTTACGTCCTCTATCCTAATGCTTCCTTTTCATATGTTGTGAAATACAATCAGTAAAAGAAGAACAATAGTATCATATGTATAAACAAAGCATATACAATCAAGAGGAGTAAACGAAACAACTAGTAGAACATATCTACCGCCTCTGACTCTGTGTCTAGTAACATTTTTTTTTATAATATATATGAATCCATAACAATTAACTTATATACCGACTTTGAAACATAAATGTAAAAAAAAAAAAAAATTTGTGTTGGGTTTCTTAGAAGAAGTTAAGAGAACCTTCTTGGTTGCACACTTGAACCAAAAATAATTCTCGAGTAAGGGTCGCCACAAAGTGTGCCATCTAGGAGGGCTACAAAATTCTCAAGCAACCATACAATAATAAGAGGTATTGTTTTTTGTGACATGAATGATATGGATGGTATAAATGTAAAAATGCAAAGTTTACATGTAAAAGTTTTCACCATTTGGATCTTGCTACAAACCAAGCAGCCATCAATCCATTCTATCAATGCATCTTCTGGCATATGCTACTCTATTATACCCAAGACCATTAAGGGCTCATCCACCATTTCAGCTTCAGTTGGCTAAAACGCTAAGCATGCATGAATAACATAACCCCATCTATAGGCAATTATACAAAAAGATATAAAGTAAAATACATAAAGACATAAAGATATGTAACACCTAAACTTTGCTATTTACATTTATACCATGGAAATCTTTCTTCTCACACACTACAATCTTAACTTAAAAGTGAAATATGCCCGTTCATCCATAAGGTTGTATGCTTGTAAAACTGGAAGTAGCTAACCTGGCTTCCAGACTACTATTTGTAAATATAATGGATCTATATTGGTTGCCAACATCGGGACCTTATCCAAGGACCTGCCTAGAATCATGAATAGCCTAGAAAACATCCAAGAGATGCTTCAATGAAATTAGAGTTGGTTCATATCCAATCTGAACGCATTCGGCATGGTTTGTTTTGTTTTTTTTTTAAATAATGGTTGTTGTATGATGTGAGACTAAAGATTTAAATAGTATGATGATAAATATGAAAAATTAAAAAAAACTAAATATTATATATTGATGCGTGCTAGAATTCAACATACACTCAGGTGAAATAAAACAACCAGTAATGACACCATAAGTTTTTACTTGGAAAAACTTGTGAAGGGAAAAAATCGCGGGGTCCGACCCAGTTGTAATGATCCACAATAGGTTGATGATTACAAAAAACTTCTTGTTTTACAGAAGGGAAAGTATAAAAATATGATTACAGTTACAACCACTTATCCCACAGATGGGAAAGAGTTACTAGGTTTTCCAAGTTACAACGTCGACTAATGACTTCCGGTCAGTGGTGGTCGACGATGATTGGTGATGATAAATGACAGTCAGTTGTGATTGATGACGGTCAGTTGGCAGTTGACGATGACAATAGTGCTTGACGACAGTCGATGGTTGTAGACGACGGACGACAGTGGTCGACGACGATCGACCGGTGTCGATGATAGTCGACTGTGGTCGACAATGGTCGACGACGGTTGGCTGGGGTCGACAATGGTTGGCGATGATTGACGGCGGTTGGCATTGGTTGACAGCGGCTGACAACGATCGACGATGATAGGGATGGTGCTGGACTTCAGCTCTTTCTCAAAGCTTTAAGTTTTCTTTCAAGCTTCAAGCCTCTCCCCCTTCATGAGAGGGGTGGGGCTCCATTTATATTGTTCTAGGTGCAATTACTGCAAATTAATGCAGGAGTATGAACCACTTTGATCCGACGAACGATCTAGAGAGCTTCCTTCGATCAGACGGTGTTTGATGGACATTTAGGTTCCTTAACAATGTTGGAATTGAGAAATTTTGAACTCGTTGGATTCATCTTATTGAGACACTCGATTCAACTATGAACTTGCTAGATTCGACATTCGTTTGCCCTTCCAAATATGTTTGAAAGACTTTCAAACTTGGTTTGATTGCTTGACCATGGCTCGATTTGACTCGCATTGGACTAATTTTGATCTCGTTGGGTCTATCTCATTGAGCTAGTTAGTTTGACTATATGTTTGCTAAAATCGAAGCTCTGGATGACTCTTAATTGAGTTGGAATGTTTCTTGCTCAAAAGATTGTCTCGAGATTCGTGTCATGCCTTAGGGTCTGTTTGGCGCTGCTATTGATTATTTATTTATTCTGATAATATGATAATCTGTAGATTATCAGAATAATATGGTTTGCTGTTTGAGGCAGCTTATTCAGATTAGCTTATTGGTGGTTAAATGACATTCCTGCCCCTGTATGATAAAATTGTTGGGGGCAGCTTATTCAGAATAGTTTATTGGTAGTACAAAAGCATATAGTGCAGAAGCATACAATCATCACAGATCAGTTCCAAAAGATGACATACAGTTCTCACACTCTCGTGAGTATCAGAATAAATAAAAAAAGAACAAAGACAAGTACAACTACAATGAGAAATATTAAAATATTTAATTTCAAACTCTGGCTCGCATGTCCTCATCGCACTATCAACCTGAGAAAACATCGGATTTCCATGACTGCTGGCAGTGTAATATGTAGGACAGTCAGCCCACCGGAAGAACCTCAACGAGCTGAAACACCCTTGACACAACCGTAGAACTGCCTCCCAAAGCTATGAGGCTGACGTGACGTGAGCAACGGAGACGGTAGTCCACAATAACACAAAATACCTCTGTCTGTAACTGATATCCTAGAAGACATGTTTGTATAACTGTGAAAAAAATAAAAAAAAAAGAATGTCAGAACTTATCCCAAAAAAATAAAATACACATGAAAATTGATCTACATATATAAGAAGAAAACAAAGACTTGCTGGATTAGCTGGCATATATAGCATCTGCTATAGACTCCCTTAGAGCAGCCCTCTCGGCTGCACCCTCACCGTCCTTAGTTTCATATTCAGTTGACTCAATCTCATTATCAGCTAGAGATCCTCAAGGTTCTGGGGAGTCAATAATTGGATCGTCATTAGCAATATCGAAGTCCGTATACGAATGAGATGGATGTCGTTGGATGAAGTTGTGAAGTGCCATAGTGGTCACCATAATATACACTTGTTTGGGAAATGAATACGAGGTCATATCACGTAAGATAATTCATTTTATCTTCCACACTCCAAATGTTCTTTCAATAACCCCCCCGTAAAGAAGAGTGTTATTTGTTAAACATTTCTTTTTTGTCACAAATTGTGCCACTTGCTCACTCAAAATCAGGAATATGATATCTGGTGTCTGGATAGGGCTTCAGGTAGCCCCTTAGCATCGGATAACCCAACATCTACCAAATAATAATTTCCTGTTATGAAAGACAATATTAATTAAAAATAATTAATGTAATTAACAAGATGTTTAATAAAAAAATGAACAAACCTGTAGGTGGGTGAGGGAAACACTATGTTCGATTTCTAGTTGCATAGGAAAAAAGATGACTGTCATGTGCACTTCATTCCCACCCCACCATTACAAATGTGAAGCACATGTTAAAGCCATACACTGCCATCACATTTTGGGTAATTTTACCACTCCGACCAATATACGTGATCCTTTCTTGACTTGGTAGTCGGGCATCCACATGCATACCATCGATTGCTCCAATGCAGTTTTGTAACTGATAGTTAGTAATTCCACAGGTATTGAAGTAAAAGGAACAAACTAACCAAACTTACTTTGAAATACGACATGTAACAGAGATCATTAGCAATTTGTTCAGGAATAGTTACAAACAATGGATCAGATGACTTAATGTTTTGCGCTGCTAAGCTCACAAGTGCTTATATACCTTTGTAGAAGTATTGACTAATTATTTTCTAGGAATGCTGAAATCGCTCCATAGCTTCTCTAACTGATTCATTCTGTGATAGAATATATAATGTTATAGCCATGACCTCTCTCGTAGTCGTTCTAGAAGAACTTTGGAGGCTGTGGTTACAACATAAGTCATGTAGAAGATCCATAAAAATGGGTGCACTCATTCAAAAAATTCTACTGAACCTTATTGGTTGTCCAACAAGCATCTTACCCACCCATTTGTCCCCAACATATGAGGACGTCATGCATGGTATCCGTTTTAGTGTTGGAGCGGTAATTTTCCAACAATAATATCGCAATTACTGCATCCCAGGTCATTCTTTTACGACGTTCTCGTAGTGGATCCATCCTGAAGTTATAAATTCATTAGGATGCAATAATTTAACAGAAATGACATAAATGAAATACATCTTGTGAAGAAAGCATCTAGAAAATGACATAAATGAAATACATAAGATCAATAAATGAAGCACATAAAATGAAATTCCAAGCATCAGTAAATGAAGTACATCAAATGAAATACAAAACATCCGGAAATGAAGTGAAATGAAGTACATAAAATGAAATACATCCATCCACTGACAGGTTTTTACAAAACAGTCTCATTCTTCTACTAAAACACATAAATATTCAAGGCGCAGCTCGGGCCGTAGGGCTATGAACATTTGCCTACGAGTAGGGTCCTCAAGTTTTTTTAACACATTTTGCCTGAAAGTGTATTTTAACAGCTACTTCTGGAATAGTGTCTAAAATGTCAACACAGTCCCAGATGGTGCTATCAGAGGGAGGTGGAGTTGAAAAAGCAGCAATTAGTTCATGAAATGAGCTTTTAAAGAAACTATCATTCTCTTTCGTCCTCCTGCCAAGCCTAGAACTCATGGACATGGAATTGGACTCTCTAATCTCATTTTGGTTAATACTAGACCTTTCATCATCGTTTATGACCTGTTCAGGCGACAAGTCATCTGGTATTCCTGAAAATCCCATTTCACTTTGGTTGAATGAATTCTTTCCAGTCGCGACAAACCCCTTAAATATTTTGTTCAGTTTTTCCTTGAACTCTGGCTCAATTCGGCATTGCCTATATTTTTTGGCAGTTGACATTACCTGGAATATAAAGCTTTATTAGAGGAGTTTAGGTATTAACTAAAAAATAATGGAATTAAGAAAAAAACATTTGTATTCAGTACCTCCAATCTTTCAGCCCACCATTCATCTAGAGCATCGATAGTTCGTTTAACGGGATCCCAACCCAATCCGGTAGAGCCACGTTTCAGCTCCATCCATATTTTTCATTCTTTCCACAATTGATCCCATTTGTTTTTGATTTAAGCTTGTCATAATTGATCCCGAAATTGCTTATATGCAACAGTATAA
>NW_018164549.1:2479024-2551331 GCF_001263595.1 Phalaenopsis equestris | reverse complement strand
CTTCATGCGGTGCACGTACCGAATAAAAATTCCCTAAATGCACACAAACAATCAAAGACATTCATGGGTCCTTCAAATCTTTATATGCGACGCACGTTGGCCGAATGATTATGCGGACAGTAAGAATTAATGCTGATGACCCAACATATTATACTTGAAATGACTATAATGCTCCAAGTACATTACCTATTAATGAGTGCATTTTCGTCATCTCAAGTGAAAAAAATCTTTGTGGTGGACCCCGCTTGTTAATCCTTGTACCTAACGGATAAGGCAAGCGCTCCCATGCGGATAAGGACTCGTTTCACCCCATCGGCACCGCTGAGATATTCGTCCGGGTGGCTCGGGTTGATTTGTGTGTCAAATTGAGAGTGAAAGTTGTCAGCTTATCATCTGAATTTTGACGCGAAGGACTTGTCACCGCCACGTGGCATTTCACGAAACCGATGCGCTCGTTCGCTCCAAAGAGCTAAAGAGAGTACTGAGAGAGACCGATGACAGTGGGAGTGGAAGGGTAAAGCTAGGGTTTTCAGAGGCGGGGGGTAAGGGTTCGGGGAGAAAGGGTTTTGGGTTTTAATCTCACCTTTTTTTCTGGATGATTTGTGGTGGAGATGTTCATGGTTTACATGCGGAAATCGTTCAAGGACTCACTCAAAGTTCTCGAAGCTGACATCCAGCACGCCAACACGCTGTAAGTGGTTTACTGTACTCGATCGATCAGCTCCGTTTCTTTCCCCTTTTCTTCCATGTGTATTTGAGGATTGGCGTTGGTTAGGGGAAGGGTTGGTTTCTCATGTAGGCGTTTGTTTCTCTTGTTGTATTTTGGAGAATGTACTGGTTATTTGCAGCTCGAATTTTCTGTTCCTGAGTAGAAATGTTTCCTTATTTTTCTTTGAAGAAATCAATGAGGATCTGTAGCTACTTTCTTTCTGCTCCTTAAGTTTCTTTTAGTTGTCAATATATTGGTTCGCCTAATTAACCGATTGAGTTGAAGTCCCTGTGCCACGTCCAGAATACGAAGAGCAAGTAGGAGACAGCGATTGAGTGGATTTTGTTAGGTTAAATGAGTTATGGTGGTGTTTAGAATCTAAAATTTTATTTTGTAGATGCGTGCCAATTTTAGTTAGTTTATGGACTGTCTTTTTGAAATTACATGTACAGAGAGCGATATAAGCTACTTCTCGTATTATTTTTTATGCTTGAGAAGCTCTTGAAAATTGTCATTCGATATTTTGATTGTGGGGGCGTGCTATTTTTTAATATCCTGAAAATGTTGATCTTGGTGATAATTTTATTTATGCCGCGTCAACGCATTGTAGATTCTTTTTCTTGTCGTAGTTACTATAATGGTCATTTATGAAGGAAAGCATAAGAGTGCGAAAGGGAAGTGAAGCAATTGAATGAGATTTGGAAAGCAGTAGTATAAATTTTAGTAGAAGAAGCACTTGATGTTCTGACATTCATGTTCATTAATTCTGCAATTACTTCTTATTGGTCACTGTTTCATCTGCCATTTCTATTTTAGCTTGAATGTTGTGTTATGATTTTTAGTTTTTTTTTGGCTTAAAAATGTAATTTTTAACCTTGCCATAGTTATGAATACTGATTATTTAAAGATCTGGATGAGTGAATGGTGTTTTTTAGATTGTTTTGAATTACAATTCTCTCTCTAGTCATCATTGTCATGGTTAAGTTTCCATGATTTGTGTTTATTCCTTTGCATTGAATTCTCAATTGCTAAGGTGTTTTTCATTACCATTTATCTTGAAACTTGTATGGCTCTTTTTTGACTTTTCCTTTTTGATTAGTTTTTCGCAATTGCAATTGAACTTTCAGTATTTATTTAGTTCTTATTGCAATCATACTAAAAACCACAAGTAAAGGAAATACTTGTGGATTTCTACAGTTCATATTGTGCTTTGGTTTTTATTTCCACTCTGTAAACTATACTTCTCTGAAATTCTTTGTTCGTTGATTACTTTTAGGAAAATTTACCTACATGCCACTCCACTCCTATCTGTTTACGTATGTAACTCCTAAATTTTAATTTTTAAATGCATACCACTTTACTTTGCATGAAAAAATGTGTTATACTTTTTAAAAGTTAAAATGGCGGTATTTTTGATGTGGTATGAAAGAAATTGAAGGTAAAAAAATAAAACATTAGGTATTTCATTTAGCATATGTGTTTAAATAATAACGTTTTACAAATAAACCCGATAAAACTCTCTTATTACACATAACTCTCAACACCCCCCTCAATTCGTGCAAAAGATATTCACTCAGCCCATCTTGTCACATAATCTAGCTAACTCCACTGAGCTAAGCCCTTTAGTGAGGTAATTGGTCACCTGCTCTCCAGTGGCTACTTGACTTAGTTTCAACATTCATTATTTACCTTTTATCTATCTCCACATGTTTGATTCTATCGCGTTGCACCGGGTTGTTAACAATGTTGATTGTTGACTTATTGTCACAACACAACTTCATTTGAGTTCTCTGATTCACTTTGAGTTCAACCAATAAGGTTTTCTGTCACATCATCTCTGTAACTCTTAATGCCATGAACTTGTATTTTGTCTCTGTTGTTGATATTCCTACAACTGGTTGTTTCTTGCTCTTCCATGAGAACAAGTTACCACCTACAAATATGCAATATCTTGTTGCGGATCGTCTATCATCAGCATGACTTACCCAGTCAAAATCATTAAAGGACTCTACATGTCTGTTCTCCTTGAATATCAATCATTTCTCTGGTGCACTCTTCAAATACCTCGAAATCTGATACAATGCATTCATATGACCTTTCCTTGGATCGTGCATGTAGCGGCTCACCACACTCACTATAAATGAAATATTGGGTTGAGAGTGACATAGATAGATCAGGCGGCCCCTGCCTCTGTACTGAGTTTGACCTTCTGACCAATTAGAGAGACTGTAGACTTGTACTCCGTGAGGAGATCCAATACATATTTTCTCTGTGATATGACCATCTCCTGGGGTCCATGGGCAACTTCAATTCCAAGAAAATATCCGAGCTTTCCTAGATCTGTTACTTCAAATTACTTCCCCAATCTTCTCGTCAATTGAACAATCTCTGCCTCATCATCACTAGTGATAACTATGTCATCCACATACACAACAAGTATGGTATTATGACCCTCATGTTGTCGAAAGAACACTATGTAGTATGCATTGATCTGTTGATATGTCATGCCAACCATGGACATTCTAAACTTATCAAATCAGGCTTAAGGAGACCGCTTTAAGCCATATAGTAACTTCCTGAGCCTACACACCTTGCCCATTGTCTGAGATGGATTGAATTCTGGTGGTATCTCCATATATTCCTACTTCAGTACATCCCCATTAGTGGAGTCTCCATCCACCATTCACAGCCAGAGAAGCCAATGTCCTTACCGTTCTCACCTGTGTTATTGGTGCGAAAGTTTCATCGTAGTCAATGTCATACGTCTGACTGTACCCTTTTGTCACTAGTCGTGCATTGTATCTCTCTACCTTCCCTTCTGGAGTTTGTTTTGCTATGAAAATCCACTTGCATCCAGTTGCCTTCTTTCCTACTGGTAGTTCAATCTCACATGCTCGATTTTTATCAAGAGCTCTAAGCTCTTCATGCATCATCATTTTCCACTTGAGATCTTCTTTGACATCTTGCCAACACTTGGGTATAGAAATAGAATCCAATGATGCAATGAATGTTTCATGAAAATGTGAGATGTTAGACTAAAAAATAAAGTTTGCAGTATCGTGTTTCAACCCAAAACGATCAAGAGGATGTCCTTCATTGTTTCGGGAGGTTATCCTTAACATTGGGGGGTAAGAGTGGACGGAAGAGGAATAATAGCACTGGATCTTTGAATCAAAGGTAGATGGTGCAGGTGTCTCAAGATTTGGGGAAGACCGAGACAAGAAACTTGTCGGCATTGCAGACTTTATTCCCTTAGTTGTTTCTTCCTTCGTGTTACACCCTTAGCTCACCTTCAGCATGAATCCCTCCACCTCTGGAGTCAATTTCCTCAATTTCCATCTCCTTAGATGATTCATCCCACATCACATGACATGACATTGCTCCCACTTGCACCACTCCATCACTACTACTACTCACTCTCATTTGCCTTATATCTCTAGTGTTTGTTGAGTCATCAAATGGTAAATTCATCTTTAGAGTGTAGCATGGTTCAAACTCTCTGAATGACACATCCATACCCACAAGAGCCTCTTCTCAATCGGGCTCCAACAGACATAACCCTTCTGAGTAGCAGAATAACCCACAAACACACATTTCACAGCTCTGGGTTCCAACTTTTCTTCAGATAGTCTGTTGTCTTTCACAAAACATACACATCCAAATAGCTTCAAATAAAGGATTTCGCCATTTACTTCTTTCAACATCTGATAAGGAGACTTCCACTATAGTATTCTTGAGAGTATCCTATTAATCAATTGAGCGACTGTCAACACTGCTTGCCCACATAAGTGATGTGTGATAGTCATTGTCATTATTATGCTTCGGCCTACCTCTAGAAGATGTCGATCCTTTCTCTCTACTACTCTATTCTGTTGTTGTGTATGGGCATGTGGTTTGGTGTTTATCCCCTCGGCTGACAGGTAGTCTTTAAAGATCTCAGTGTCTTCACTGATGCCTTGTATTTGGTTCAAATTGTCGTGTGAAAATATTTATAATTCATCAAGAATATCAACGTAAAGCGAGAAAAGTAATCAACTAACATAAAAAATTGATGATAACTATTCATAGAACTAGTAGGACGTGGCCCCCATATATCAGAATGTATCAAATTAAATACACTAGAGCTCCTCTTCTCAGAGCTGACATAAGTTTCTCCTCTTTTGCCTTTTCATACATAGATGGATACAACCGACTCAATAAACTAAGACTATGATGTTTCATACTGTGATTTAGTAGTAACAAATCCTCGACATTCCTCCCAGATTATCCTACTGCAGCATTTTATACCTTTGATGTCAGAGCCGAGTTCATCCCCTCTCGGTCCAAGTACCTGAGTCCACCATGCCACATTCCAATCCTAAGTGTTCGGCATGTCCCTTTCTCTTGAAAGATCACCCGAGGGATAAAATAATAATGCATTTTAGCTTGAGAATAATGATGCTAGTGGATAAGAGGTTTACTGGAAAAGAAGCAAAAACAATAGACAAAGTCATATGATTGGCACATTTTACTGTACCCTTACCGACTACAGGCTGCGCTGCACCATCAGTAGTCTGTATACTCTCTGGTACTGCTAGATGAGTATATGAAAAGAAATCTCTAGCAATACCTATCATGTGACGAGAAGCACCAGAATCTATGATTTATTCTAATGATCCTGTTGTGAAAATAGAGGCAAGAGCAAGTATGTCACCAGTGACTTTGCTGAAATGAGCATAAGTGGCAATGTTACACTTTGATGTCGATGGATTTGAAGGATCCTCAGCTCTATCTCCCGCCGCTTTCTACTTTCTCTTCAACAGCTCCAGACACTCATTATTCTCACTAGTAAAAATCAACCGTCTTTGCCTCATCATCCGCTATCAGCAGATTTGCCTAGTCCACTTTTCTACATTTCCGACCACCACAACCACAACTTCAATCTCCACCTTGTCCACGCCCACCTCTCTCTCATTTGTTGTCTTAGGACAGACTCTGCTCATATGGCCAACTTCACCATAGTTGTAGCACTTACAAGTAGCCAATGCTAATTATGCACCCAAAAAATCACTCTGCTCAGAGTGTATCTTCATCCAACTCTTTTCATGTATCATCGCAACAATGACCTCATTTAGTGTAGGATTAGCCTCTTATGCTAAGAGGATAGATCTTTTCTGATCAAAGACCGAATTCAGATGAGTCAAGAACTGCATAGTCCTTATCTGAGTAAAGATATCTCCTTTCTTGCATTATGGGTTGCTACAACTCGAAATCGGTGAGAAGTAATCAAGATCCACCCACATCCTCTCCAACTTTATGGAGTATTCCCGAATTGTTTTCTTATCGTGTACCACAACTTCTATCTCGCGTTGAATCCGGAATACCCTCATTAATTCTCAGCACCAACATAAATTTTCTCCAACTTTGCCTAAATGTCCTTCATCTTTCGAATGTCAACAACTAAGGACGCGATTGACAGAACCATTGAGTTGAGCAACCATGTGTAAACTAAGGCTTGAGTGGTCATCCACTTATTCCTATCAGCACTGTCATTTTTAGATTCGTTCTCAGTCAGATATCTTTCTAGTCACTTCTCTACTATAGCGGTCTCAATCCGACGTGACCAGCTCAGATAAGTGGCCGGTCCATCAAGTTTCAGATCCACGGGAGGGAGATCTAGCTTCACTTTCGTCGAAGCCTGCGTTGAAGTCGCGGTTCTTGTCAATGCCTTAGCTCCCTGTATGAGCCTTACAAGGATCTTCAAGTCCTCTGGATCAATCATTCTCATTCCTTTACTCCCCACACTATCTCCATTTACTGTCTTCTTTGATCACCTGGACTCTCTTCTAGGTCATACGAACCACGAACAATGCTCTTCCTCCTTTAGACCCGATTTTGATCTATCTCATCCTCAAGATCGGGATCTTCTTTGTACAGCAGCTCGATTGCAGCAGGTGTGGTGGCGGTGGCCTAATGAACGGCCGCGGCGGCCTGGAGGGCGTTGTCTGGCAGTGGACACTGCTGCTCTCCCGCACGCTGGAACGCGGGACGCGTCTCCCACATAAAACAGGGTGTCACACAAGTCGTCGTGGGTAGAAGCAGGCGAGGTGAGCGACGTGTCCTGAAAAATGGGAGGGTCGGGTTTTGGGAAGATCGATCGATGCACGTAGGGAGCGGAGGGATGCAATGGATGTGGGCGGCTTGGGTTGAATCTAATACCAAATTGAAAGTAAAAAAACCCAAAATTAGGCATTTCATTCAGCATGTGTTTAAATACTAGTTATAATATTTTGCAAATAAACATGATAAAACTCTCTTATTACACACAACTCTCAACAAAAAATTTGGTTGTTATAAATGTAAAAAATAAAATTTAGGTATTATATATATATATATATATATAAATATATAGGAAGTGGGTGGTATTGATATAAATGCCCTTACTTTTGATGCCAACTTCGAAAGAAAAGAGTCCCATGGATGTTTTTGATTTCTGGGTGCTGATTCATATCATTTATTGGATATTTAGGGCATCAGAATTTCGGAAAGATGGTGCATGCCTTCAAATGCGTATGTCTTATAGTTCTGCAGCCCCTTTATTTCTCTTTTTAGTGCAATGGATGGACTGCAGCCTTGCAGGTTCGCTGGGTCTTCTCAGGATTTTGATATACAAGGTTTGGTTCTTATAAAGATATGGTTATATGTGCTACATTGATTGTATTGTTTTTTTAATGCTGGATTTTCTTTTCTTTTCCACTAACATCTTCTTTTTTTTTTTTTAAGGTTTATATTGATGGAACGACAACAATGTTAACTCATGAAAAGAAGGCAAGCATTAAGGAGTTTTATGGTAATTCATTATGCTTGTAGTTAGATTGAATTCTGCTGCTTTATAATCCAGTTCTCTGCTTTCATAATATTTAACACTTCACCTTATTGCATTTTGGGCAGCTGTTATTTTCCCATCTTTGATGCAATTACATATGGGGATAACTGATATGGAGGATAAAAAACAAAAAGCAATATGTCTGGAAAGGTACAAGAGAAGAGATGATGTTGACTTGATGCATATCTCTGAAGTCGATGCTGAGAGAGAGGAAGAATGCGGGATCTGCATGGAATTAAACAGCAAGATTGTTTTGCCCAACTGCAACCATTGCATGTGCATGAAGTGCTACCGCAAATGGTATGATTCTCGTTATTTGAAGAACTTGAGAACAAAAAAAGTTCAATTTTTATGTCACCGTATTGTGTTCATTAAATGGAAAACATGTTTTTATGACAATCACCTTCATGATTTGTCTCATCTTAACTCTGTGAGGATAACTTTATGAATTCTTCTATTTCTGTTAATGTCAGTGCTATTGCATGTCCTGTTAGCTCTAGCTTGTATTTTTTTTAGTAGGAACTTATAAAATGTCTTCATAAGTCTTTAAGATGTGCAAATTGGAACTATCTAGTTGTCCAAACTTTATAAGGCTTTATTTGGACACAAGAAATATGAGAGAAGAACTCGATAACCTCCTTCAAACTATAGAATAGACACATAGTTATAAGTTTTGAATGCTACTAATTACTAGTTCTAAGTTTAAGAAAAAATTAGTACATAATTAATGAGGAACAGAATGAGACTGACGGATTTCTGAGGTAGATAATCAGCTTGTTGTTGATTTAATAAGAGCAGGGGTTGCTTGATGAGAATCTAGCCACGTTGGTGCTTTTTATTGATTTCTATACTCTTTTCAAGCTTGGAAAATTTATTTATCATTCTTACCTTGGAAGTTAGGTCATTGAATTTTGATTAATCAAGAGCTTGGTCAGGATGTTTGCAATTTGGAGTCTTGTTGGATTGTACTGTTTTTGAATGATTTATTTATTTTTTTTATTTTCTTATAAAATGTTTGTTGATCTCTGCATGCTTAGTTTCATCATAGCGGACTAGATTTTTGGTAGTGTTGTTTGCAACTTGGTATCACATATCATAACCATTGATTTGTTAATGTGGATCCTTAGGTCTTCCAACAATCTTGTAAGCCACATCCCTTCACAATTCTATTAGCCAGGGCTTTAAATATTGCTTCAATGCTACTTCTAGTAAACATCATGTACTTTTTATTTCTATTGGTGTTAAGGTTACTAGAGGTGGATTTTTTGTAATTTATGGGCCCAACCTAATCAAATCAATAAAAAAATTGTACTTTAATATTTTTTATTTTTTTGAAAATAAAACTTTCTTAGGAGCCTTTTTTAAGGTAAATAAGTATCCGCTTGATTGCAACGATGGGTTCCTTAGTGGGAATGTTATAAATTGACTAACTGCGTTGATAATGTTTCAACCATATATTGGTACCATTCTTTGTCAACTTGGAAAGTGTCATCATTTTATCATATTTTATTGATATGTTCTATATGCTTATTTGTGGGTTTGCCTCATATCATCCAAGTTTCTTTTAGAAGATCAAGTGCATATTTTTGCTGAGAGATATATACCTTTTCATTGATTTTGCAATTTTCATATCCGGGAATTATTTTAGGGCCCCTATATGTTTAAATTAAAATTCGTTGGCTAAGATCACCTCTGGTTGCTTGATTCTTTTTCTTCATTGCCAATTATAAAAAATGTCATCAACATGGATAATTGGGATAATTATTTGATCAATGAGTGATTTCTGGACAAATAATGTATGATTAGCTTGCTTTTGGGAGTACCCGTATCTTTTTTATCATTTAGTAGTGAATCTCTTGAACCGGACTTATGGAGATTGTTTTAGTTCATATAAAGATTTATCAAATTTTTCAGTCCTTATCTTTGTTTCAAGTAGTTTTGAACCTGGGCGGAATATTCATATGCATGTATTTTTCAAGATATTCATTTAGAAAGTCGTTTTTTAGGCCAATTCGTGTTTAACCATAATTATGGTTAAGAGATATGGGTCATGTCAGATTTGAAATGGATAGTGACAGCGAGTTTCGAGGCTTGGTGATGAACGGTTTTGGCAGACTTTTGTCTTAGTCAGGAAATAGACTTTGCAAGCGAGGCATCAAAATGTTTAACGACTTAGTGCAGTGTCTCTTGTACTATGTTATAATAGGTGACAAGAAATATTAGAGAAGAATTTATTAACTTGCTTTAAATTGTAGAAGAGATTTATTTATAGGTGCCCAAACACTACCAACTACCAGTCCTAAATTTAAATAAAAGTTAATGCCTTGTTTATAGAAAAAATAAGGAAGACGAGAATTGTCATTTTTCTGTGGCGGATAATCATCATGCAGTTGATTAATTTAATCAGAGCTTACGATTACTTGATGAGAATTCAGCCATGATGGTTCTTTTTATAGAATTTTCGCAGGTTAGATGGCTACATTTCTTTTTTAAACAACATCAGACCAGTGTAAAAATGTATCTTGTATAAATATAATTAAGGAAAATTGGATGTTTGGTGAAGATTAGGGATGAATGAATCAGTTTTTTGTTAGCCCCCTCTTCAATCCTAGATGCTAAGGGGGTTTATGTTTTAGGGATTAAAGATCTGTGTCTAGCTTCGATATTTAACACTTTGATGAAATTGAAAAATTGGCCAAGTTTTCTTGCTGTGTAGGATTGATGACAAATTTCTACAATAGGAAAGGCAATAATGTTCCCTTTGTGCATTAGGCTAATGGAAATAGTGAGGGAATTGGCATAGTTCAAGAGTGTTATGTGATTGAGATGTAATGAAAGTTAGTAAAATAATTAGATGACAAGTAACTTTAGAAATTTTCTAAACCTTTGCAGTAATATTATTTTTTGGTTAAAGCTCTATGATCTCCTCTTCATTTAATGTATTCTTCATTCTTTCTTTCTTTCTTGATTTCTTCATTTTGATGGAATGCTTCTTTTCACTCAAATTAATTTCAAGTTTTATAGGTAAGAGAGAAAAGTCTGAGTGCTAGAGGGGGTGGGTGGGATGACAAGGTGAGACAAGAATGTGCAAGCGGTAGATTGGGAGAAATGAAATCCTCCTTTGATTTGCCATATGGAGAGTTAGAGATAATGCGAATGTGAAAGCTTGTGGTATCTTCATGCAAAATTTTGTGAAACTTGATGCTTACTAACCATTAGGGTGTCCTGCCTCACTTTGCTTACGAAATAGTTGAGGTATTTTTCTAAATTACTCAATAGAGAGAAGTAAAGCTCAATCAAGGGGAGGAGAGAGAGAGAGTATTGGTCGTTACCTTAGGACAAGGGAGGGATTCAAAGGTTGTTTTGCCTATAATTGACATGAAAACTCACCACTATCTCTATTTATAAAAGGGCTGTTAAAAGTAATGAACATTTAAAAAAAATCATGAAAGTATTTAACATTTTAAAAAAAATCAATGATGGATTGGCCATATTGGACAAGTATTCATTGTAGGAAACCTCTTAATAATGTAGTCTTTGATCACACATTTATTACTAAATTTTGTATATGTTAAATAGTGACTCTAGTTCAAGTTTGATGACATTTTGGATAACAATGAAAAAACGGTATTATTTTGGTTGTGAACACCGTGAAATGATTTATAAAGTATAATCTTTAATAATATGCCATTAACTTTCTTAGGGAGGAAATAACTCAACATTGGACGGTTTGGATGTTGTTGGAAGAAAAATTAAATGATTTCTTCAATATTATTGAGATAATGAAATCCATCATATGGAAGAAGTGACGTAGGATATATATCTACTTGACTTAAAGGAGAAAATTGAACATCATCCTTTTATAGAGAGATTAGAGGAGAATAACTACATTGATGGTAGAACAATAGAATTTTCCTGTTGTAGATTCCCTTGAAACATTCAAATAATTCTTTGAAGATATATTGACATATATTAGCTTATAGCCAAACTGGATGAACTCTCCATTAAACAAATTATTAATAAGCACTAGCTCTTGAAAGAAGATCTATGAATATGGTTACTTGAGGTATAGACATTATGAACTCCATTGCATGATGAGGAAGAGGGAATATTTCTTCTTCATTTCAAATTATCAACAAAATCTTTGGGCCTTATAACTGACCTGCTTGTACAACCCGGCCTACTCAGCCACCCTCTTGATCCCAACAATTTAACTTTGTCAAGAGAATAACTCTTTTGGCCTCTAATCTTGAGACATGTTTGCTTGGAATCTACTTACATGGGGTCAATAAACCAATCCTTGACAAAGTTAGATAACTTAGGCCTTTGTCATTTTCTCTACCCAAGAAACAAATGTTTTTGGACCATTTGGTTGTGAAACCACTTGGGTAGAATGAAGCTGAACTCTTAAACATTGAGGCGTCTTCAGTGTAACAAACTCCAAAGTTAAGTGAGCTCACATTGGAGCACTCCTGAGATGGATGGCCTCCTAAGAAGTTACACCAACGGGGCAAAATTGTGAGGCCAGTAGGCCAAAACGAACGATACTTTGATGGGTGAGAGTTCGAGCTATCACAAATGATATCAACATTACACCAGTCGGAAGATGGGAGCTAGATGTCTTATAGAACAAAGTGTTATGTCATGGGAGCCACTTCTAGAGTCCTATCTACCTGATGGATGATGCTAGGTATAAAGCACCGACGAGGACGTCATATATTAAGTGGGGGGATTGTGAAACCTCTTAAGTAGAATGAAGTTGAACTCTTAAACATTGAGACGTCTTTTGGTATAATGGTGGAATTTTATTAGAAACTCCTAAGTAAGCGAATTCACATGGGATCACTCCTGGGATGGGTGACACCCTGCGAAGTTACGCTAACTGGGGAAAAAATGTGAGTGTCATTAAGCCAAAGCAGACAAACAATACCGTGATGGGTGAGAGTTTGGGTTGTCATGTTTGCTCCGCTTGGTCTCGCTATCATCCTTTATTAGAAACTCACCTCGGTCAATTCAACTTCAAATCTGCTTGACACTTTTTAGTGAATCCAAACCGTACTTGATACTTGACCATATTTGTAGCACAAAATTTCATGGGCTCTTGGCAAGTTTAAATTTATTTATTCCCCTCATTGAGTTCAAACTCCTTGACCGTAGTTCAAATCTAAGTTCCATTTGTGTGTTCAAAAGTAACTAAGGCCTACTTAATCATGGAAACTTGACAACAATTCATGCATAACTAAATAGCCTATGTTTAACATTAAATATTTAAAATCGATGATCTATTCTGCAGTCTGTGCCCCATATAGTTTATATTTAATTCCAAGATATAGATTTTTTGCATTTCATGCTGTCATGTAAGGGAGAAATTATTGCATACGGAGTACGCACACAGAGCTTACTCTCTCCTATTAACCATTGGAGAACATCCACGATTCCGTATTTCGGGGTTATTGGGAGGTTATTGAAAGGTTATTGCGGCATTAAATTTCCAATAATTTTCTTAAAAACCTCCTAATAACGCCCCATTAATCTCCGCGGTTCTACTTTCATATTTTTTTATTTGTTATTCTGAGTCGGAGGTTCCGTATTTCGGGGTTATTGGGAGGTTATTGGAAGGTTAATACGACATTAATTCCAAAAACCTCGCAATAACCCCCCTAATAGCGACCCATTAACCTCCGTTGTTTTACTTTCATATTTTTATTTGTTATTCGGGGTTTTGTGAGGTTATTGGGGCATTAACTCAAATAATGCCGAAATAACCCCATGATAACCCTCCAATAATCTCCGCGGTTCTATTTCGATGTTATTCATAGGGTTATTATCAGTTATTGGGAGATTATTGGGGATTACGTATGCAGAGTTGCGTGCGTACTCGGTATGCAATAATTTCTCTATATAAGGAGGTTTAGAAACATAATTTAAGGAGAGGGGAGGTGAAATTAAAAATCAACTACAATGCATCACAATTAAAATTTTTTATTTTAAAAGCTAAACAATAAAAGAAGTAAATAAAATGAAATGAAAAAAATTATCGAGTAAAAACTTGTAAAGTAAAAAAAATTCTTTTCTAATTTGGTTGTTATGAATAGACATCTTGAATTGTTTGACACTTACTCATGACATCAAAATCATTAATCATTTATTATATATCTTAACTTATTACAATATTCTTTTGATATATGTTGTTAATGAACTCTCAAGAAAATCATCTTTCATTTTATTTCTTAACTTTCTCTTGACAATCTTTATGGTTAAAAATATGCTTTTAGTTGTTGCCATCGAAATTAACAATGTAAAAATCAATCTAATTAAACTATCAATATGATGATATATGACTGATTTTATTGCTCAGTTAATATTTAACATAAATCTGGAGTTTTTGTGATATTCTGAAAAACTTTATTCTGATGAGCTTCAATTTTAAAATGTGTACCCTTCACTTAATAGGGGAAAGCTTGCTTAAGATATGCGATGTCATAAGTCAAGTTCTTGTGAGCATCAGATGATAAACCCTTGGACGAATCTAGCCTTATGGTGTGAAGAGCAAGGTCTTTATGCAAGTATTCTTGAAAAAGTAGCCTTGACCCTATGGAGTTCAGATATATATGGGATCTTAATCTTCATTGCACTCTTTGTTTGCATTAAGCTCCAAATTATAGATTTTACAATTTAATATATATATATATATATATATATATATGCATGCTGCTATTATATGTTAAATATTCAAATTCAAATGACTAACCCTAACCCTAATCGAAAGTGTTCTATTATCGGAAGAGATAGATAATTAACAATCATAGGAGCTTGTCCCATGGAAAACCCCGAACCCCCATATTAAAAGTCCTAAAAAAATGGAGGTGATTATTTCTCGATAGTGTCTTTTCTACGATTCAATTTGCTTTCTAAAGATTTGACCCTCCAACATTCTCTCAACACACAACAATGCAAACACAAAAATAACAAAGTCCTGAGGAGCTTTCAGAATTTTCGGTTCCCACAATATGGAACACCTAAACTTTGACATTTATTTGTAAACATTTTAGAGTCTTACTCAGATGAAAACATTTGCATAGAAACATGTATTTCTCTTCAGAAAAGATACTAATGGTGCTATATCGATGTGATACAAAAATTTGGATGATTTTATAAGTAAATATCAAACTTTAGTTGTGAGAAATGTAAATACATAAGAACTTCTATGGTTTAGCTAGCTGGCTTATGCTTTTTAACAATAAGTTTATTGTTAATTAGGTAAATTTTACAGCCTTTCATCAATAATCCCTTACCAGTCAATAGGTAGAAAGATCAGAGTTTTACTCTTTTTTTTTTACTTCTAAAACGATTCAAACTGTAATTTTTTTATTTTTTTGAAAAATCTCCCGTTGCAGGCATTCAAGATCGCAGTCCTGCCCTTTTTGCCGTGACAGCCTTAAGGGAGTTAGCTGTGGCGACCTATGGATCTTCACAGACAGCAGAGATATAGTAGACATGGAAACTGTATACAAAGAAAATCTGCAGCGGCTCATCATGTATATAGAGAAGCTTCCTGTCATCATCCCAGAATCTGTCTTCGAGTCATATGATTCTCATGTAAAATAAAACAATTTGCACTGTATTTTATCCCATTCGATTCCATTGGCTCTTCTGCCGTTGAGTTCTTCCAGCTAGAGCCAGCTTTTGCTTGCCAGCTGAATGAATTAATGGCGTTTCCTTGATTTCTCTCTCTAAATCTGAGAAGCTTTCCAAATTTGAAATCTGTCTCAGCTTTTTATTCCTAAAATTGTGGACTGGACTCCGTTTTTTGTAAATTGACTGTACAGTTATTTGAGTTTGTGTTTTTTTAAACTTTTCTTGAGTTCTGACGGAATGTTAGATTCATTAACATAGGATGAGAGTAAGGTTTCTGCTGGTTTGGAGTTATTTAAAGCTCAGACATCTTGCCTTTGGGCTTACGGGCATTTTTACATATATACCATATAATTCTTATGTATTTACAATGTACAGATCTGACAGCAAAACTTTTATATTACATATATACCATATAATTCTTATGTATTTACAATTTACAGATCTGACAGCCAAACTTTTATATTTATATACACGACACTCTTTAATATCATAAAAAATATAACTACTACCAACTTAAAATGTGATGCGCCATGTCATGTATTCATGACAGTATAGTGTGATGAATGTAAATATCAAATTTTGTGCTAGAAATGTAAATATTTAATATAAAGTGTGGCATGAATGTATATTTTCTTTTTTCAATTAACATAAAAATGCATCGCTCTGATACTATTTGTCATCTCTCAAAAGAACTCTTAGGGGTGGTGGGCAGCCCAGGATTTAGATACTGCTTTTCGGTTCTATATCTAGTTGATGTGGGATTTTTTGTCCGTGACATCCTCTTCTACCAAATCATGTGACATCCTCATCACGGATCGATTTCGTCGAGGGTTCCACTAGACCATAGATAGTCCACACAGCTGGCACCACCTGTCACCTCCCAAAAGAGCTTTTGGGAGGTGACATGATATTTCATTTATAAAATGACTACTCTATAATTTTTCCAAATTATAACTCAATATTGAAATTTGTAAAAAAATTTTGGCCCCATGATTATTATTACTTTTTTAATTAAATTTTAATTGATTAATCATAGAAAACAAATACATGGTTTTTACACTTTAAAAAAAAATGATGGTTGGTCATTTCGTAAATGGTCATGCTTTGGGTGTCAATTGTCATGTATGGAATTCTTCTTTATTTTGCCGTAGAAATGCTTTTGTTCGGGTCAACTAAGATACATATCTAAAAATATGTTTATTTAGATTTATTGATCTTTTTTAAATAAGCAAATAAATTATGCTTGCTTGTAATTATAAACATTTTTAAATTAAGTTATTTTATATAGATGTAGGATATCTCAGTTGACAATAAAGCATTTAATTAGTGCCTATATAAAAAGAAAATACACACTTTTAACTTTTAAGGAATAATTACAAACGTACCACAATCATTATGTAATTATATATCTAACACCAAAGTTTAATATTTACATTTATATCATCGCGGCGTTGAGACAGTAGTTTTAATGCATGTTAAATGTTTTGAGTGTTACAAATGTAAATATTAAAATTTAGGTGTCTGATATGTAAATGCAAATCAAGGCAAGGCTTCATTAACAGTAAAATTGCAAATTACCCCTAATGAATTGAAGAAAACCTATAACAACCATTGTGTTTTGCATATGATAATCCTCCCTTACCTATTTAGAAATAGAAGGTGTGTGTCAGCTGGGGGTGCAGAAGAGCCAAACTGATTAAAATAGCAGCTCGCTGCATCCTGAAAGCTTGATTTAATAATATCTATCATCTACAAATCTGTTGGCAAAGAAGGGCAAATCAGAAATAAAAGAGAATTTAATAAGATGCAAGAAAAAAAAAAACTAGAAAATATATAAGAAAAATTTTGGTATGAAATGGGGGAACCATAATTTCAAAAATGTGTAAAAAGGGGGTATTAAATTAATTAAAATTATTAATTATATTAATTTAAAATTATTTATAATTTTACTAAAAACTTTAAGATTTATAATATATTTTTAATTTTTAATTAATATTTAAATAACTACATATACATTTATTTAATTTTAATTAATTTGATAAAATATAATTTTTTTATTAATTATTAATCAATTAAAATAATAAAATTAAGTTAGATAAATATAAATTAAAACTACAAACCTATCTCCCTATTCCCCTCTTTTTGCCTAAAACCCCCCTCTCCAACATCCTACCCCTCTCCTTGTCCCCTATTGGTTTCGCCCAAAACGATCGTCTTCCTGAATGAACCTTCACAATCAATCAATTAGATCTAGCTGGGAAGAAAATGGCGAGATCACGGCTTATAGAGACCACTGAAACTCCCATCTTTCTAATCCTAACATGTTCACATTATTCTTCCTCTCAGCTCGTCCCAAATTACTAAATTCGTAGATTGTGTGTCAAAAAAAAACTATTCTTAACTGAAATCATTTTCAAGACTAATGAAAATTATGTTTGAAAAATATTAATTTGAATAAAAATTTATACATCAACTTATTAGTAACATCATATTTACATACATATTACTTTTGTGCCTTAAACTTATGCATCAAAATGTGTATTTCACTTTTAAAAAATAATAACAATGATATTTTTAATGTTATATTAAAGATTTGAGTGTTATGTATGTAAATATAGAAAAATTAGGTGTGAGACATAAATACATAAGAACTGTGTGCCATATTAGTAAATGCCCCCTTTATTTTGTACTTCTATTAATTCATGATCTCATTGTATAAAATTTTTCTTTGAATATTCGGATTATTTAAGTATGGTTATTTATTTTAATATTTTAAAATTAAAAAATAGTCTGACATTAACAAGCAAATGTTATGAATTATATATTTTTTATTATATTAATAATTTCTAAAAAATATTAAATTGCTATTGCCGGTCTCAAATAGGAATGAAAAAAACCGAGAATATTAAAAAAAAAAAAAGTTTGTGCCCCCATTTTAAGAAATTTCAGCTCCACCATTGGAAAAAATATTACATCAGGAGTACTGATGCAGAACCGTTTCAAGACTCCAATCACAATGCGTCACGTGTACAGTCTGGCCCCGCCATGCATTATTAAACTATTTAATTTTTTGTATTCAGTGGAGTCGGACTATTCACCTGGTACATTGTGATTGGAGTCCTGATATAGTTTTGCATCGGAACTCCGGATGTAATATAAGAAGAATAAGACAAAAAAGGACTAACCACATCAGGAATCCGAATGATCCAAGAGGCATTGCTCCCTGGGAATTTTCGATCAGCCATAATATGAGTCTGGTTTTTCAAGAGAGGAAGCATTGCAGGCAAAGAAACATCATCATCATCATCACTCTCCTCAAGCAGCCTATGTTCTGGTCCTAAAGCCCTGAGAACCATTGCGGTGAAGATGGACAATACCTTTGAAACAAAGATGACATTCTTCAATGTTAGTAAATCAGAACAGTAAGCTCTTTAAAATAAAAATTAAGCTAAAAATTTACCTGGACAGCCAAAACCAGAAGGCCAATCCATTTACACAATCCAGAATTCGACCCGACAAATTCTTTAAACCGATTGAAACTACCAGTTCGATCATGCGGAAAAGCCTGATAAGAATGAAAATAATCATAATAAAAAGAATGAAGATTTACATGCATACACTCAATTCTTATGTATTTTTCAATTTTTACACATAAATGCACTTTATCTCTACATGAAGAGTGTATTTCACTTTTAATATAGTTAACATGGTAATATTTTTTATGTGATATGAAAGATTTGCTGGTATAAATGTAAAAATCGAAGTTTAGGTGTTAGATATGCAAATACATAAGAATTGGTGTCATGTATGAAAATGCTCCTAAAAAGAAAGAAATTGATGATGCAAACCTCTTCCCAGTTTTTGTTCAGAAATACATCTGCAGTGATTGAGGCCTCTAGAACAAGCAGAAAGAAGAGGAACACAGAATACTATGTATCCAATAAGGTTCACAAAACAGTTTAATCATGTCAGGAAAAAAAAATCATATTTTGGAAATGAAAATGATCTTCCATTCTGCAACATATCTGCGTACTATAATTAAATGAAATAATCTTTCCTTAATAAATCCATAATATAATTCAATTAAAGAATCTTTTCTTCATAAATCCATCTTTATTAATAAATCTTAATATAATTAACATTTATTTTTATCTTGATACATCTCAAGCTTCATTTAACTATATTAAAAAATTTTTGGTATTCCAAATTTTATCTCATATTATTTTATAAATTTTGTATGAGAATAGAGATAAAATCTTTGTCTAAATTTTAGGTGATGTATATAAAGTATTTAAGAAAATATTTTCTAACACTATTAAAATTAATGAGATAACTATAATCTTTATGATAAATTATTAAAAATTTATGAAATTAAAGTATTAAAATTATTACATTATTATTAAGTATTTATTGTTTAGATGTGATTAGAGCAAGTTTAGAAAACTAAACACAAGTAGAGTTGGTATAAATTCTATGTAAAGGGCACCCAAGAAAGGCAGTGGCTGTTAAATTCTATGTAAAGAACTAAACACAAGTAGAGTTGGTATAAATTCTATGTAAAGGATACACAAGAAAGGCAATGGCTGTTAATGGTTTCAGCAGCTATGTGTCCTGAGCAAGTTAGCACACACAAGAAGATTCCTAATCCAAGGAAAGTGAAAACAAACCTGCATAATAGCAATCAATTATTTCCCAGAAGAAATTAGCACATTTGAAACCAGGGAAATTTACATACATACCACACAATTCTAATGTATTATTTACATTTGTAACACTTTAGTGTCATAAACCTATGCATGAAAAAGTGCTGTTTTTTATGTGATATTAAAGATTTGAGTGATATGCATGTAAATATGAAAGTATGCATGTAAATATGAAAATGCATGTAAATATGAAAGTTTAGTTGTTAGATATGTAAATACGTAAGAATTATGTGGTATGTATGTAAATGCCCCTTGAAACTACTAACATAGTATTTCACTTGTAATATATGACTGCATCAGCATACATGGAGAAATAAAGTAAAATACTTTAAACACGATAAGTAATAAAAAGTCGAAAATCAAATAATGCCAAAATTCCTCCAAATTTCCATTGTGTCTATGCAATTTTAAACTTAATTAGGGGGCTTCATATATATATATATATATATTTTAAGGCATTTCTCAATTCTCATTTTAGTTGACAAGTTAATAGGGGCTAATGACAAGCATCTGTCATCATTCATAAAATTAAAGTGATTTTTTAGGAATTAAATACAAAATCGGTGATAAAATCAGGCAAAATTTTTATTTGGCACAATTTATTTCAAGCTTCTTTTTATGATTAGAGTAATTTTTATGCAATTCTTGCGTTGGAGGCCAGTAATTCAAACAGATTAATGTCTTCCAATCTCAATCAACAATTTTTAAATTTAGGAAAATTTACATACATATCAAAAAATTCTTATGTGTTTACATACTAACACCAAAATTATAATATTTACTTATATACTATTTTAGAATCTAAATCACATCAAAACATATGCATGCAAATGTGTGTTTAAATGTAAATAAATTAATATTAGTGAAACTTTTTTATGTGATTTAAGAATTTAAGTGTTGGATCTGGGCTCAGTATTGGATTCAGCAAATCCTCCCCATGACAGGATTCAACAATGTGAAACTATTTTACTTCATGGTTCAATTCTTTCACAAATCACAAGTAAAATCATAAATCTCAAGTAGGATACATTCATCAAAATTAACTGTTTAGCAAGGGTTATAAAACTAATTACTGAAAGGTAATGATTAGTAAATTAAGAGAAAACTACAGAAACTAGGAGTATTAAAGACAGAGACAACCCTAATAAATGAAAATAATAATAATAATAATAAAACAGGGGAGCAAACCATGAAGGGCTGGAGCTGGATTCAGAGAAGTTCCGAGAAAACTCGCATAATTGCCGGAGACAAGATCGAATCATCCATAGAGAGTACATAATCACGGCCATCCCTAACAACCCCATAACCGAATTCAACATTTTCAGCGTCGACTGAAGGCAAACCCTAAAACACGCAGCCATAGTTCGCCCTCTCCTCTCAATAGAAGCAGGAAAAATGGAAGAAACCCGGGCCACGAATATGGTATTTGAACGGATGAAAGAAACAAAGGTGAAAGGGCGCTTACTTAATCCATGGCGTCGATTTGGTCAGTGTTGACGACAATGGAGAAGAACATGCGTAGAGAAAAGGACTACCGAAGATCTCAGTCGTCCATCGCTTTCGAAGGTTTCCCTGTCGTTCGAGAGTCGTTTGAGGTGGGGGAGGGAGAGCCGTGATAGGAGCATGAAAGTAATGGCCGCTTCGGTCGCAACTCGCAGGTAGAATTTGATTAAGGGAAGTAAAGCTGCTGAAATTGACATCGTTGGGCTGGGCCCATCTGCACGGAAGAGTTAGAATTTTAATCGGTTTGCATTTAATTTTATTTTAATTTCATGATTTTAAATTTACTTATTTATTATAGAAGAAATATTAATACATAGTACTAGGGCTCTCGAAAAAAAACCAGTTGTTCGTGAATAGTTTTTATTTGGCTCGCCAAAGAGTTTGTGTTTGATTAGTTCGATAAGTAAATGAGACGAACATGAACAATTATTTTTTTTTTATTTTGTTTGTAAATTAACCAAACACGAGCAATCATATGTTCAATCTTGTAATCTTCATTGTTTGAAATATAAAATAATTAAAAAAATTATATATATAAAATTATTATATTTTAAAAATAATTATACACTCTAAAAAATTATCATATTTTAAAAAAATTAAATCTTATAAATTATAATAATGATTTATAATTTTTTAAAAATTTGAGTTTGAAACTTTAAATGTATATTTTATTTGTAACATGTTCTTAATAGTTTGTAATAATATAGTTGAAGAAATAATATTTTTTTTAATAAAGGGGTGTTTTTTTTTTTTTGTAATTTGAGAATTAATAATTAAATTTATTATCATAAATATAGAAGACAATTCAAACAATACAAACAATTTTGAAAAATTTCGAAAACTTTAAATAACTCGAATAATTCGAACAATTAGAATATTTCAAATATTTCGACCATTTTGAATTCATTTCAAACAAATCAAACTAAACACGAATAATAACTTCATGAACAATTTCAAACACGAGCTATTTCAAATACACTTAATTTCAAACGAACCAAATACGAACACAAGCTCTATTCGTTCATGTTTGGTTCGTTTACACCCTTACATAAAAATGATTGGAAGGAGTTATTTTAACTTTGGGGCATTTCATATGGCTTGTAATTAATAAATCTTGTCATTTGACATGAATCTTGAGATAATTAATATGAAACTCAGAATATTTTTTGAAGAAAAAATAGTCAAACTCAAATTAAAAATCCTCCGGAACTCCAATTTCAACAAACTTATAACCAAACTAACTCGTTAAATGACATGAACACAATGACATCAAAATTGATCTAATCCAAGCTAGATCAAGCCCTAACCAAGTCGTTAAACCACTATTGAAAATTTTAGCTAATTAATTGGAAGGTCAAACATACTTCAAATCCAATAACTTTACAAGCAAATCAAGTGTCTCGATTAGATGAATCCAACAAGCTCAACATCACTAAATTTTAACATCAATAAGACATTCAAATATCCACAAAACGTTCTAATCGAGGAAACATCTTTGGGTTGTCTGATGGAGTGGTTGGATTCATTTCTTATTTACAAGAAAGATTTGGAGTTAGAGCTTGACCGAGAGGAGTCAAATTTCAGTGTTGTTATGAATCAAAGTCCTAACGAACACCTTCTGCTCTCGTAGCCGTCAAATATTGTTGATCACCATCGATCAACCATTGCTCGCTAACATCGATGAATCCTCTAATGTAACCATACACCCCGAAGATGGCGTAATGTGCACCCCAAAGATAGTTTAATGTTGTACTCTAAATATGGTGAATGATGCATCCCGAAGACGGTGTTACGAGCCACCCCAAAAATGGTTTAATAATGTACACCAAATACATTGTAACAATGCAGACCTTAAGATCATGTAATGACACACCTAAAAAACAGTGTAACAACGAATGGGTATGTTGTAACTTTTTGTAATAACTACTTGCAAATGTCATATTCATAGTGCAATGACCTTCTTCGAACTCTCAAATTTCTCTCCTCAAAGCCCCCCACTACGCCCTATTACCTATGTAGTTTGCTACAACTGCAACCCCTTGCTGTAGCCTACGACCTTCATAGTCCACAACTCATACAACTCCCAACTTCAACATTCGCTATCTGCGGGCGTTATTACAACTCACTACTATAGTCTATGTGACCAACTACGACCTAAGTGGTCACAACTCATGCATTTCTCAACTCCAGCCTCTACGGCCTATAAAAATTATTACAACTCACCACCACAGTCTATATGACTAACTACAACATACATGGTCCAAAGCTCATGCAACTTCCAACTCCAGCCTTTGCATCCTACGAATGTTATTACAGCTTACCACTATGACTTATAGAGCCAACTATGACCTACATGACTCACAGTTCACACAGCTCCCAACTCCGGCCTCTTTGGCCTGTGAACGTTATTACAACTTACCACTAAGCTCTATGTATGCAACTAAGACCTACATGGCTCACAACTCATGCAGTTCTTAACTTCCGCCTCTGCAATCTGCGAATATTATCACAACTCCCCTTACGACATTGGTACCAAATATGACCTATATGGCTCACAGCTCATGCAGCTCTCAACTCTAGCAGCTATGGCCTACAAACATTATTACAGTTCTCTACTACAGCATCTGTGAGCAACTACACTTACGCGACTCACAACTAATGCAACTCTCAACTCTTGCCTCAACGACCCGCAAACACTATCACAACTCTCTACTACTGTTGATGGGGTCAATCAATGCTTCTGAAGCTACTCCTTATGGCTACATTGTCAACAACTACCGCAACTTTCAAATATGGCCTTTACAACAAGCTAGCTCTACGACCACCGTCAACAACAATCATGGTGGACTACTGCCTCCACAACAATTGACAATGACTATCGCAGCTAGCTAATGTTATTATTGTCAATAACTACAGCCAGATTATAGTTATTATCCATGAACTACTACTGTACATCTATAATAATTAACTTTGTAACTTTATCTTCCCTAATCTAAAAGAAGAGTGAGTATATGCACTTACAATTACAAAGTGAATTATTTCAACTAGGCCGTGTTCCAACGATTTTTTTTTTCTAGAGTTTTCCACGTAAAAAGTCAATGTGTATCCTCTTGCATACTCTCTTTTATCTGTGTGTGTGTTTGATCTTCGTTCAATATTAAGATGTGAAATTATTACTCTATAGTTATGTGCAATGTTGATATATTTGACGTATTTGATTGGTGGAAGATGAATACACTTAAATATCCTTATCTCTCCATTATGGCTCTAGATATATTATATATACTTATAACTACAGTTGCTTTAGAATCTTCTTTTAGTGTTGGAGGTAGAACATTGGATGATTATATAAATAGTCTATCTATTAAAATCGTTAATACATTAGTTTATGCATCGTACTCAAACTCAAATTAAAAATTATACAAATCTTTAATTTCAACAAACTTATAATCAAACTTAATGGCTCGACGATACAAACAAAATGACATAAAAATTGATCCAATCTGAGTATGATCAAGCCTGGATCAAGTCATTGAATGACTTTTGAAAATATTGGTTGGTTAATTTGAAGGTCAAACAGATTCCAAATCTAATAAGCTTACAACCAAATTGAATTTCTCGGTGAGACAAATCCAACGTACCTAAGATCACTCAATTCTAACATCATTAAGACATTTAAATATCCACAAAACATTTTCTAACTAAGGGGACCTATCTGTGTCATTCGATGTAGTGGTCGGATTCCTTTCTTATTTACATGGAGAATCTAGAGCTAAAACTTGACCAGAAGAAAGAGTTAAATTTTAGTGTTGCTATGGATCAATGTCCTAATGAACATTTCCCACTATCGCCGCCGCTAACTGATGTCAACCACCATCAGTCAACCCTTACTCATTGACGTCGATGAATTTTTTGATGTAACGAAGTACCCTAAAGATGGTGTAATGACTTACCCTGAAAATAATTTAATGTTGCATCCTAAATATGATGCAATGATGCATCCCAAAGACGATTTTACGACCTACCCCAAATATGATGTAACGATGCATCACAAATATGGTGTAACAATGCTCCTTGAAGATAGTGTGACCAACTACTACCTACTTATGTGACCAATTACAACTTATGTGACCAACCATAACTTACGTGACTCACATCTCATGTAATTCTCAAATTCGGTCTCAGCGGCCTACATACGTTATTGTAACTCTCTATTACGGTCCTTGTGGCCAACGAATGCTTCTGAAACTACTGCTTATGGCCTATATGGTCAACTACTACCACATCTTTCAAATATGACATTTACGACAAACTGGTGCTACAGCCATCGTCTACAACATTCATGATGGTTTACTGTCTCCACAACAATTGACTACGACCCTCGCAACTGTTATCACCATTATCACCAAAAAAATGCAACCATATTACAATTATTGTCGATGAATTATTGTTATACATCTACAATGATAAACTTTGTAAGTCCATCTTGCCTAATCAAGAAAAAGATTGGACCCATGTATTTACAATTTCATAGTGGATTATTTCAACTGGGCTAAACCCCTAGAATTTCTCTTTCTAAGATTTTTCATGTAAATACTCAACATGCATCCTTCTGCATATTTTTCTTTTATCTGTGCATGAGATATTCCTCCAACACTAAGATGCATGCAAAATTATTACTCTCATCGCAAATTTTTCAGCACACAACTCTATATATTTACATATATAACACCTAAATTTTATTTTTGTTTACATTCATATCACATCAAAAAATAACACTATTTTAACTTTTAAAAGGTAAAACACATCTTTTTTCTTAAGCATAGGAAAGGTAACATACATGTAAACATTAAAGCTAAAGTGTTAGATATGTAAATACTTGAGAATTGCGTTGTGTGTATGTAAATCCTCCAACTTTTTAACAATGAAATATAACATTTTCATGCATATGTGAGTTGACACGTATAAAAATTAAATTTTAGGTGTTTAATATGTAAATAAATAAGAATTAAGTGGTACGCCTGTAAATCTTCAAAAATCCAAATACCTTGTAATTTAATTTAATATTTTTTAAATGTAACCTGTGAGAGAGAGAGAGAGAGAGAGAGAGAGAGAGAGAGAGAGGAATGTGAAAGCAATGGAAAGAACCTAATCTATTATTAAGTAGGCTACAGTATGGTTTGAGGTAATCCACTGCTGGCTCAAAATCAGCTCAAGCAAACAAACTTCAGTTCAAAATCCTAGAACTATTTGGCCGGTCCTTTTCAAATCTATCCAAATCCTTTGCGTGTTTGCCGGTAGATGGATCTAGGGGTAGGTGCACCTGCAGCTGATTCAAATACTAAAGAGGCCGTTGAGAATTTCTTTTAATTTTTGTTTTAACATTTTTATTCTTATTATTTTATTTATGTTTTTTTACTTAAATAAAACATATTTGATAATTGATATGCTATAATATGTTTAATTATTTTTAAATGTTTTGAGAGTTTCTAAAGTAAGATCTAATTTATTTTAAAAAAAATTAAAACATGAAAAAAAAAATTCCAAAAATTAAAAATTAAAAGTGATCCCAAGCAAGCCAATGTTCCAATTGCACCTACAATAATATTTAAAACAACGAACGAAAGGAAGATATGGGGTCTGTTTGGAGGTAGCTTACAAGTGCGGGCGGTGTTTTTAAAACGCAGCCGTACCGTTTGGTACATACGTTTCGTTAGCTTATCTGAAACCGCGTTTGAGTTTTTAAACTAAACGCATGTCGCGGGCCGAACCCGGAGGCCCGCATGCGGGCTGCATTTAAGGACAAGCAACTTATGTTGAAAAGCACAAGCTGCCCCAAACGCACCTATAGAGAACTTGAATTCACAGGAGAATTGCTGCAACTCTAGATCCAGAACTGGAGCAAGAAAAACACAAGCAGACATAACTCTCTTTTGTATGCTCAGATATCTCATAGTGGGTAAATAAGTAAATAACAACTTTAGCATACATCAGTCAAAAAGTTGAAAATCCTGTATTGATCACTGCTACAAAATCTACAATCTAAAATACTAAGAATCGCCAACAAAAAAAAAGAAAAAATTATATAAAATTCTCTGCAATATGGTCCAAGAATAATATCTCAGGCTGAAAAATGTGCCATTTTGAGAAGGTAGGAAAGCTAGAAACTGCAAAATCTATTTGAATCAGGGTTTTGTTTTAGAAATAAAATTATATTCTCATAGTTTGGGGAATCTATGCAGACGTGCCGGGAAAATCATCACTCGTCCGCTCTGCATCAACTGTTGAAGTCGATTTATTGGGCCGAGGCAATGGGGGCGGTGGCGGTGGCGGTTGTGGCCGGTTTGGCTGGACTTGCTCAACTTTCTCGGGGGAGATGCCAAACTGGATCATATTACCAAGTACAATTTTTTCACTTTAAGAACTTGAGTTTGATTTTTTCCAGTATTTTCAAAAAAAAAAAACATCTTGAAAGCAGAGGAAATCTAATATCAATTATAAAAACAATATGAATTTAAGTTAAGGGGGCATTTACATAAATACCACACAAATCTTATGTATTTACATATCTACAGCTAAACTTTAATGATTACATTCATAACACTCAAATCTTTAGCATCACATAAAGAATATCACTTTACTAACTCTATAAAAGTCAAATGTACATTTTTTTGCATAGGTTTATAACACCAAGGTGCTATAAATGTGAATATCAAAACTTAGGTGTCAGATATGTAAATTTCTCTTAATTAAAGCATACGCTAGAATAGATTAGTGATAAGGTGCTCTGTGATCAAGATCCAGTCATGAAGAAAACAGCTTCTGTAACAATGAAAGATAAATGACAAGAAGATATCTTATCCGGTTAAAAAGCTTCAAATCCAAGAGATTTCTAATCCACTGAAATTACAGTTGTAATATTCACATCCACGTTCTAGCACTACTAAAACTTAAGGTTAATAAAGTTGGGATGTTTTATGGCTTGGACTTTATCTATACTCTGTCAATTTTCCCTCTTTTATATTTAGGATTCAAGTCAGATTGTATGAGAAATTGAGATTTTCAAGGGAAAAGTCTTGCACATTATGGAAATCCGATACTTGAAACTTAATGGAATTAGAAATCACGCAGTTAAACAAGACACAGGCTGTTTAGTATGATTTTTTTTTTCTACTTTTTGTTTTTATTTTATTTTATTTTATTTATATTTCATTTGAATCAAAATATGCTTGACATCTTTGATTAAGATATAGTTGTTGTAAAAAACACTCAAAACATCTAAAATTTTTTCTTAATATTTTCAAAAATATGTTAATTTGTTTTTAGAAACATAAAATAAAAACACTTAATATGTTTTTAAAAAGCAAAAGAATCAAAAATAAATAAATAAATTGATCCCAAACAAGCTCATAGAGTTACCTTTTATAAAACCCAAAAGGAATGAGGCTTTGTCTTTCATGGAACTACTGTGAAACGAAATCCATCACATATTCATTACAGCGAGTAAGAAACTTTCTCTGAAGAATAAAAAGCCAGAGGATTAAAGATGTATGCTTCAATATTTTTTTGAAGGTCGAGGGAAGGTAAATTCAGGTCGGGGGAGAAGATGAAACAAGATGTTATGATGGTGCATGTAGATTCATTTTTTATTTTTTTTAAGAAACAGATAACGAACTGCAGCAAACAAATTCTATGGCTTTTAATAGGTTATATAATGGATTTTAAATCAGAGAAGATTCCTTGGCATTAAAGATTAAAAGTTGTGCCATATATAGGCACATAAGGTAAGTAGAAAAAGAAGAAAAATAAGGAGACATATAACCTCAAATAAGAGGATATAAATATTAAGCACTAGGAGAATATATTTCCTAATTTAATACTTTTCAAGAATAGTACCTTAAAATTTTGTTACTTTTCTATGATAACACTCCTCCTTAAGATGGTGCATAGATGAACAAAAAATTTTAGTTTATTACAAAGATTCAAAGACAAGGTTACATGGCTTCAGTAAATATATTAAGCAATCATTCTTCACTTGGTAGGGGAGAAGTGATTTTCTTTAACAAGGCTGCATATTTTATGCAATGTCAGACTATTGCAATATGTTTCATTCTTTCATAGAATGTTTGATTGCTTGCTGTTGAGAAAATTAGGGCGAGGAAGAACTAGTAACGGCACAAATTCAGAAGAACACAGAGATTTAACGAGGTTCGGCAAAGATGCCTACGTCCTCGGGAGCAGAGCGGCGAGTTCCTTTCACTATTCAGAAAAGAGGTTACAGAATTCAGAATTCAGGAGGTTACAGAATTCAGAGATACCTCCTGGGGTTAAAAATAGACCTGTTAGTAAACCCTAGACACAATATGTAATTACAGCATTACCCCTGTACCATACCGCTGGGCTTTGCCCCCGCACCCCGACCCACGTAACTTCCCAATTTGGACAAATTCTTCCGCTCCGCTTCGATTCAGCGTCTGTCCCTATATGGTATATGAGTCATACCATAACAAATCTCCACCTTGGCGAATATCCAGCCCCTTAGGAGAAAAATACCTGGGAGTTACACCTGCACCACTGTGGGTTGGGCCACCATGCTTCTCTAGCAACTGCAAACATTCAACAAGTCCAAGGAATGCAAGAACTTGTTGATAGTTTCTGGTTTGGTCAACATATCAGCTGCATTCTCATCAGTATGAACCTTCTGCAACAGTATCTCCCCATAAGCAATCAACTCTCTGATCTTGTGATACATGATATCAATGTGTTTGGTTCTCGCATGGTACACCTGGTTCTTAGCCAGATAAATAGCACTCTGACTGTCACAATGCAACTGAATTCCACCTTGCTCAATGTCCAGTTCCTTTACTAGCCCAACAAGCCATAAGGCTTCTTTAGCAGCTCCAGCTACTGCCATGTACTTTGCTTCAGTTGTAGATAATGTCACAACAGACTGAATTGTTGATTTCCACCATATAGGCCCTCTACCAAGAGTAAACACAAACCTAGTTGTAGACCTTCCGCCATCCAAATCACCTGCATATCAAAGTATATTTCCTTATTTTTTTGTATTCAACTCCCATGAACTTAACCATCCATGAAATCTGAATGTGGTTATACTTTGTTAAGAATTACACAGCCCTCTCGGGTCTTAATACAATTACAACGAATTTAACACTACAATAGGCCTTTATTGTAATGTAAATAAAGTGCAAGTAAAAACCATCACATTGATAATTAAATCCGCTTCTAACATGAATCACAAAATCATAAACATGAATTCTACTCATTACAAAAGAAAAGTAAAATGAAAACAACGGCATAATCTTCTCATGCCATTAATTCCAAACAAGAAGAGAGAGTTAGAGAAACACAACATAAAGCATGAAGAAAATACAACGGAAAACTTCATTTCATCAAAGCAAATCCACTAGATAAGTGTTTACAAAAATCAAAAGATAATGAAGAACACAATACTTAGCTTTTTACATTTGAAAGAAAGACGAATATCTCTCCCACAAAGTCTCCCACCGATCCATGCAATGTTAGAACATCTCCTTACAAATTCTCTCAAATCTCCTCTTCAATCTCTCCAAAAGGGTAGAAATCTACATTTCTACTCCTATTCTAAAAACCCTAAACTTTCTCCACACTTTTCCTAACATTCCTCCTACAAAAATCCTCCTCTTTCTAACCTAAATTCGTTCTTTTAAAGTGTTGGGACGAAGTTTGAAGAGTTCCCACAAGCACCCTTCCAAAAGGGTCCAAATACATTGAATTTCAGCCCATAACCACCAAAAGTCAGTCCATAGTTGTCCCGGGCGCTGTCGGCAGGCTCGAGGGCGCTGTCGGCGAGCTTTTCTGTCATTTTTCGGTCTTCTCAGGTAAATCTCGTTGTCGGCGCCGTTTGCCATTTTGGCGCCGTCGGAGGGCAGACTGCGCAGCTCCACCATTTGTCTTTGTTTTAGCTCCATCTTGCCCCATTTCAGTTGCGTTGTGTTCCTAACAGATAGCCCTACAAAATAGGCATGAAAGCAACCTTCCTTTAAAGTGTAATCTCATTCAAAAATATGCAAGAAGTGTAAAAGAGATTAAGCATCCAAAGACTTATCAAAAGGTGATAGGGCAAAATATCATTTCTTGCTTGTTTTTGCTCCAAATTGCACCGTTTTTGCATCTTTTTGCTCCAATAACTATAATTCATCATACCTACGACAAAAAATCAAAAATATATTTCCTTAAAGTGCAATATCATCAAAAATAGTGTAAAATATGTATGAAAATCTCAATATATTTTCTTTTGGTCATTTCCCAATTGTGGATTTGACTGCTTCTTTTTCTGATACAGCTGGTTTCCTTTTATAGACCCATTTGCACCCAATAGCGTTCTTTCCCTCTGGAAGCTAAACTAGCTCCCAATTGCGATTTTTTTGTAAAGACTTCATCTTCTGAACCATTGCACCCATCCATTTCTCTTTCTCCTGGTTGATGATAGCTCCTTAAAAAGTTGATGGATTATCGCTGCTGATGAGAAGTGCACATGAGACTAAGTCTTGATAACCCAATCTACTAGAAGACCTTACATTGGTGCGTCTTTATCTGTCTCTGGCTAGATTATAATTCTGCAGAGCCTAGATTGTAATTCTGCAGATCATCTGAAATAGAATCACCAGGTGTTGAATTTGAACTTTCACCTCTCTCACTGATGTTCTAAACCCATTTGCACTGCATCTGAACTGGAACTCTTCTCTGACACCTTATATTGATTTTGCTGTAACATAAACTGCTCATCAAAAACTGCATCTCTGCTGATATTTGCAATCAGATCTCAAAACTTGTATCATTTCACACCTTTCTTGTGACTTCTTGGATTTTGTATCAAGTTTTGATCTTTCATCTCCAGGTACATGCACTGATCTTTCATCTCCACATACATGCACATAAGCAGGACATCCAAAAATCCGTAACGGAGAAACCGTCGGTGTGGTCGGCGGACACGGCACGCGCCGATCAAGTGAGCCCCGCTAGGCTCCGGCGTGCTCGTCGCAACGGCCCGTGGGCTCCCCATTTGACCCGTCTTGAAACATGGACTAAGGAGCCTCACATGCGTGCGAACCGACGCGTGTCGAAGCTCGGTGGGCGCAAGGAAGCTGATGGGCAGGATCCCCCTCTGATGGGTGCATCGCCAACCGACCCAGATTTTCTGTGAAGGGTTCGAGTGGGAGCATGCGTGTCGGGACCCAAAAGATGGTGAACTATGCCTGAGCGGGGCGAAGCCAGAGGAAACTCTGGTGGAGGCCCGCAGCGATACTGATGTGCAAATCGTTCGTCTGACTCGGGTATAGGGGCGAAAGACTAATCAAAACATCTAGTTCAGATTTCTGCTTCAAGAAATACACCCAAACTTTACTGGAAACATCATCAATAAAGGTAACGAAATACTGAGATTCTCCCAATGACAACTCCCTAGTAGGGCCCCATACATCAGAATGCACATAATCAATAATTCCTTCAATTTTGTGTTTTCCAGTCATAAAACTGACTAGTCTGTTTTCCAAGAATACAGAACTTACAAAGATCGAGCTTGTAGCTTTTAACTTCATGCAACAAGTTTCTTCTATGCAATTCTGCCATCCCACGTTTACTGAGATGACCCAGACGCATATGTCATAGCTTTGTACTTTCATTATCTGACTCCACAGCATGAACTCCACCTACAACTGTACTCCCTAACAGTCTGTAGATATTACCTGCAGTCAACTTTCCTTTCATCACAGTCAGTGCACCCTTAACAATTCTGATGGTTTTTCTATCCTCATCAGCCTTAGGAATAAAATCATTTTTGTGTAGAGTGCCCAAGGAAATCAAATTCTTCTTCAGATCTGGAATATGTCTGACATCACATAACGTTCTAACAGTGTCATCATACATCTGAATTCTGACTTCTCCAATACCAACTATATTGCAGCATCTATCATTTTAATAGACTGAGCCAGAATTAGTTGACCTGTATGAAGTAAACCACTCTTTGTTAGGTGTTATGTGATAAGAACACCTTGAATTAAGAATCCATGCATCCGTGAACTGAGTTGATGAAACTGAGAGCATATTGCCATCACTGCAATCTGAATTTTCATTCTGCACAACATTTACAGACTTCGATGAAGTATCACCTTTCTCCCCAGTCTGCTTCTTCAGCTTTGGACAATCTCTCTTCATATGACCTGGCTCCTTGCACTTGTAGCAATGAATTTTCTTTTTGCCTCTAGACTTGAATCTGGAATTTCGCCTTCCAGAACTCTCCTTCTCTTTCTTACTTCCACGATCTTGCTTACTCTTAACATATAAACTGTCACCGTGAGAGCTTCCCCCTGCATTCTGCTTCCGCTGGTTGTGAGCCAACAATGCTGCAGTAATCTCATCCACTTTGATAGTTCCTTTCTCATATGTCAGAGTAGTCACCAGGTGTTCATAGGAAGAGGGCAACGAACACAACAAAATCATCGTTCGATCTTCATTCTCAATACTCACATAAAGCCGTGATAAATCAGTGATTATTTGATTGAAGTTATTGAAGTCATTCACCCTAAACCCAGGAATGGAAAATCACGCCTCCCCGCTCCTTTCCATTCCTGACCTCGCTCCTTTCATTTTTCGTTCGCGATCAGCGCCGAGCTCCCCTCTGCGCACGCGATTGGCAGCTGCGACCACCGCTCCTCCTTTTCAGCTGAACCCGCTAACGCCTCAGCCGGACCTGCGAAGGCGAGAGCTCCTCTTCCTGCCGCAAAGCCTCCTTCATGATCCTTTGGCATGTCGCAGAAGCCTCCGCTTTTCGCTGCTTCTGCCTGTCGCAAGCCTCCGCCGAAAACTCATCCTCACTCTTCCTCTCTGATTCGCCTTTCTCCAGCGATTACTTCGCGATTCTGCCTCCCGCGATTCCTTCGCGATTCTCCCTAGTCCGCCTGCCCCCCGCGATTCCTTCGCGATTCCTTCTCCCGAGTCACGTCCTCCCAAGCCGGACAACTCCCCAGCAGCCTCTGTCGCAATCCCACGCGATCCGCTTCCCTGAGCCGCGATCGAGAGTTCTGCCGCGAACTCCCTCTCCTTTGACAGAGATCGCGAAGTCCGAGAACCTTCGCTCAGATTCGTAAAACCTCGCTGCCAAACTTCTTCTTTGGCCGATAAAAATTTTCTTCCTCCTCTCGAACCTAGCTCTGATACCACTTGTTGAGAAAATTAGGGCGAGGAAGAACTAGTGACGGCACAAATCCAGAAGAACACAGAGATTTAACGAGGTTCGGCAAAGATGTCTACGTTCTCGGGAGCAGAGCGGCGAGTTCCTTTCACTATTCAGAAAAGAGGTTACAGAATTCAGAGATACCTCCTGGGGTTACTAACAGACCTATTTTTAACCCCAGGAGTAAACCCTAGGCACAATATGTAATTACAGCATTACCCATGTACCATACCGCGGGGCTTTGCCCTCGCACCCCAACTCACGTAACTTCCTAATTTGGACAGATTCTTCCGCTCTGCTTCGATCCAGCATCTGTCCCTATATGGAATATGAGTCATACCATAACACTTGCAATGATGATAGCTACATGATTGCAGTATTTAAGGATTGGTAGTTCTGTAATAGGAAAGACATTCTCCTACAAGAGCTTTAAACCATGCATTTCCTAAGCAGAATGAGACGTGGTTGGATATTCACCACCCAATCTAGGAACAATTGTTTGCTTCATACTAATTTAGAAATGGACATTTACTAACAGGCTTATTTTTAACCTCAGGAGTAAACCCTAGGCACAATATGTAATTACAGCATTACCCCTGTACCATACCGCGGGGCTTTGCCCCCGCACCCCAACCCACGTAACTTCTCAATTTAGACAGATTCTTCCGCTCCGCTTCGATCCAGTGTCTATCCCTATATGATATATGAGTCATACCATAACACTTGCAATGATGATAGCTACATGATTGCAGAATTTAAGAATTGGTAGTTATGTAATAGGAAAGACATTCTCCTACAAGAGCTTTAAACCATGCATTTCCTAAGTAGAATGAGACGTGGTCGGATATTCACCACCCAATCTAGGAACAATTGTTTGTTTCATACTAATTTAGGAATGGACATTTACATAAATTGCACACAATTATAATGTATTTACATATCTCACACCTAAACTTTCATATTTACACACATAGCACTCAAATATTTAATATCACATAAAATAACACTATTACCCCTTTTTAAAAGTGAAATACACATTTTCATGCATAGGTTTAAAGCACCTAAGTGCTATATATGCAGGTATGAAAGTTTAGGTGTGATGCATGTAAATACATAAGGATTGTGTGTAAGATATGTAAATTTCCCTTTTAGGAAATGAGATTTCCGCCAATAAATACAATACCCTGGAGCAAATTTTCAATTCTCAAAAAATCCAATATAGTTAGCATTTGAAAATTTTCAGACCCTCAAATGATTATGTCCTCAATATACCAATTAACTTCATGAAAATTTTTTAAAAGCTTTCAAGATTCTTAGGATAATCACCTAGTGCATATTCTTTTAAGTTTTAATAAATGATTTTGCCCAAATAACATTGATATCAAGAAGAAACCTCATAGCTTTCGTCATTCAACGCAAGAAAATTCATAGGACAATAATCAGGCATACCCAAAAAGACCAACTTTTCCGAAGGTACAATAGCATATTTCCCATGAAAAATAAAATAATACCTTCCTTAATATCAAGGTTATTAAAGTGTGCTTTAGTGGTGAAGTGAAGAGATGTAATACCTTGCGCGCCGCTTCCCTGAGAAGAGCAAACTATAAACTAAGAATGCAGATCTCATCGCTTCGCCGTATTGTGCTGTTGTGCGCTCAACTTCAAAATATAAAGAAATTCTAGTTCTAATATCATCACTTGGCTTAGCACTATCCTATGATGTCTTAGTTAACCCAAACAATAACAGAAATACAAATATTATTGCAAAAATTAGAAATGGTAACAAATAAAGACTCTCAAAAATCAGAAAATAACAGCATACAACATAAAGAGACAACCTAGGGCGATGGCGAAGGTGAGGAATGGCGGCTGGGCAAGTAGTGGGATTGGTTGGGGTTCGCGGGCGCAATTGCAGGCCTAGAATAATATGGCTGCAGCACTAGGCGACAGTGATGAGAGGTGACAGTAGGGAAGGGGGCGGCGGCAGTGGGCTGGGAGGCAGGAGGACTTGCAGCAGTGGTCTAGAAGGGAGGGGATAACTTGTCGGTGTAGGTGTGGGTGCTGTAGGAAGGACGACAGCAGCAGGAAGTGGAGAAAAGGGTTTGCGGCAGGGAAACGGGGGAATGGGGGCTATGGAGGGGAGTTGGGTATGATAAGTATCTCCGCGATATCAAGTCACAACAGGAGCACCTCTCAAACCGTTGGAGAATATTACCACCTTGGGCGAGTTACAACCGGGACATCTCCTCGCTTTCATATACAACCTTGGAAGGGAAAACAGCCTCGACAATTGGCTTGGACAAAAATTTGAAATCCAGAATTAATAAAAGCTAAACCTAAGCAAGCAAAACGACAACTATAGAATAGCTAGGAGATAAAATAGGAAAGAGAGGCTTCCTTTTGGCCGGTAACCAGAAAAGGAAGGGAGAAGAAGCGGCAAATGAAAAGGCACAGGAAACCTTTGGAGGTACTTCTCGCCCCTCTAGAAGCAGGAAACGAACAAGTCTAGCCTCTTGCTAGACTGGAACACTCCCTGCTGCACCAATTGGTCGGTTCAGTCCAATTGGTCGGTTCAGTCAGGCCCCCCAAGCCCCGCGTCAGTCATGCATTGAAGCTTCTGTTTCTTTGTCTACAGACTTTGCAACACCTGAATCCTACTGTCGGTTGTATTGCCACACAAAGCATTTGAGAAATTTTCCTCCACATGCAAGCAAAAATCCATATTGATCCACTCTTCCGAGGATCTACTATTAAACTGAACTGTATCGTGAAGCTCGAAGTCACAAACCTGTCGTTGACTTCCCGGTTTCAGTTGTGGCGTTCCAATCACAACTGCATAGTGATCCTTTAAAGTCCCAGGAATCGCGGCCGTATCACTATCGCAAACCTACACGATCCCATTGCTTCCTTCCCATTTCCATTCATGCCATTCTAGGTTGCAAACCTTTAGCACCAAGGTAGCTCCAATCGTGATTGTATCACTATCGCAAACCTACAAGTGATCCCGTCGTTAGCATCCGAGGTAACTTCAATCGCCACTATTTCGGGTTCCCAATTCTGACTATCGAGCACCACAGACAACTATTAGGATTAGGGCTTTGATATCATGATGAAAGAATTGTTCAAAACCTATTTTGTACATGCATAACATGGGCTTAAATAGAGTATTACAATATTTTACAAATAAAAAACCTAGACTTCTTCAATATTCCATTTTTACCAATAGAACCCTAAATAAGGTCCAATTCTCAACATTATATTTTGACATTGAATCAAAATAGTTTGTGGAAGAGGCTTTAGATTATCTGTTGCCCAACAGAACCTAAATCCTTTGCCAGACAACCCCTAAATGATCTTGATAAGATAGGTATCATTCATTAAAACAACGTGCTCACTTGTCAGCTATATTTAACAATAAAAAATAAGATGCATGCAAATTTACATAAGTCTAGAATGCTCAAAAGATAACTCTTCGAACGAAAAAATTATTAGGTTCAGACACCATGTAGAGTTACATGCGGATATATTAGAGTGTACAGCACTCAACTCCAATAAATTTGACTAGACAGCCGAGAAAAACAGATATCTGTGTACTCAAATATATTCACACATAGACCTACATGTGGTGTCCGAAACTAATAAATCCTTTGAATGAGGGTAATTATGCAAAAGAAACAAAAGCATGCGTTTCTCTCCACAGTTGTCCAATGTATTTGTCTCCTACCTAAATCTAGCCTAACTCCATCTTTGTCCAATGTATAATCTCCTATCCAAATCTAGCCTGATATACCCGCACGTAGCTCTAAGTGTAGTGCACGGACCTAATATATACATTGAATGCGAGGAATTATATGAAAAGAACAAGTACATGTGTTTTCCTTTCCAATTTGTTCAACGTATTCTCTCCTGTCTAAATGTAGCCTAAAAAACACTTCCAATCTCAACTTACATTGACAAAACAAACCACTTTTTTTTAAAAAAATTTAACAGTCTCTTCCAAACTCATTAGCATAACCACCTTTGATTACAACAAAGCGCAGAGTAAAGCTTTTGTTATTGACGATATCTTCACACATCAATGCAAGCCAGTCCAAATTAGATGGAAATAATTACGTTTTCCTGTGTTATATATCAGTAAAAATAATTGATATTCCCTAGGTGCGGGTAAGATTTCAATCTCAATGCTTGTGTAACACTGACATTAAGAAGCATTTGTACAGGAAGAACATCAGGAAGGGCATTTTCAAAATAATATAATTGTCTGTTATTGAGTATAAGAGATGCATTTTCAAATATGTATAAATGTGTCATTGACTATGACATACAGTACATGGCATGCATCATCAATATTTAGATTATTCGAATGTTTTAGTGATTATCTAGTATTTTTTAGATTATTTATAGTATTGTTTTTCATTTTTTTTCATTTGATTGTCAACAAAATAGCTAAGGAATTATTTTTTATAATTGTGTTAGGATTTATCTTTTAGATGTTTCATTAAAATAAATTTTAAGCTAATATATTTAATCATTTAACATTATTTCTATATAGAAGCACTCAACACACGTAACTTCAATATCCTTCCACGAGTAAAAATTCAAATCAATTCCTACTTCTACCAATGCTGGCGGGACAGGAACGCCAAGAAACACGGCAAGATGCATGGTACTCCTATTTTAGCGACTACCTAGCAGGAAATTTTATCTTCTTCATTTCCCTTCAGCACCCCACACCCCACCTCCCGTCTCCCGCCTGTTGGCTGAAGATATATGTTGATGGGGCTCTTCTTCCTTTTTACAAAGGTAGTGTGGGTTTTGTGATCAGAGATGAAAATGGGGACTTTATTATGGTGGATTGCAAGGATGTTGAACGATGGGATAGTGCTCAGGTCGAGCTTTTGGCCACCACTTCTTTAGATCGATATCCCGATCCTTGGATGTGTGAAGTCAACAGCATAGCTATTGAAAGTGATAATGTAAATGTGATATCTTTCCTTCAGTGATCCACCTCTTCGAAGGCTTGGAAGAAGAGCCTCAAAATTGCAAAGAGTTTGATTTCTTCACTTCGTTTAAACAGGTGTTGATTTCTTTCATCCCCAGATCTAACAATGAGGTGGCTCATTTTGTGCACAGTTTGCCTTACAGGATATTTTGTTATTAAAAGCTTACATGATAGTCATCCATTGTCATTTTTTGTAGAAAGGGATAGAAATTTTTGTAGGTCTACTACTTAGTAGCTTCTTTATGATTTTTACTTTTTGTCGTGGCTTTTTAGCCCCTTTTTGTAACCTTTTATTTTTATATTAATGCAAAATGCACACCATGAAAAAATCCTCTCATGACTTCTCCCAAGCAGCGAAGCAATCAATTTGCAAATCCAAAGAACCGACGCTTACTTTCAAACTAGCAGACAATTTCTCCTAATTCCTCACCCAACATCTCTAATCCATCATTTTCTCCATTAAGAATAATTTCAAGCAAAAGATTAGAAAATAAGGCTGACCTGAAAAAACAAAGAAGAAAAATTTTAAATGAAAAGATCATCAAAGGTTCATCACCAATTTGATGCCAAAGCCATAGCATTCCAACAACAAAGACAAAAAATCAGAAATATCATTATAAAGCTTCAATAATAAGCTACATACAACATGAGAGCATCAATCATAAAACCAATCACAATCAAATTTTCTATACAAATTAAAGAAAGGGTTGAATAGTTTAAACTATAATGAATCATTATGCGGAACAACTACTTTTAAATGCCAATCTCAAAGTTACAAACCCCTTTTTCTTTATAACTTAATTAGTTTAGTAGAAAGTTGTATAACTGCATGGAATTGAAATCATTTAACAGAAATTCCAGCAGATAAAATGTACACAGCTCAATAAAAAACAATTGATGTGCTCCAAAAACTACTGACCTTGAAACCACAGCCTGAAGCACAAGCATGGAAACATTCCTGCAAGATAAAAAGAATACCAATAAATGACTAAAAATGCAATAAAAATTTTTAAGATTGAACATCAATTTGTTAGGTTCTAAAAAATTGAACAGCTACGGATTCCCTGCACTATATTTAAAAGTAACCTTTTACAAGTCAACTAAATATAATGATGGCGGAAAATTGATTGTGGCATGGAAAATAGAAAAAAAATTGTCCACTGCAACAGCAAAACTGGAGCAGAGTGAAGGTGGATAATTTGATACCAGTGAAGAATTAGAAAAAAATAAAGGTATATAAAGTGCATGAAGCCTGCATTAATGCAAGACATGCATCAAGAATATTTAAGAATCGCTTTAGCATTTTTTATTATTTTAGCATTTTTGGACTAATTGAAGTACTTTTATCATTTAATGTAATTGGATTTAGTATTATCCTCTTTCTAAATTAGATAAAACAATTTTTAAGACTTAAAAATGATTGAATTCTACATGTTTAATTTTATCATGTAAGCCAATATCTTTAAAGAAAGAATTTCAATGCTTATAATTTAATAAACTAATTATGGATTAAATTTTGAGTCGACTTGTAGTAGTGGCTTGCAATAAAGGTTCAATATAATGATAAAATTATAAAGCCGCTTTTCAATGCCTATAAAGGTATATAAACCTTTATATTAACAGCCCCGTAATATTAAGATTGATTAAAACAACGTGCTCACTAATCCTGATCTGAATTTTGTATTGCTTCATAGACGAGATGCTTGAAGGTTTATGGAAGAAATCCGCGAATTCCTCAAGGAGCAAGTACAGAAACCCCCTAAGCGAGTAATTAACAGGTTATATAATATGATTATAACTTTTGAAATTCCAGGGGTTGAGCGGTTTATTATCTTAGATACGGGTGCAACATCATGTTGTGCCACTATAAATTTCTAGAGACAAAGTTGGGTAATCAAAAGAATAATGATCAAAAGAATGAGAAGGACCATTCCCACCACCTTCCGGGAATGAATTTTATTCATTATTTATAAAATTCATATAAAGAAATAAAGAAAATGATGAGTCATCATCTTCTCTGTCACTTTCATAAATTTATGATGATTGGTCCCATACAGGACCATCATCTTTATCATCTTTTTGATCCCATATGGGACCATCTTCAAAAGCCATGAAAGCTGTTTCTTTCTCAGATCCTTCCACATCATTGGATGAATGATGAGGAATTGGTGGCGTCGCAATAGTAGCGTAATCAGAGAAAGATAGAAGAATTGTTGAGGAATTCTTACACCAATAGAATCTGAAGACTTTAAATTCCAATCTAGCCCTTGTAATTGATCAATTGTATGTTTTTTGTCCTGGAATTGCAGTAATTCCGTGAGTGGCTAGATAGTCCACTATACCATGGACATTATATTTGAAACTGGCATGACTTGTACTGGTAAGCCTTGCTACAAGTGCATGTGCAATAAGGAGGTTTGATTCTCCTCCCTGTCAGTCCTGATATCCATGCGTTAATACCACGAGCTCGATATAATTAAGAAAATCATGTACAGAAAGAAGCATATTCAGAGTTATATACACGAGCTATGTTCTATGAGACTGATCTACCTTCATCGTTCCAATAATTGAGACGTCAGAGCGTCATCTTGTATCACATAGAACGACTAAAGTCGTAGTACCAACATCTCTTCTATGAAGCGTATGTATATGGACCATGATTAGCCCGAGATGTATGTATTGCATACCTTCTTGAACAAGACGTTGATATGATTGTTGTTTAATGAAAGGTGGATTTACTTGTGTACCCTCTACAGCGAGGATACATTCCTCGGAGTACTGATGATATACTCGATGCCTGGTAGAGGACCAACCATCTTCATACAAAGTCTCTGCGGGAACCAGATTAGCACGCTTTCTCTGGGAAATTTGTAGTTGTTGTTCTGGATCAAATTGGCTTTCCAGAGTACGTTGATAAGATCGCCTTCTTGGCATCTTTCTTTGAAGTTCATATGTTATACGAGACCTCATACGACAGTCACGGATCTGGTCTTCTATGTTAGAAGTCGAGGTAGAGTTAGAGGCTAAGTTATTATTTCTAAGAGAGGGCTTAGGTAAAAGAGAAGTGGAAGTTCGGGAAGTCGAGGCCATATCAAGATCGTTTTTGTTTTTCTTGGAGAAAGATCGTCTTTGGATTTTGGTAAACAAAAAGCTTACCTCTAGGACGGGAAATGTGGTTGAGATGACTCACCAAGGAATAAAGATTGAAGACGGTTTTGTAAATCAATTAAAGAATCTTCAACAGTTTTATTACTTTTTGAGTAATTCCTCTGTTGAATTTCGTATTGCTTCATTAATCCTGATCTGACAATTCAGGATAAGGTCACACCAGCCATGCGAAACCAGTTTAAAAGACATATTGACAGTCTGATGGAGCTCAAAGTGATAAGGCCTAGTAAGAGTAGACATCGAGCTATGGTTATTATCGTTAACTCAGGTACATCAATCGATCCCAAAACTGGTAAAGAAATATAAAGAGGATAATACTAAAACTGACACATCAATCGATCCCAGAACGCATGCCTTGTTTTTTCTTTAATTTCTCTTCCGGAAAATATGCAATTTTTCTTATGATGTGAGGTTGTAGCTTGATTTTCCTTTTTCCGATGATTGCTCCGAGAAATTCAATTTCAGATACCGCTATTTTCATCTTCGTGGGAGAGAGAACCAGTTCTTCGGCTTCAACAATAGCAAGGAATTTCTCCAAATGTTTCATGTGGTCAGATTCGCTTTCACTAAAAATAATTGTCTCAATTATTGATTTCAGCCGCTTTTCAATGCCTGCTGTTAAAGGTGCATATAACCAGTCCTTCTGATTTATCCTTTATAACCATCTTATGGCTATTATCGTCAACTGAGGTACATCAATCGATCCCAAAACTGGTAAAAAAATACGAGGGAAAGAAAGACTCGTACTTAATTATCGGTCCTTAAACGATAATACGCACAAGGATCAGTACTCATTACTTAGTATAAATACTTTGTTAAAAAGAATCAGTAGAAGCCAAATATATTCAAAATTTGATTTGAAAAGCGACTTTCACCAGGTAGCGATGCATCCCGAGTCCATTGAATAGACTGCATTTGTTGGGCCCACGAGGCTTTATGAGTGGCTTGTTATGTCATTCGGGCTAAAGAATGAGCCCGCAATTTTTCAAAGAAAAATGAATTTTTGTTTCAGGGATTGTACAGAATTCTTAGCTGTATATATTGATGATATAATTATTTTTAGTGAAAGTGAATCTGACCACAGGAAACATTTGGAGAAATTTCTTACTATTGTTGAAGTCGAAGGACTGGTTCTCTCTCCCACGAAGATGAAAATAGCGGTATCTGAAATTGAATTTCTCGGAGCAATCATTGGAAAAAGGAAAATCAAGCTACAACCTCACATCATAAGAAAAATTGCAGATTTTCCGGATGAAAAATTAAAGGAAAAGCAAGAAATGTGTCTGAGGAAGAAATTCAACAAACAGCCATACAAGCACCTAATAAAGTTCCAAGATTAGGAATATAATTTCTTGAGTAATTTAAAATTCCTAACCAAGAACACATGTTTTGTTTCTTCTTTAATTTTTCATCTGAAAAATCTGTAATTTTTCTTATTATGTGAGGTTGTAGCTTGATTTTCTTTTTTTCGATGATTTCTCCAACAAATTCAATTTCAGATACCGCTATTTTCATCTTCGTGGGAGAGAGAACCAGTTTTTCAGCTTCAACATTAGTAAGGAATTTATTCAAATGTTTCTTTTGGTCAGATTCGCTTTCACTAAAAATAATTATGTCATCAATATATACAACTAAGAATTCTCTACAATCCCTGAAACAAAAATTCATTTTTCTTTGAAAAATTGAGGTTGTATTTTTTAGCCCGAATAGCATAACAAGCCACTCATAAAGCCCAGTGGGCGCAACAAATACAGTCCATTCAATGGACTAAGGATGCATCGCTACCTGGTGGAAGCCGTTTTTCAAATCAAATTTTGAATACATTTGGCTTCTACTGATTCTTTTTAACAAAGTATTTATACCAGGTAATGAGTATTGGTCCTTGTGCGTATTATCGTTTAAGGACCGATAATTAAATACGAGTATTTCTTTCCCTCGTATTTTTTTATCAGTTTTGGGATCGATTGATGCATCTCAATTGACGATAATAGTCATAGTTCGATGTCTACTCTTACTAAGCCTTATCACTTTGAGCTTCATCAGGCTGTCAATATGTCTTTTAAACTGATCTTGCATGGTTGGTGTGACGTGTTTCAGTGGTTTATCCTGAATTGTCAGATCAGAATTAATGATTTCAATTTTGCACGTCACTTGATTTTTGGCCCAATGTTTTTGCGGGTTGTCACCAATGTACACGTTGTTTTGTAAACTTTTAAAAATTGAACTGAACCTTTTAACAAGAGGATTATCATTAGTAACATTTGAATAGAAAAATTCAGGTTGCAATTCAGTATAAAAATCATAGTCCATATCAAGCTCAGGTATTTGTTTTGTTATGATTTCTACATTTGTTGCTGTTGGAACATGTGTTATTTCTTTGTAAAATGTTATCATGTTCCCTTTAATTCGCATGCCACCTTGCATGCTCCTAATGAAGTTGCAACCTAAGAGCATCTGAATACCATCTTTGACCTCTATTTCCATACAATAAATTAGAGGAATTCTACAATTATTTTCAGAAATAAACATTTTTTCATCTTTTATCCTCATACCAGATTGTGTCGTCGAATTTACACCACTGAAATGAACCTGGTAATTTAATTCCTCATATACACCTTTCGGAAGGTCTTTTATACTGGCACAATATGATGTTGCAGCCGTATCTAAGATAACTTGCAGTTTGAACCGATCAACCTTTGAGATTTCAAAAGTTCTGTAAAAATGTTAATTACTCGCTTAGGGGGTTTTTGTACTTGCTCCTTGAGGACGTCGCGGATTTCTTCTTTAAATGCTTCGCTCAACATCTTGACTCCGCTTTCCCAGCAAATTGTTCATCTTCGTCCTCATCAGCAAAGACGACTTTCTTTCCTTTGTCTTGCAGAGACAATTCCTGCAAATCTTTTGATAAACTTTGCTCCAATTCATGCTGGAGTTTCTCCTTAGGCGTCTATTTTCCTCAAGTAGATGTTTTGTGTACTTTACCAGTTCATGAAGTAAGTTATCCTTTGACTGAAACTGAATTAAAGATAACTCCTTCTGAACTGTTATAGACAAGTAGAACAGCGCAAAGAGGACAAGCAGATAACTTACAGATAACGTAGTGTATTCTCATTTTTATGTTCGTAATAATGAAGCAATAAGAACAACAAACATGCTGTCCTGTATTAGGCTTGTTATGTTCCTATAGATGAGAACATTTTTCCTATTCTTCGGTGAGCTTCACAGCACATCGCCAGCCAAGATCCTATTTCATCATGAACTCGTATTCTTCAGTAGGTCCATTTTCTAGAGCACTTCGTTGTAATAAAGTATTTGCTCCTTCACCTTCAGAAATCGAGCAAATAGCGTCTGATGATTCTTCGTTAAGATCTACAGAAAGGACGCCGTAATCATCAGGGAGTTCAAGGTTCTTCAATATGGTGGCTCTGGCCATATTACTTTGTTTGCTGCGACACTCTCTAGCAAAGTGTCCTTCATTCTCACAGATGTAATATCTACACTTAGATGTCTTGAACTTATTTTTATTTTTAATTACACGAATGCGGAATTCGTGCAGCTTGCCCTTGTAATTTCTGGATTTACGCAGCTCATACTTCTTGTGTTGATTATAATAACCCGGTACTGGAATTTTCTTGCCAATCGAGAGATCTTTAATCCCTCGTTGTACCGCAGCTCTTTTACACAAATCTGCCAAGTATTGGTACGTAAATCGTATTCTTGGCAATACACCAACCGTATTGCCCGGGTATTTCTTCTTGAATGCCTCTTCAATTTCATTGTCAATTATGAGAGGCATCGTTCGGAAGAACTTTTCAGAGAGCTAAGAGATAATGTACATCCGTCCTGACTTTGCAGTCAAGACCTTGTAGTCGTTCATATATTCAAACATATTTTTAATCTCCGAACAAGTTAATCTCTCAAGATCTAGATACGCCCTGTTTTGCTCTTCAGTGGATCCCTGATAAGGATCCTCAAGCAGTATTATTCTACGTATCTGAGAGAACATTCTGCAGGTCATCCGCAATATTGATTAGAGCTTCGTACTCCTCGTACGTCATGCGCCATTATATCCAAATCTTTTTCTCAACTTCACCAAGCAAGTTTTCAATGAATAAAACTTTCGCCTTATTATCGGCGAATTGCTTGTCGTTGACTAGATTTAAAGTAATTGACTCCCATCTTGTAATAACATCATCATAAAGCGAGAAATCGTCAGGGAGAATTAATAATACACCTTGAGTGCTCTGCGCAGATGGCAGAGTCCACAAGTTTTGTTGATAAGTCTTCTTGAAGTCAGAAGACCGAGCTCTTAAATTTTGGAATGACTTTGAGGAGGAAGAAGGATCAGTCTGCGAACCAGTAGTAGCTAGTGGGTACATAACGGGACCATCACTGGTTCATTTGGAGGTAAATAGGAAGAGGAAACAGATGCATAAAGGTTGTCTGCCTTTGATGCCATTTTTCTGAGCCGTGGATAGTCAAGATCAGCGAGCTGATCTTCTATAGTAGGATAACAGGCCTGTGGATATTCAGGTTTTGGTTTTGGCTCCGGGTATAAAATAGAATTTATAAATTTTACAGAACTTTTGAAATCTCAAAGGTTGATCGGTTCAAACTGCAAGTTATCTTAGATACGGCTGCAACATCATATTGTGCCAGTATAAAAGACCTTCCGAAAGGTGTATATGAGGAATTAAATTACCAGGTTCATTTCAGTGGTGTAAATTCGACGACACAATCTGGTATGAGGATAAAAGATGAAAAAATGTTTATTTCTGAAAATAATTTTAGAATTCATCTAATTTATTGTATGTAAACGGAGGTCAGAGATGGTATTCAGATGCTCTTATGTTGCAACTTCATCAGGAGCATGTAAGGTGGCATACAGATTGAAAGGAACATGGTAATATTTTACAAAGAAGTAACACATGTTCCAACAACAACAGATGTAGAAATCATAGCAAAACAAATACCTGAGCTTGATATGGACTATGATTTTTATACTGAATTGCAACTTGAATTTTTCTATTCAAAAGTTACTAATGATAATCCGTTTGTTAAAAGGTCCAGTTCAATTTTTAAAAGATTACTAAATAACAGGTGCATTGGTGACAACCCGCAAAAGTATTGAGCCAAAAATCAAGTGACGTGTAAAATTGAAATCATTAATTTTGATTTGACAATTCAGGATAAATCACTGAAACACGTCACATCAGCCATGCAAGACCAGTTTAAAAGACATATTGACAGCCCGATGGAGCTCAAAATGATAAGGCCTAGTAAGAGTAGACATCGAACTATGGCTATTATCGTCAACTCAGGTACATCAATCGATCCCAAAACTGGTAAAGAAATATGAGGGAAAGAAATACTAGTATTTAATTATCGGTCCTTAAAGGATAATACGCACAAGGACCAGTACTCATTACTTGGTATAAATACTTTGTTAAAAAGAATTAGTAGAAGCCAAATATATTCAAAATTTAATTTGAAAAGCGGTTTCCACCAGGCAGCAATGCATCCTGAGTCCATTGAATGGACTGCATTTGTTGCGCCCACTGGGCTTTATGAGTGGTTTGTTATGTCATTCGGGCTAAAGCATGTGTCCGCAATTTTTCATGTCCGCAATTTTTCAAAGAAAAATAGATTTTTATTTCAGGGATTGTACAGAATTCTTAGCTGTATATATTGATGACATCATTATTTTTAGTGAAAGAAAATCTGACCACAGGAAATATTTGAAGAAATTCCTTACTATTGTTGAAGCTGAAGGACTGGTTCTCTCCCACGAAGATGAAAATAGCAGTATCTCAAATTGAATTTCTCGGAGCAATTATCAGAAAAAGGAAAATCAAGCTACAACCTCACATCATATGAAAAATTGCAGATTTTCAAGATGAAAAATTAAAGGAAAAACAAGGCATGTGTTCTTGGTTAGAAATTTTAAATTAAGCAAGAAATTATATTCCTAATCTTGAAACTTTATTAGGTTTGTTTTATCAGAAGACTTCTCCTCATAGAGATAAAAGATTAAAGGACCACGACTGGAAGCTTATTAGGAAGATAAAGGATCTTGTTCAAAAGCTGCCCCAATTAGAGATTCCCCATTTAAATGCATATATAATTCTTTAAACAGATAGATGCATGGAAGCATGGGGAGGGATATGCAAATGGAAATTAGCTAAAAATTATCCAAAATCTTCTGAAAGGATTTGTACATACACTAACGACAAATTTCCAATTTTAAAATCAACTATTGATGGTGAAATTTACGCGTGCATGGAATTTTTAAATGTCTTGAAAATACATTATCTTGATTAATCAGAAATTACTCTGAGAATTGATTGTCAAGCTATTATAGCCTCTTACAATAAAATCGCGCAGAATAAACCATCTAGGGTTAGATGGTTAGCTTTTACAGATTTCATCAATGGCTTGGGAATAATAGTTCATTTCGAACACATTGATGGAAAGAATAATATTCTGGCTGACTCACTTTCAAGGTTAACTTTTATTATTGTGCAGGCTTTGAAGAGAAAGTTAACTCATTATTTTCAAATATTAAAGAATGGACGCCAGAAGCAATAGAGGAAAAGCTATTGCACGAGGAAAAAGCAAGGAGGAATATAGCGAGGTGGCATCAAATAACTATCAATGGATGCGGAAAGGAACAAGTGATAGAAGACCTTGGATTTCCAAGGAACAAATCAAAAAGTCAAAACATGCAGTGACCTCCACTGGGAACTATTGTGGGATACATTTGATTTCCCAATCTCAAGCGACGCCCATGACAAGTTGTGAGGAGCCGCTAGACGAATGGAATCAAAACAAGTACAATGAGTTCTCGAGGAACTACGAATCCTTCAATGTATATATGAAAATAAAACAAAATATTGCCACGCTAAGGCAACAAAAGACAACGCATGGGGAGACATCGCACCAACAGTACGAGCAATGAAGAAGAGGCTCAGAAGCCTAATTGGTGTGGTGATGGAAGTTACTGGACAAGGATTGGAAAATAGTGTCTAGTGTATTGTATTGTATTGTATTTGGAGTCTGTATTTTGGAATACTTACTTCTCTGAGTAGAGCGTATGGTGGGCCCTACCCACTATCTGTAATAATGCTGGAGGGAATCTCTTTTCCAGCAAATGGATTGAATAATTGTACGAAAAGCATTTGCTTTTAATAGTGGTCGGTTAGTGGCCGCATAATGGAGTCTGATGCGTTGGAAAGCATCTACTTTCCGACGTAGTTATGCATTATTGAAATCAGTGGGCTACTTTCTGCCCACGGTTTTGATTATTTGGTGGGCTGAAACCAAGTGGTTTTCCCTCACCTCATATCTATAAATAGAGTGTTTGTATAGAGTTGCAGACAGTCTGGTCGAGTACCAATATTCTTTGTTCTCCCCTATTTTCTCTTCTCGTCTTTCTCCCTTACCGTTTTTCTCTATCATTTCGAGAATCACAAATCATGACTCCTGTCATATTTCCCAATCACCAAAAAACCAATCTCACAAAATCTTTTCCAAGCCACAGAAAAACTATAGGATACACGTACCCAAATTTCCTCCTAAATTTTCAAAACTTCTCGATCTAAAAGCTTAAAGCAATCTCATGTTTAAAAGGATGTTTCAAGAAAGAATCTAACAATTCAAAGGCAAATTCAAGAGAAAAAAATGAGAGAAACAGCAGGAAAAAGAGCCACATCTAGTTCCTTAATGGAGTAAATCCCTTTATAATTGTTGGAATCAAAGAAGAACTTTCTGTAGTAGTTACATTATACACCAGTCACCTCTCCCCTTTCAATATCCTTACATATCCAAAACCACCCCTTTCCACCAAATTTTAAAAAATAAACTAAAATAATTCAAGGCCTTACCATTAACCCAGCTTTAACCCTGACCCTGTTAACTAAACTTTACATTCAATCCTCAACCCTTCCACCATAGTAGTCAACTATCAAATTTCAAGGCTCCAATATACTGGCTTCCAAATGATTCTATAATTAACTTACTTAATGGTCCAACAAAAGAATATCAAAGTGATAGTTTATAATGATTTTTCTATCACTAGAAATTGTGCGTTAACTATTATAACCACTACATAGATCAATATGAGAAATCATATTCTACATAAAATGGGATCAAGAAAGATATGCCAAATTTTGAATGGAAAAAAGATAATAAATGAATCAAATTAGACAACAAGCAATTATCGTGCATATGAATTAAGTTTGTCATATAATTACGTGTATGATCATAGCTCTTTTATCTTTATCAATGTGTCAATTACAATGAGTGAAATTACAAAAAAATTATATTATAATGGCTACTATTACAATGGGTCTCATGATTGCAATAAGCGATTTACAAGTGCATGTCAATCATTTTGATCATAATTAGTCTCATAAGTACTATAATCATGTTAGGGATACATTAATTTTGAAGCAAAAGATCATTATCAAAATTCCTAACATAAAGAGTAAGAATACCAATATCAATATAGATTGGCCAACGACCATACAGATGATTATTATATTCATCCTCAATCCAAAACCAATTTGTCATAATGATAGACTATAAATGAACTAAGTTGTCAAACGTCAAAATTTACCAAATCCAAAAGTTCAATCATCTAAATCAACTCCAACAAGTCAAATGTTGTCAAAGATCTATTTAATTCTTGTGTTGGTTGGGTATTTGAGAAATTGCATTGTGATAACCACATTTCTACAAATGAACTTAATGATGATAATCACCTATCACTTGGCACTAATTGATCAAGCAAAAACTTCAGGTTATGCTCAAATTATTAACGAGAATAAATCTAAGATACCTTCTATCACTATTATTATTTACAAGTACATTGAGATGAAGTAATATATTGATCCACAAATTTACAGGTTATTCATATATGATTTTTCTTTAAATAGATAATTTATTCCGTAAGTTCCAAAACCACCATATGTTTCCTCATCAACAAGAATACTAGTTGATTTCATGTTACCATAGTTACCATCACCACGCAACAATGGGATTCTCAATCATAGTATTGATCTCAGAACACTTTATGATGCATAGAGATAAATGAGTCTAAAGTCTATATATGTTATTCTTATATTTATGCAACACCTGATAAAGCTTTACAAGATACTCATGAACTAGTTCTGCCACCAACAACTCTATGGAAACCAAACTTCCAAAAATTGTTATAAATGACGTTCCATGCTTGTGATTGTGCTATTCAATTATAAATTGAATTTGAATCAGGAGTGTCCTTATTCTCCTCTTTTCTCTCTTCTTTGTCTTCTCTTTTCTTTAACTTGTGATTTCTTCTCTCCTGATAATCATAAATCCCAAGGCTCCTTGTCATATTTCACTCCGCTCAATCCTCCACCAGGATAATGGGTTCTCCTAAAATTAAAATTCCTCCTATCCTCTCTCTACAATTCTCTCTGCAAGCCTTAATAAATCGATCGAACCCTTTCAAAAGGATAGATAGAAAACAAAACCTAGCAATTTAGAAAGCAAATTTAAGAAGAGAAAGTGGAAAAAAAGATGCATCAACAAGGTCTTCATCAAGATGATTGAAGCACACAGCCTACCCCTAAATTGCAAAGAAGTTAATTTTATGGTACAAACACATGATCACAAAGTCACAAATAAGACAAATCAAATCACTGCTCTATATCTGCCCTCTACTAGTAAAAAATAAAATAAAATAATGCATTCTCATGTCATCATTATTATTTTCATGATTAGCCTCATCTTTATTGTCCCTATTCTCTATTTATTCCTAACCAAGTATTACATAAGTTGTTAAATTTATCTCACGTAAATCTCTTTACCCAAGTTCTATCCATGTCACCTCTAGCCCTAGTCATTTCATTCATAATCCTTCAACTAGAAAATTATTTTATTATTATTTTTACTAATATTGCATTTTGCATTGCTAAAACAAAAAAGTTACAAAAGAATGTAGAGAGCTATGCCCCTTGGGCATTGACAAAAAGAAAACCTATCATGCTCTATAATGACATGTAGAGTACAAGAATTCTCCACCCAAGCAAATGAAAAACTGTCTTGTCGGGCATAATGGGCACAAAAATGAGCAGGCTGGTTACATGCCCTAGGTACACATTGAATTGTCTAAACACAGTAAGAAAAGCTAAATCAGGACTGAATTCAGGTTGAATGCTCCATGTATGCATGTCCATGCACTGGTTGAGGAAGTTAATAACATTGTAGTTCCCAGTGTTGCCATTTTTTTCAGCCGCAGAAATACATTCATTCGTTTCATCTCTAATTATCACACCAAGCCCTGCCAAATATGATTGAAGAAAGGTCCTATCGAACATTAAATTTATTTATCCTTATTGTTGGAGTAATTTCTATCCTTCAATGAAAGGGTTCAAACTGATCAGGTTGGTTATGATAAAATGATCGCTAGCTCTACCTGAGAACTATCCCAGCATTGCCATTTTTTTTTTTTAATTTGTAACAATATATTCACCTATTTTACCTCTATTTATCACGCCAAGTCCTGCCAAATATGATTAAGGAAAGGCCCTTTCTAAGCTTAAATTTATTTATCCTTATTGTTGGAATATTTTCCATCCTTCAATTTAAGGGTTCAAACCACATAATTTTAATTTACGCCACTATATTTTCAATATATAATACTTCAAACATATTTCTAATATAATTATTTCTTAATCATCAAATCCCAATTTCACCACGTATCCTACTTAATTTTTTATTTTTACCACATAACTTGATCGTTATTGACTTCTTCATCACATAAAAATATAGATTCAAGTAATATAACATGACTAAATGTAGCAAGGTATTATTTGGTTGATGCTTACAAACCCTAACACTAAACCCTAAACTTGATCAAATGCCTTCTCAAAGCCAATAAAATATATAAGGGGTAATTTGGTTACAAGTAAGTGAAATTTAAAGGATTATTTTCCTATGTTTAGAAATAATAAATACAACAACATCAAGCCTTTATACCACTAAGTGGGGTCAGCTACATGAATCATTTTTCTCATCGAGTCCTATAAAGTTTTATTTTTATTTAATTCTAATAAATTAAGATCGTTTTTTAGACAATATGCCCAAGTCTTTCTAGGTCTACCTCTGCCTTCATTAACATAATTCGAATCTAAAACACCTATTCTCCTAACCAGATCATCAGATGGTCGACGTTTAATGTGACCAAACCATCTAAGACGACTCTCTCTAATATTGTGCTCCACAAGAGCTAAACCAACCCTATCACGGATATATTCATTTCACATTTTGTCTCTAAATGTAAAGCCACTCATCCACCTATGCAATCGCATCTCAACAAACTTTACTTAATTTTATGTTTCTCTTTTAAAGGCCAACATTTCGTGCCATGGAGCATTGCAGATCGCACCACTAAAAATTAAAAATTTTAAAAATAAAAATAAAGTAACAAGGGTATGGAGATAAAGGGGATGGAGGCGGACATATGACAACAGCGGAGATGAGGTGCAATGGTGGGAATGAAACGTGTGGTGAGGAAGGGTTGTGGTGGCAATTTTGTAAGACTTCAAAGACAGGTGTATGACACTTCAAGAGACAAACATTTGGCATAGGCTTCACATAAGGCACAAAGACGAGGCAGAGGTAGCTTGGCATGGCATTCGAAGGCGGTTTTAGAAGATTCAACACACGGTGTGGGTGTTGATTGGCTTCAAATGAGGTAGCAAGATTAGGAATGAGGCTTTAAAAACAAGGAAGTTCACGCAATTAAAGTATCATGTGAATCACACGATTTCAGTGTATTCTAAATTTGCTCACTTTCAATAAATTTCAAGTACAATTTAAATACACTAGGTAGGATATTCCAAATTCCTCCAAAGATTACTTTGCTTTTCGTTTATTTCCAGTCAAACATTAAAAATCTCAAAAAACCAAATACAAAATAAACATAATACTTAAAGCCAAACAAACCCATAACAATACTTTTCTTCTCTTTATACTTTTCCACCACTTACATTAGCACAGACTTCATCTCTAAAATAGATATTCCCAACATAAAACCAAATTCATTCCTCAAAACTGACATAAATTTTTTAATTCTATGCTCCATTACCCTCTCTTATAACTTCATTGTGCATGCTAAATAATTTCAAAGAAATACATTTAATAACATATAAACTGATTGAAAAATAATTAGTAAAAAAAATACTAAGCAATTGGCTTCACCAAAAGACAGGCTAAGAACTTTGATCTCTTAGATTCCACACTACCTAATAAGTGATATCAGAGCTTATTGTTCAACTAGGATCAACTGACTCATGAAGTTGGTCGTTTCCATGGATTTTGGCATCTTTATTATTGTTGAACAAAGTTTAAAAGTGGGTGACACTCATATTATATTATACTTAGTGATAAAAAACTGTTGTTTAAGTGAAAGTGATAAGTAATGCAAAGAGTTGTCATACAACGAAGATACTATTCAGCACACTAAAGTGTTCAATTTAGTCCCACATTTGAATGTTGAAAATATGATAGTAAAAAAAAATAGAGTTGAAACTCGCCATAAGTTTAAGCTTTTATGTTGAAAATGAGCATGACAATTGATGCACCTAGTCTAACTTCAATCTCACTTGGGTTCCAAACTCCCAAACAGTATGAAGCATAATTTTAATTTCTATAATTGTCCAATCTAAAAATAATTTTTTTATTGTTAAATATTAGAGACAAAAAAATATTTTCTCTAATAAATTTACATCGTATTAGTCTTCAGATTTTTCATTTGAAGATTTGTGAACCACTTGAAACTACCCAAAACTAAAGTAGCAAGAAATATCTTGTCAAGAAAAGCTTTAATTTCATGGATCTTCAAAGTTAACTCTGCTTCACTTTTTGCATTATTCTATAGCATACCTCATCATGTATTCATCATCACATAAAAAAAATTCTTTCATAAAACTGCTCATTTAGCATATTCTCAAATAGTATTTTCATATGTGACGAGAGACTTATTATCTTTACTTTTGTTGCATCTAACTTAGGCTCTAAATCTCTTCAATCCTGACATAGCAATTTTGTAATTTCTTTATCCTTCTTTAATATCTAGCTTATTATAAAAATCAGCAAAGATTTGACTTTGCTTAATACGCCTTTCCCTTTTTGCAAGATTCAATCTTTTTTGAATCACTATAAACCTCAATAACATTCATTTTTTTTCATCCAAAAAACACATTTATTTACCTTTGTAATCTTATTTACTTCCTCACTTTATACAATGCAATTCTTACCTCTCTTTGAATTTCTATTGAAATCTTACTTGTTCGATCCACCATCTTATCCAAATAAATTTTGCCTCACTTAAATTCCAATTGGCTCAATTAGAATTTCAATTTATTTTATTAGCAGGCTATATTATGCACCCCTACGTTTGATAATTTCTTTCATAACTCTACAATATAAATCTATAACTGCTACTGGATGTTCTGTGGCCAAACATCCCCTAACAAACACCTTGCAAATTTAAACTTTAGTCGAGTAAAAATTGATGGCACCACACAAGTTTAACTTCGAACAATAACCATGTCCATGAATATTAGGGGGAATTAATTCTCTAACAGTTCAATTTATTTTGCTACTTTATTCTGTTATTTTTTATTTGAAATTAAGGAAAATGTTATTTGAGATGCTAGAATGCCAAATATTAAAAATATATATGATATCGGGGGTTAACCAAACATGAAAAACCAATGAAAAATACATTTTATTGCTGAAGTCAAATATGAAATTATACCAAAAAAGTGTAAACTCTGAAATTGCAACAAAGACAACACACAACACCAAATTTGGGCGGATCTAGGGTGGAGGTGGTGCCGGCTAGAGATTTGGACGGTAGCAGGGTGGTGGAAAGAGGTGGTTGACAAGTTGGAAACAAAAAGACGGGTGTTTTCCTGGGTCCGGACAGCAGGCTGGCAGCAGGACGGAAGCAAGGAGGAAGGCGTGAGATGGCTGGGAAGGTTGGGTCAGTGCTGGAGGGCAGCGGGCTGCAGAAAAATAGCAGCTTAGCAAGCAAGAATAGCAAGGTAGGGGCAGACCAGGGTGATGGCAGCAAAGGTGGAGTGGTGAGCTGAAGGAAGCCGGTGCGGGAAAGGGAGAGGGAAAGGTATCATAAGGACAAACAACACTTTGGGAATGAGATACAGTTGGAGCACCACTCGCAACCCTTGTATACAATGCTAGAACAGAAAAGAGAGACACTGATGGCTGTCTCAAAACAAACAGAGCAAAAACTGAAAACTTAAATAAGACAAAAGCAAAATATGTATGCCCAAGATAACTAGGAGTGGCCCCACTCTTTTGGGTGGCAATTCCCTGGCTTGGAGGACCAGCCGGCTCCTCAAAAACCTGGACCAATTCAGTTCAGATACGTCACGGGCACCCCGCACCCCAGGCAAACTCTCACATCAATTCTCAGGATTGGGGGAGCTTTGACCTCATTCGTCGGAACTTCTTCTCCTCATAGTATGAACATAGGTCGATCATGTTATAGGTAGCGAAATTTTTGTAATCTTCTGAGGTTTAAGGGTCTTCGACTGCGTCTCTAGAAGCACCTGGATCCCACTGTCGGATGCATTGTCTCATGAAACGCCTAAAAAAGTTACCTAATTGTGCATAACCATCTCTATCAGTCCAACCATCTATGGATACTTTGCTAAACAAAACTGGAACTTTGTGTCAAGTTTACTCTGGAGAGTCCTCCAAAAGTAGCTCAGAGTTAGCTCATCCATCTCTGATGTGAATATAGATTGAACCTCCCCTAAAGTGGTTGCCCTAGCGGTATCTGTCGGTCAGGATATCCCGAAACTCTCTCTATAGTGGCTGCCCCATATCAGATATCAACTCAACTGTCTCACTATCTTCAAATATTACCAAAATTGATCTCTTTGGTGCCCTCTGCTGGCAACAGCACATATAACCTCAGACTCCGTAGAATGTAAGAGAACTATGTTCTTTTTTCTTTTGTGAATAAGTGCTCTTGAACACATTAGGTTGAGTTCTGCGATCAAACTGTCACGATATCCCCAACAAAATGTGACAAAGATCCATGGGCACAATATAACACTACTTCTAATCCTGTAGCTAGTCCCCAATAAAAAACTCTACGTGGCATCTCTTATCAATGCTAATCTTATTCCTCTTCTACAATCAAATCAATGAATATAATTGGGAATGTCTCTGAGTAGTGAGACTCAACTCATTCATCATCTGTGTAGACGTCACATTCTTACTACTACCTCCATCGAATATAAGATTGCACATTTTTTCCTTCACAGTGAAATGGGTATGAAAGATATTGTGACAAAGTCACAGCTGTTCTCTCGCAGCCTCAATCTAAAGGACCCATCGAACCACAAGCGCCTCACCCTCATCAACTAAAAACTGGTACCCTTGCACCTCCTCACTATCTTATATATATCCAATACCACTATCAATTTCTACTACTGCTTCTGCTCAGTGAAAGAGAGACCTAGGTCAGTAGGTCAATTGGACACGATGTGTCAAAATCCATGACATCTAAAACACTTCATTGTGGGTACTATATTGGGTGTACTATTTCTCTCAGACTTCTTCTCACTATGATTAACTATCATTTTTCTGGGAAGTTTTCACACCTTTTAGAAGTGTACTCCTACCAGTGCCTACTAAGTGCGACTGTATAAATGAAGACGAGGCCCTGATCTGCTTCTGTTGTTTCTCCACATTCAGGATCAATGTCTGAACATCACTCAATGACTAGTAAGATTGTAGCTAAATGACATGGCTGATGGCTGACTTCAAGCCTCTCAAATATCTGGCTATGTTGTTCTCCTCTGGCTCCCTTAGCTCACATTTCAGCATGAGATACTCAAAATCCGCTGTGAACTCCTCTACTAAAAACTCCCCTTAATGTAAGTAATGTAGTCTCAAGAACATATCCTAGCAGTAGTGGAGGCAGATAGTTCCTCTGCATCTCGTTCATCTTCTCCCATGTGGTGATCATGTTCCTACCTTCTCTCTACCTCAACTCTTCAGGTTTTCCCATCACAGAGAGACTCTTCTTCAATTTTATGATAGCAAACTACACTCTGCCTCACTAGCTTCTCCAATGTGGTGATCTTGCTCCTACCTTCTGTCTGTCTCACCCTCTCAACCGGCACCTCCTTGTACTAAAAAAATCTTCTCAACAATCTGTAACCACCAAATGAAGTCATTCGGATTCATTCTCGCGAAATTTTGTGAGTCTACCTTCACTCCCATGTCTCTCTATCCTCCAAAAGTAGCTCTATCCCCCTTCCTCCTCTGATACTAAATCTCAAACTGACGTGGCCTATCCTCCTCTTCACTGGAATCATCCCTATGAAAGGTGTTCAAGTTTTCCTCCCTCTCCTCTTTGAATCTCGCTATCACGATCGATGATAATCTCTACAAGGGCCCCTTCGTCAATTGTAGTAAACCTTTGCTAAAGTTGGTAGATTTCTCGTTGCATCTCTTCCATGGTGAGTTACTAAACGGCTTCTGACACTTGTCCCCTCGGTGGAAGAGGGTGTATGTGGCTAATTTAGGGTGAAAAAAGAAAAGTTTGGGTGTCAAATTTGAAAAATCAGCAGGGGGAATGGTTTTTGGATATAGTTTGGGTTAGGTATAAGTGGATTTTGGTAACCCTAAGATAAAACAATGATTAAGCTAGCTCTAATACCAAATGATACTGGGGGCTACCAAATATCAATAGAAAATATATATTATTGTTGAAATCAAATATGAAATTACAACATAGCAAGTGGAACTCTGAAATTGTAACGAAAACAACAAACAACACTAAACTTGGGCGGATGCAGGGTCGAGGTAGTGTCGGCTAGGGTTTTGGATGGTAGCGGAGTGATGGAAAGAGGCGGTTGACAAGTTCGAAACAGGAAGGTGACAGCTTTCTAGAGGTCGGGCAGCAGGCCAGCAAGAACAACCGTGATAGGAGACGGATCTGGGTAACGACAACAAAGAAGAAGATGTGGGATGGCGGGAAGGTTGGGTCAATGTTGGAAGGCGGTGAGCTGCAGAAAAACATCAGCTTGGCAAGCAGGAACAAAAAGGTAGGGGTGGATCAGGGTGATGGCAGCCAAGGTGGAGCAACGAGGTGAAGGAAGCTGGTGTGAGAAAGGGATGGAGAAGGATATTGAAAGGATAAACACCACATCGAAAACAAGATGCGGCCGGAGCACCACTCGAAACCCTTGCTATAAGGGAAAAGGGAGACGCTGACAGTTGTCCCGAAATAAACACAGCAAAAACTGAAAAACCTAAAAACAACAAAAGCAAAATATATATGTCATAGATAACTAGGAGTGGCTCCACACCCTTGGATGAAAATTCCTTAACTTGGAGGGCCGGTCGGCTCCTCAGAAACCTGGACCAATTTGGTTCAGGTGCACCCCAATCGCCCTAACAAGATGCTCGCATCAATGTCTATTTCTTTTTCCTATATTTCTTGTTTTATATATTTCCTTCATGTTTATATATTTCTTATATTTATGTCTTTCCTATTTTATATATTTCCTTTGTTCGGAGTAATGTAATATGTACTTATACCTCCCATTTCATATCAATAAGATTATTCCCAAATTCTAAATGGCATCAAAGGTATAGATCTAGCCCTAGTTGTCGTTGGGACATCACCATAGTTGTCGGAACTTCCTGCAAGCCTCCTACAGTTTTTTTTAGCCGTCGACACCCTTCTTCCTACAAGCCCTCCCGTTGATCGATCCCTTCCCTTCCCTGCAAGGTTCAACCGTTGGCTTCCCTGCTGGCTCTCCCATCGTTGTTTCCCTCTAAGCTTCTGCTGCTAAACCCTCCAGTATGAGTTTCCAGCCACTGAGCCCTCCCACCAGTTGGCTAACTCTCCTGTCAGCAGGGCCTACCTTCTAGTCAGTTTGTCCTTGTTATCCTTCCAAAACCACCACCAGCAGGGCCTACCTACCCATGGGTTTTTCCAACCACCTGTAGGGCCTCTATCACTAGTCTTCCTAGCTGAATTTCCTGCATCCGATTTCCTTCTATGTCTCAGCATCCAAACCTCACCATTGGCTCAATTGGAATCATGGCAGACTCCTCCACTACCTAGCTTCCTTACGATGGTATACTTGAGTCCACCAAGGATCGACACCGACCGTAATGCCTCCGCAAACCGGAGTATCTAAAAATCACATGAACCTCCTGATCACCGCCCATAAACTCAACGGCTCTAATTTTTCTCATGGTCTCAAGTTGACATTGTTTGTCAAAGGTCAAGGTAAATTTGGCAATCTCACAGGTATAATTCATAAACCCCCAAAGACTGACCTGACGTATGTAGCGTGGGAAGTGGAGAATTAATCAGCCATGGTAATGTCATGGTTGCTTAACATGAGACGTCAATTGGTCGTTCGTACCTGTTTCTTCCTTCTGTTAATGCCCTCTGAACTACCGTTTGCGATACTTACTCAAACGTAAGCAATTCTGGCCAACTCTATCAGATTACTAAGATTCGCGATGCGAAACAGGGATCAAGAACGATGACACAGTACTACAATGACTTGGTTTTCTTATTGACGGAATGTGATCTCTACTACGACTACACTTGGGACTATCCTGCAGATCTTTCTCTCTTCCAAAAAATTATGGAAAATAATCATGTGTTTCAATTCCCGACTGGCCTAAACAACGATCTCGATGAAGTCCGACGATGTATTCTTGATCGTGATCTCCTTCCTTCAACTCGGGCAACATTCACCGAGATTCGCAGCGAAGAAAGCCTGAGACTTGTCATGCTCGGCACCTCCACTACTTAAGCCAAACCTTCAGCCTTGTTCTTCAATAGTATTCAACACTCTGCCACGCCCAAACACATGTAATTTTTGTCACAAACTCTACCATACTCGTGACAAGTGTTGGAAGCTCTACAGGAAACCAACAAATAAATCTTCGGCCAAATCATCCTCTGCTAAAGAACTCTACAACCTCAGAATCCATGACCGTGCATCCGACCACCACTCAGACCATCCCTGAATCACCAGACTCCATCAACGTCAGATGAAATATTTAATTAAGTTGCTTGGATCTACTCAGTTCTACTCTAGCCCATTGACTTCCCATGTTCATCAAGGTAACATTTTTATGGCACTCACTGTTTTTGTTTCTTCTAGTTTGTGGATCATTGATTCAGGTGTCACGGACCACATTATCGAGTGTTCACAATTCTTTTCTATATATTCTCTATACTCTGGGAGTGATACTATTAAAATTGTCAACAACTCCTGTAGTTCCATTGCGGCCAAAAGGTCTATTGTTTTAACAGTTGATCTGACTCTGGGATCCATGTTACATGTTCTTTTAATAAAGTCTAACCTCTTCTCAGTCAATAATTTGACATTTGATCTTGATTGTGTTGTTCATTGTTCTCCTGATGTTTGTCTTTCAGAATCGTCGTTCGGGGAGAATGATTGAAACCGCTAAGTGATTAGTCAAGTAGCACTCCTTCCAATAAAAAGGTATATTAATGGTGCGAACACTCAATCTCATACTTGTAATTTTTTTCCAATCCATTGAATGTCCAATTATGTTGTTACACTGTCGTTTAGGTCATCCCATTTTTCATTAAAAGAATTGTAACCTTTGATGTTTACTAATAAGAATTTATCCAGTTCTAAATGTGAGATTTTTCATTTAAATAAACTACAACGTGTACCATATCCACCCTACCCTTACACTCCTTTTGCACCTTTCCACTAATTCATAGTGAGTTATGGGGACCCTCTCAAACTTCAAGCTACAACAATAAATGGTGGTTTCTTACCTTGATTGATGATCACATACGGATGATTTGGGTCTATATATTAAATGAAAATTTTGAAGTAGCGGTCATGTTCAAAAATTTTCACTCCTTCATTTTAACCCAATTCAAAACCTCTATTCAAGTCCTTCGGACTGACAATGACCATGAATTTTTTTAATACTTGATTAGGAGAATTCTTGATAAATAAGGGAATCTTCCATCATAGCTCTGTACAAATACTCTTCAACAAAATAAAGTAGTTGAAAAGAAAAAACGACACATTGAAGTTGCTCATTTTATTATATTTTAATCTAATATTTCAAAAAAAAAAGTTGCAATAACGTCGTTTTTAACGCCACATATCTCATCAATAGGGTCCCCGCAAAAATCCACAAAAATCCACATATCACATATCACATCAATAGGGTCCAATATTTTGGGGTCTTGATATTGTGTTTTCCTACCAATCGGTTCTCCATATTAGACCCCAAAATATTGGGGTGCAGGGTCTTTGTTCGAAACACAACCCCAACTTGTAGTAAAATTGATCTCTGGTCAATCAAATGTGTCTTCCTCGGATATTCAGCCACTCTAAAAAGTTATTGATATATTGATCCTACCACCAATAAACTCTATATGAGTTTCGATGTCTCTTTTTTTCGAAAGTATCCCCTACTTCCATAACACTGCCTCAAGCGAGGGGGAACTAGATTTTGTAGACATTGTTCCTTTTCCGACTCTGTTGGATATTCCACCCACTCCTACATCCATTGTATTTGAGGAACCTTTTGTCCCACTGGATTTGCACCACCAGACCAACATCTCATTCATCCACTCTACGTGTCAACACTCGACGTACCAAACCCTCGGTTGAAACTTGTCCAATGCCCCCTATTCTTGAACCTGCTGACTCGCTACTAGTCTTGATATCCGCTCTGAGTGACATCCTCGGAGCGCACTCTCTCAACTTGTGGGGATTCCTCTTGCTCTAACTAAGGAGGTGAATTCTACGAGCAATGTACGCAATCAGACATGTTTTATTTGTCCCATGACAAAATATGTCTAATTTCATAGTCTATCACTGACATACAAAGCCTTTGACACTTCCTTGACGGATGTTGTCTTTTGTCCACTATTGAGGTAGCATTGGAGGATCCTTCCTAGAAGGCGACAGTAATGGATGTTGTCATTCATCCACTATTGAGGTAGCATTGGAGAACCCTTCCTAGAAGGCGACAGTAATTGATAAGATGAATGCACTTCAGTGAAATCAAAAGCGGGATGTTGTTGATCTTCCTTGAGGAAAGAAAGTAGTGGGTTGCCGGAGGATTTTCAGCACTAAATTTAACTTCAATGGATTCTTTGAACGCAACAAAGCACGATTGGTCGCCAAAGGTTATTCACAAACCTATGAAGTTGACTTTGAGGAGACTTTTGCTCCGGTAGCTAAACTGAACAACATTCAGGTTCTGTTATCGCTTGTTGTGAGCCTGGATTGACCCTTACTCCAACTGGATGTCAAGAATGATTTCCTTAAAGACGATCTTGCAGATGAGGTGTTTATGCCTCTCTCACTGAGCTTCGACTCAACCTCTTCCTGTGGACAAGTGTGTCAACCGCGAAAGTCAATTTATGGATTGAAACAATCCTCCGAGCCTGGTTCAACAAGTTTACACAAGTTGTTGTGGGCCATAATTTCTCTCAGGCCCAATCTAATCACACGATGTTCTTCCGCCACTCATCCGAAGACCGAATTGCAATCCTCATCGTCTATGTCGATGATATTGTACTCACAAGTGATGATCGTCCAGCCTTGGAATCTCTCAAAAGCTTCTTGGCCGCATCATTTGAGATGGACTTGGATTCTCTCTGGTATTTCCTAAGTATGGAAGTAGCTGTCCTCTCATGAATTAATCTTTCCCAGCGCAAATATGTGACAGATTTACTGACAGATACAAAGCTACTTCTTTGCAAACCGGTAGTTGTTCCAATAGATCCCAACGTGAAGTTGGCAGATGTTCCCAATGCAGTTCCGGTGAACAAGACACAACCAACGTCTAGTGAGAAAACTCATTTACCTAGCCCATACGCGCCCAGACATTTGCAACGTTGATGGTATTATCAGTCAGTTTATGCATGATCCCTATGAGCACCATCTCACCCATGTACATCAGATCCTCCGCCATTTGAAAGGCACATAGGGCTCAAGTTTGTTGTTTTCACGTCACACCTCTCGTTCTGTTACAGTTTATATGGACACTGATTGGGTCGGGTCCTTCTATGATTGTCGATCTACCTCGAATTATTGCTCCTTCGTGTGGGGAAACCTTATCACAGGGAAAAGTAAAAAAAATAATTTGTGGTTGCCCATAGCAATGTTGAAGCAGAGTTTCGGTTTGTCCCTAGGAGTATGTGAAGTCCTCTGGTTGTGCATCATGACCATTATGTCGGTCTTCATTCCTCTGTAGTTGTTTTGTGACAATAAAACCGTCATCAACATTGCCCATAATCCGGTTCAAAATGATTGCACAAAACACGTGGAGATTGGCCAACATTTTATCAAGAAGCTTGATTCAGGGATAATTTGTGTTCCATTTGTCATTTCCATCGGCTAACTAGCAGATATTCTCACGAAGAATTTTCCTTGATCGTTGTTTGACGAGTTCAAATCGAAGTTGAACATAACTGAGACCTATGATTCAACTTGATGGGGAGTGTCAGAAGTTATTAGCATTGATTTATTTATTTTTCCTATATTTCCTGTTATATATATTTCCATCCTTTCTTTTGTATTTCATTCCTATTTTATATCTTTATTTTGTTATGAGTCATGCAATATGTTCTTATACCTCCCCTTTTATATCAATATGATCATCATGCTCTATTACCAAATTATATAAATATATATAATATGAGCTTAATTTGACTGTTCTTTATTTTCTTATCTTCTCATTATGGGTAATACTTGTAAATATTATAAAATATATTATAAGTAAAAAAGAATTGAAGTTGCCATTCTTCTACCTTAAAAAATGCTTCGTGGCAACCCCCCTTATCCTTAGTTTGGCGACCTTAAATATCCCTCTTTAGTGAGAGGCTTAATACTTGTTATTTTTACTTTATTTGTGTGATTTTTTTCTTTCTTTCTTTCATCTAGACCCGCATCTTAAGTGATCTAGAGCTTCTCTTTAAGCTCCCACATTTGTACACCAAGTTGTTAACAAATTAACTAAGCCGCGCAAAATTAATTAAACTCAATCAACTGACTTTAGTTCCATTCTCCACATCAAAACATCAACATATCCACCCTACACAACTCCAAATTATTATTCCTAACAACCTTAGTTTTCCAAAGAACATTTACAGCTATCATATCTTGGCAAATAAGCCCCTTTTATGCTCCACATAAAAATAGCCACCTAACAATTAGCCCAAATCTCATTATTCCCTAGTAGATCCTAGTTGCATTTGAATTTCAACCTGATAAAACCCTTTCAAACCCCAAATCACTTTCATTAGGATCCCTGCATCCCCTCACAGCAAATCAAAATAATCACTATCAAATTTCACCTCAAACACCACCATATACATTGCATCATTTAGTATTAAAGCTCTTGGAGTCAAACTTGAAGAAGAGTTATTGGTGCATTAAGGAAGCCTTTGGATAAAGGATCAAGCCTACATCTTTTAAGGTTCTAATGTGTTGGTCAAGTGCTTAATGGCAACAAAGTATATCTTTTTTTTCCCCCTTTGGCTGTTACCAGGAATTAGTAGCTTTATCTTCAAGCTTAAATATAAGATTATTCTAGTTTTGTTGGTTAACAAATATAATAAATTTGCATATAGTTCAAATATTACACCACTTGCATGCCAAACCTAAACCTAAGAGTGAGCTTATGATCTCCTAAAATTACTTGAGCTTCTATTACAAGTTGAGAGTTATGCTTCCAACTTTTCGTAACCTAAATGTGATAATTTAGCCAAGGAACATAATTTATTATTGCCTATGAATTTATTGTATTTCACTTATAAGATTATTTTAGTAATAACCTTTTTTTTAATTATTTGTGAAAGTTTCTTGCTCGCCAAAGTTCAAAAAGAAAAAATTCTTTATCATTTAATTTTGCCTACATTACATCCACTATTTAATCATCAAACCTCCTAAACGAACGTCTCCTCCAGGTCAACATGAAACCAGTACTAGAATGTTGAACGATCGTACTAATATACATTGCATGCATATGAGAATAGCACGATTAAAGGGGCATATGATTATTGTCACGACAAATTTAGATAGAATAAGCTTACAAGTTGCTATCACATCACAATCACAACTTCTCGCATCTCCCCAATCTCTTATGCCCAATCATTGTAAGCACTGAAAATCTTCTACTATTCTTCTTCGATCGTTGCCTTTCTAGATTTCAATTTTTTCCCGCTCTCCCCTACCGCCTTCCTGATTTGCTAAACCACCGCCTCAACGCTCTATAAGAGTGTGCCAAGGGCATCACCTCCTCCTCCTCTCCCTCCTCCCTCTCTCTCAATTTCACCCAAAACCATCAGCCTTGTGGCCGAACCCACGTGATACAGTCGTGGTTAGAGCTAGTTGAGAAGGGAGCGATGGGGCCGTAGGCGTGCAGCTACCACCAAAACTTCTTCCTCCTTTGGTCTGCTCCTACCGAAAACCATTGAAAAAGGTAACTCTCGTCTTTCTCCCTTCTTCCCACTATCCTTAAGCGCACTTCAACTTCTCTAAATCCTGCAAGACCATCTTCCAAGGAGGTTTGCTATATCCTGGATTTAAAGCTAACTCAAAGAGAAACAGGAAAAAGCTGTAGGATTTGAAGATGTCACTTTTACTGGTTTTTAAGTGTTACGTGTGTAAATCCCCCTAAATTTTTAGAAATTAGAATCCTCACAAACAAAATAAGAAAATAAAATAAAATATTATTTTAATTATGTTAGTTAAAGCCAAAAGTAATCAGGTTCATAAATTCTTACTTTTAAAAATATTATAACATTAATTTAATGACAATAATAATGATAAAAATAAATGATGATTAGGTTGCACTAAATTTAGTGAATGAATAAGTTTAACTGCATAATTATTTATATTGTGTTTTTTCTAAATGATGTAGCATCGCTAGTTGAATTGGCAAATTTGTAAAAGTATGGTGTTTGCCACCTCGAAGTAAGAAACTACTTATTATTAGAGGATAAACATACACTTCCAAGTAAGGGGCGTTAATCCTTGTCATTTGTAATAGATCCATAGTTATTTTATAGGATTTTCAGTTATATCATTGCTACTTCAATTATAATTTTGTACTTGCCATGGGCCTCAATTATTGTTCATGATGATATCACTAATTGTCTTAATTTATTGCTGTAAAATTTCCTGTATAGTTGAGTTAATTCTACAATTATGATATTTTTTTTCCTAGACTTGTATGAATTTACATCTGTCATATCACAAGCCTACATGAAATAGCATATTTCTTATATATTATACAAGTGAAAATTTTGGTATGTTTGTGTGCGATGACATGTAAGTTTATGGAACCCTTTTTGATATTGGCTGACGAGCCCACAGGATGACGACTCTACGGAATGTAAAATTTAATCATTATTAGAACCTTTTTATGAAAATTAGACCAAACAGAAAACTAGGTAAGACAAATGCAATCCTCAAACTACTCTTGAATATGATATGTATTAGAAAATAATTGTTCAGTTTAACAATGATCACATTGAAGCCAAAACTGTATAGGTTTAATGATGCAACCAATCAGTAAGGATATACTCATTAATAAAAAAAAAATGATAAACTAAGCAAGCAGTGAAAGTCAAACTTGTTTAAACTTAATGATGCATATTCTTGGGAAAAAAAAAATTAGAAAATGGGAGATCTCCTAGCCCTTGATTCGCAGTAAACAAACAACTCCGTAAATTAATGTAATAAAAAAAAAACATTACATTCACGATTTTCACGAGAAAGTTGCATGAGTTACAAAAGGAAGCATTTCAAGAAGAGTCACCTTATCCTGCTAGGTTATCCGTAGCGTATGTGAAGTAATGACCAACTGCAAGAATATTATAAATCTATGAAATTGACAGCTAAGGTTATTTCTACATGGTCCATGAGATAATAATTTTTCACCCTCACCCGTAGTTTGATACCTATACAAATGTGGAGTTTACCTTGGAAAGAGGTTTAAACATTCTACATAAAAAAAATTGACTAAAATTAATGTGAGCTTTAACAACATAGTTTAAATGTTTGATATTTCAAGGAAATGTGCAATACAGTGACCAAAAAAACTACTTCAGAAGACAGCAAATCAATAGAAGAGATTATGTTGAACTTTCAAATCAGAAGTACTGATGTTTGAGACTCTATTTGTTCTGCATTCAGCTGATATTCTCCAAAATACACATTTATGAGAATGACTCTTCGAAATAGGAACAGGCATTGGCATTGGAATGTCATAGTTGGAAAACTAAAAAGTCAATGTTGTGGCCACTTAATCGAAGATGTTCTACCAATCACAAGTTAGATGGGATAAATCCAATGATGATGAAGATTATTGTAGAGATGTTCTAAAACATCAGCCTTAAATTTTCAGATATCTTCAAGAACAATGTTCAAAACTCTGATGACTTAAATGATGGACAAGTTAACCATCTGTAAATCAAATGGTTAAAACTCCAATAAAAGATAGGGGCGCTTATTTACATACCTCACAATTCTTATGTATTTACAATCTAACACTCAAACTTTCATATTTACATACATAGCACTCAAATTTTTAATATCAAATTAAAAATACCACTATTGCCTACTTTTTAAAAGTGAAAAAGACATTTTCATGCATGGGTTCATCACACCAAAGAGTTGTGCATGTAAATATGGAATTTTACGTGTTAGATATGTAAATACATGAGAATTGTGTGGTATGTATGTAAATTTTCCTAAAAGATATGGTTAAACCAACCAAAGAATAATTGTCATCCCCTGGAGATCTATCAATGAAAGAAGTCCATTGACGATCCTTCAGAACTGGATCCTTGTAGCATAACTCATTGCATGCTTCAAGACCTACAAACCAAACACAGGAGAACATGAATGATCAAGAAGGAAATCAGATTTTTAAGTGAGACTGGCTTAACAATATGAAACCTGAATAGTAAACCTGTATTCCGAGTTGAATTTCACCTTCAAGCTAAAAAATTCTTATTTTCCAATTTCTCATCACCTATGTTCGCAACAACCATCCGTACAAATGTGCCAGAGTGCAATGGCAGAACTTAACTTGCATACAAATGAAATTTTGAAAAAATTTAATTCATCAAAATTTATTTGAAGATTTACCTACATATCCTTCAATTCCTATGAATTTTTCATATCTAACATATACTTCAAATTTTACATACATACCACCCTATAAAGAAGCAGGTAGCATCCTGCGATGAGAAAAAAATAGTACAACACCGAGAAAAGATCCTTACATTCATCCCAGGAGTCCCCATCAGCACTGCATCCCTTCTTACAGAAGATTCTCCCTGCAATGGCCTAGTAAAGATTAATTTAAGCATTTAAAAGTATAAAGCGAGCAGAGAAAGTCGAAATCTAATCCTGCTTGAACCAAAGGCAAGTTAAATTTCCAGTTTGTTTCATAAAATTGTCAGCAAAGTCGCAGATAATAAATGGCCGAAAAGTTCAATGGAACAAAGGGAATGGTCTATCATTCCTCTCCCTTTGGATATGTCAATCCTGCGTCATGATTTCAAGCAAACTTGAACTTCGTCACTATCATTCAATAAATAACAAAAAAAAGTATGATGAATCTACAAGAAGCCAAACAGATTCGAGGCATTTCAAATCAAAGAGAAATAGAAATACATGAGATTTTTACAAGGAGTCTAGACTCAGATGGAAAAAGAATGAGGCCAAGGAGACTAACGAACAAGGAATCATAAAGACGCCTGCGTATTTCTTAGTGCAGCAGTTGCCGCACGGTTGAGTCCAGTCCTTCGGAAGCATAGTTCTGTCTCTTTCTCTCCTACGTTTTCGCCGAATCAGAATTTCCTCATCCACGCCCTTCCTTGCCCTGAGCAGAGGCGAAACAAGTGAGAAATGAGAAACGCGAAGATGAGGATGAAGAAGACCGGGGCATCAAGCTTGGACTGCGGGAAGCCAAAATAAAATTACTGAAATTTACATACATAGCACTCAATTTTTGTGCATTTACTTTTTACTTATCTCATATTTAAATTTCAATTTTAATTTTTACACTGTAAAAACCTAACTTATATATGAAAAGATGAATTACATTTCTCATTTTCATACATAAGAAAAAATACATTATGTGTAAAAATTAAAATTTAGTTGTGAGACAAGTAAATGCACAAGAATTGGGTGATGTATGTAAATTCCTCATAAAAATAAGGGTTTTTACATATTGAGCACACACTTTTCGTATTTATATATTTTACACTTTAACTTTAATATTACTTATTTCACAAATAAAATGTACGATTACAAATCCGTAAAGCTTTCATAGTCTAGCTGCCCAAAAACTCTCTCCTTCGCCACTCTCCTAGTTTCATCTTATCTTTGTCCTTTCTCACTCTTCTGGTTTCACCCAATAGCATTGTCAAGAAATAAGCACAATTAGAGCTAGTTCGGAAGGCAATGTTGGGATTGCAGAAGACGAGTCCTCTGAAACTTTCATCTTTCTCTTCCTTCTGTTTGCTTCTACCAGAGACCATTGAAAAAGGTACTTTCGTCCGCTTTTACAGAAGTGCATCAGTACTCCTGAGATAATATTTTTTTTTCCATTGAGAGAGGCAAACCATGTCTTTCTCCCCTTCATCAACCCCTTCACAAGCTTTTGATTCCCTTAATTTTGTAAATCTCTGATACATGAGTTAACCATAATGAAAACGGACATACAACTTCTAACGAAACTATGGAAAAACAAAATACAACACAAAGTCAAACTAGAGCTTAGGTCAAGGTGGTGATTGGTTCAGTGATTGAAAGTGGGAAGCTTGGTTGTATGAGGGGGTGAGGAAAGGTGGCAGTGGGGCAGCAGCTGAGAGTAAGTGAAAGTGTGTTGCGATAGGGAAGATGATGGAGAAGGGGTTTCCTGTAGTGGGAGACAGCAGGTAGGCAATGGCTTTTAGTTGGAAGGTTAGGTGGTGGGGGAGCTAGATGTTGTGGGACTAAAAGCAATCACAAGAAAGCCATCACAGAGTGATGGCTGATTAGCGGCGAGAAGTTACAGATGGAATGAATGGTAGGACGATTGGGAGATGAGAGGTTGTGGTGGATGCATGAAGAGCAAATTAGACTTGTGCTTGGGATGGTTGCAGCAATGACAATGGCGACAACATCGGTGGGAAGGTTGTGGAGGTGAAAAAGTCGATGATGAACACCATCTCAGAGTGAGATACAATCGAAGCACCATGTATCCTCATATACAGCCATAGAAATGCAAGAAGGAATGCTAATGAATGTCCAAATAGAAATAGCACCACATCTAAAACTAAAATAAAGAAAGCAACATATAAATAGCAGTAAATAAATGAGTTGGGGGGGGTGGGGGGGGGGTTTTTTGGGGGGTT